>NW_026057588.1:14693715-14767622 GCF_023721935.1 Panthera uncia
GAGGAAAAAGAGGAGGAGGAGGAGGAAAAAGAGGAGGAGGAGGAGGAAAAAGAGGAGGAGGAGGAGGAAAAAGAGGAGGAGGAGGAAGGGGAAGAGAAGGAAGTGTCAGTGGAGGACGAGGAAGTATCAGAGGAGGAGGAGGAAAGCATCAGTGAGGAAGATTCAGAAAGTCTGAGTGAGAAAGACTCACTAGAGAAAAGCTCACTGGAAGAAGAGGCAGACAAGGAAAAAGAGATCTTAAAAAAAGAAAAATTACCTAAGCTTCAAGAACAAAGACAAAAAGACCGAAGAGGAAGAGAAATAATCCCCTCTATTGGAAAAAGAATCCCTGATATCAAAGACAGTGCTATACAACTAAAAGTTCTGAAAGTCCCTTCCAAGAAACTGATCTCAATAGCTTTGGTCAGGAAAGAGAAGATACCAGTGCCAGTGTCAATGAAACAAGTATCCTGGGAAGAAAAGGCCAGAACACTTGAGACATCCAGGACATTTCCAGAGTCAAGGTTTTTGGATAAAAAAGAACTGTTGAAGAAACATAAGCCCATACCTCTCCAAGTTTTGGATAGAGTTTTGCAGTCCCCAGAGCCAGACTTCAAGACCTCATGTTTATCTCACATATTGAGGAAGACCATGGAAGCTCACAAACTCCAAGGCAAACCACTAGGGCCCAAGTGGCAGTGGATTTTGTGGCATCATCCATCTCTGAGGAGACAGACTGAGGTGCAATTACCTGTGCCCCGAATCTTGGCTAAGAAAACAGGCGCTGAGGTAAGACTCTCGGATGTAGAGTGGCTCCACCATGTCCTAGAACGGATGGAGGCAGGAGAACAGCTTTCTAGGGATAGTTTCCACAGATTGTGCCAGCTTCTCAAAGACCTCACCTCAAAGGGAAACCTAGACTGGATACATCTGGCCCAACTCGAAGCCATTGTGAACCGTCACAAGCAGGTCCTGGAATCACGAAGTGCAAAACCCACTAAGGAGCCCACGGGTCCAAAGTACCTGAAAGTGATCCCTCCTATAAAAGGAAAGGAAAAGGAAAGCTGGTTAAAACATCTGGCTGTCCCCCCATCAAAGCCTCCATTAGATACCCAAAGGATTCCAACCCCAAAGGGTATAAACTGGCACCTTCTAGGAGAGCCTTACAGGAGCGCACGGGCAGAGCAGATGTCCGCTGCTCTCAGGGAGATGGAGAGGAGACACTTTCATCCCACCACAAAAGCCATGTTCCCAGGTGCTGAGGCCTCAGTGGAAAAACAAACCCTTGCACTGATGTTTCAAAAGGACTTCTGGGCTTTTAAGGATAAAGGCAGGTTTCCCAAATTGCCCAAGCTGGAAAAGAAGGCACAGGCCGTCTCCAAGAAGAAGGAAGAGCTGCCTCAATGGGAGACGTTTGTGGCACTCTACTATGTTCTGCGGATGTTGCAACAGCGATATGCAGATGACAGCGCCACTTGGATGGAACAGTTCTACCAGCTCATGGACCTGTACCACCTTAAGTCACCCCGAATCCAGAGGCTTCTGCAGGAGCTATTACTGAGGGGGGAGCCCCAGTCCCAAGAGATCAGCTACAAGGAGGCCCTATGGGCCACGGACCTAGCTCCTGGGGAGAGGTTGTTTTACCACCTGTTTTGTGGTGGCTCTCAGAACTCTAAGGGTCCCCTGGAGTTCCAGGAGGTGGTGTCCCTCCCAGGTCAGAATAATGTCTGTACCACACTTCCCATGGGCATTGCTCACTATGGGATCTTAGAACTCGCCTGGAAGAGCCTGCCTGAAGCGGATATTCACCTCACCAAGGAAATGCCCCACATCATTGCTCCCACCCCCTAATCTGGGACTGACGGGAGGTCAGGACTTTTCACTCCCACCTGGAGAAAGGCCTTGTCACCATAATCTAGACCCTTATCCCTAGGGCCCACATAGAGTTTGGGCCAGGCGAAAGCCCTTTCCCTACCCAGCTCCAGAAACAAGCTTCGATATATGGAATAAAGAGGAGGCTCTCATTTGCAGCAGGCCCTGTAATATGTGTCCCTGTTCCTCAAACATTGCTTCTCCAGAAAGGTAGCCAGGGAGGCCAGATATATATTCCTGAGAGTGGGAAAAGATCCCAAAAGGCATTGGGCACTTACCCTCTGGAGGCCTTCAGCCAGAAGAGTCTGTCCTTGTCCTCTTCCTTCCTTGCTTCCCCCCATCCCCCCCTAAAGACCACAGGAAGGAAAGTATCTGGCACAGAAATAAATGAAGATCTGGCATTAATATAAGAGGCACTGATATAGTAGAAAGAAAATGGACTTTAGAATCAGAAGACCCAGCATAGTGTTTGGAGGTTTGCAATGGAGGCAGACTCTACTCCACTATTCATAGCTCTGCATGCTGATGGCTGGGAGTCCCGAACGGCAGGTATGATGAGTGTTGAGGAGACCCTGAGTGTATCTCATGATCCCTTCCCTCTAGCGATGAAGGAGACAAAAGTTAAAGGGAAGGGGTGGTAAAGTGGAGGAAGTTGTCCCTGACAGTAACTGTGTTCCTTCCCTGATCTCCTCTCCCTACCATGGGAACTTCAGAGTTGCCTCTCTCCAGGTAAGCTGAACCTTCCATCAGCTTTTGGTGAGCCATCTATGCCATTTTCTACCCCTCATCCCAAGCTCTCCTTTGTTATTCCACTCTCTATACCTGAGTTTAGCTTTGTGGGAGAAGCCAGGGGTAGAGGGCAAGAGAACATTCTGAGAAGGCGAATTCACCTCAGAGGCCAAGCAGTATAGGTCCACATGGAGAGTATAAGAGTTATGGGAGGGGACAGGAAGCCCCAAAAAGATGACTGACCAGGCAGCAGAAATAAGGATGGTCCAGCTGGCTCTGCATGCTTCATCCTTCATCCTTCCTTTCTGACCTCTGTTTGTCTATGTCAGAAAGACGATAGTGCACATACTGCCATCATCAGGGATGAAAGAGCCATGAACATCACTACAGACCCTGCAGGCATTAAAAGAATAAGGACTATATACTATGAATATCTCTATGCCCATAATTTTGACAACATAGGTGAAATGGACAAATTCCCTGAAACTCCCAGAAAGGGAACAGCAATACCTATCTAACTCATTTTGTAGGATATCAGTGGGTCCTCCAGTCAAAAATAAGACACCGTGACAAAACACACACACACACACACACACACACACACACACACACAATCTAGCTGCTGTGGTCCTAGAGTCAGGAATCCTATGGTTGGCTCTTTAGGGAGCCTCAAAACCTTGGTACTAGCTGTGACACTCTAGATATCCTCTTATTGGTATATTCTTTTTATTATGAAAATTTTTCAATCTCAAAAGTAGAATAGTATTAAAACAAACCTCCAGATCCCCATCTCCTAGATTTAATCATAAACCTCTTGCAAAAACTGCTTCATCTATTTTTTTCTTTGTATTTTAAAATAAATCCCAGGGGCACCTGGGTGGCTCAGTCAGTTAAGCGTCAGACTTCGGCTCAGGTCATGATCAATCTCGTGGTTTGTGAGTAGGAACCCCGCATTGGGCTCTTTGCTGTCAGTGCAGAGCCTGCTTTGGATCCTATGTCCTCCTCTCTCTCTGCCCTTCCCCGGCTTGCATTCTCTCTCCCATTCTCTTAAAAATAAATGAACATTAAAAATTTTTTAATAAAAATAAACATAAAAAAATAAAATAAATCCCAGACATCATGACATTTAAACCCTAAATACTTTGATGATCATCTCTAAAAAATAAATTCTCTTACATAATGATTTCACATCTAAGAAAATAATTCCTTCAAGTCATCCTATACTCTATGTAAATTTCGGTGGTGGTCCCCCAGAGGGGGGACACTTTGTTTAAATCAGAATTCAAACAAGGTGTACATACTGCATTTGACTGTTACTTCCTAAAACTCTTTTAATCTTTAAATTTTATACTCTCCTCTCCCCAGTTTTTCACACTATTGATTTGTTGAAGATACAGAATCAAGTTATCCTGTAGATTTCTCCATGTTTTGGATTTTTCTGATGTAGCAGAGGTTTGCAACCTGAGGTCTGGATGTGCTCTAAGGGGCCACGAAGCTCCTGAAATTAGATGAAAAAGAATGTACTAGCTACACCCCACTGACCACTGGAAAAAGTCTGCAGTTTTCATCAGGTTCTTGAAGTTCCTAAAACAAATACGTTAAGTCACCACTTAAGGAGACAGCAGAGACACCTTGGCCTTAGCTCAAATACTGCCAGTAATCAGCTGAATGGCTGACAGCAAGGGCCTTCCCTTCACTGGACCCTAGATTTCTCATTTCTGAAGGGATAATTACACTTAGGACCTCTCCAGGACTTTAAAAATAGAGTTTCCAGCCCCACATCCCTCTCCTAGAATGTGTGCTCAGGGTAGTATGAGAGACTTCCCATACTGTGCACAGCTATCAACTGCTCTGAACCAGGAAACAGGTAATAGGGAATTGAACTTGGGTAAGACCTCAAAGGGAGGAGGACCTTACATTTCCTAGAAGAATACCACATGCTCAAATTAGGGTGAGTGAATAAAGACACCAGAATGAGATTGGGAAATGGACCCAGACATCACAAAGGAACTCCGAGATGGTTGATTCTAGGCCTGGCGCACTCCAATGTTTAGAAGGGGGAGACTAAAAGGGAGCTGCCAAATAGACTGACAGGAAGCAGCCAGGAGTGTGAGAGAAGAACCATTAAAGAGTGGTGTCCAGAACTCCAGAGAACACGTTTCATAAAGGGAATCATAAACTGTGTGAAAGCTAGTGATAGGTCAAGTAAAAGACCAAGAATTGATCACTGGAGTTGGCAAACTAGATGTAATTGGTAACCTTGACAACTGTATTTTAGTGGAGTTGTGGGATAGACAGCCTGACTAGAGTGGGTTTAGTGGGGCACCTGGGTGACTCAGTTGGTTAAGCGTCTGACTTCGGCTCAGGTCATGATCTCATGGCTTATGAGTTTGAGCCCTGCGCAGGGCTCTGTGCTGACAGCTCAGAGCCTGGATCCTGCTTTGGATTCTGTGTCTCCCTCTCTCTCTTTCTGCCCTTCCCCTGTTCGTGTTTTGTCTCTCAAAAATAAACTAAAAAAATTTTTTTAATAAAAAATAAAAAGAGAATGGAATAAAAGCAATTAACTCTTTGGGGTTTTGTTTCTGTTTTTATACTTTTCATTTGGAAATAATTTCAAATTTATAAAAAATTGAAAAAATAAAATAATGCAATAAACCTATATAGCCTTATTCACATTCAAGTATTGTTAACATTTTACCTCATTTGTCATTCCTCCCAAGCTCCACCCCCACCTCAATCTGTATACACACACATACAGGTATGTGTGTA
The DNA here is from genome assembly GCF_023721935.1 of Panthera uncia. NCBI lineage: Eukaryota > Metazoa > Chordata > Mammalia > Carnivora > Felidae > Panthera > Panthera uncia. The sequence continues at coordinate 14,699,065 of NW_026057588.1, forward strand.
TGTATGTGTATTACATAATATTTGAACTATTTGTTGGTAAGCTACGTAAAACACTTCAGTGTGTATTTCCCAAGAACAGGGATATTCTCTTTTTTTAAAAAAAAATATTTATGGGGCGCCTGAGTGGCTCAGTCAGTTGAGTGTCTGACTTCAGCTCAGGTCATGATCTCATGGTTTGTGAGTTCGAGCTCTGCATTGGGCTCTGTGCTGACAGCTCAGAAACTGGAGCCTGCTTCGGATTCTGTGTCTCCTCCTCTCTCTGTCTCTCCCTCCCATACTCATGCTCTCTCTCTGTCTCTCAATAATAAATAAACGTTAAAAAATAAAAATAAATTAAAAAAATATTTATTTTGAGAGACAGTGCAAGCAGGGGAGGGGCAGAGTGAATTACAAGCAGGCTCCACACTGTCAGCGCAGACCCGCAATGCAGGGCTCGATCTCACGAACTGTGAGATCATGACCTAAGCTGAAATCAAGACCTAGACACTTAACTGACTGGGCCACCCAGGCGCCCCAAGGATATTCTCTTACATAACTACTGTATAGTTATCAATTCCATAAATTCAATTGATATAATACTTTAATCTGCCATCCAAATTCCAATTTCAGTGTTGTCCCTTGACCTGGTATCCTTTGTAACATTCTTTCCCTTCTGTTCTTAGAGCCAGTCTATAGTTATGTATTGCATTTAGTTGTTGTGTCTCTTTAATATCCTTTAATCTGGAACATTTCTATAGCCTTTATTTGCATTTCACAACATTGACACTTTTTTACTGTGGTAAAATACACATGACATAAAATTTACCATTTTAACCTTTTAAACGTACAGTTCTGTGGCATTAAGTACATTCACGTCTTTGCAACCATCACCATCCTCCATCTCCAGAACTTTTTCATCCTCCCCAACTGAAACTCTGTATTCATTAAACACTAGCTCCCTATCTTCCCCTCCCTGAAGTACTTGGCAACCTCCATTCTGCTTTATTTTCTTTCTTTTTTTCTTTTTTTTCTTTTTTTTTTTTTTTTAGTAGGCTTCATGCCCAGCATGGAGACCAATGTGGGGCTTGAACTCACAACCCTGCTATCAAGACCTCAGCTGAAATCAAGTGTTGGATGCTTAACAGATGCAGTCACCCAGGCACCCCACCATTCTATTTTCTGTATCTAGGATTTTGACTATAACATTGTCATTTTTGAAAAATATAGTCTCCCTACCTACCCATCCCCACACTTAGTTGAACATTTCTTGTTTTGGATTCATCTGGCGTTTCTTCATAAACAGATCAAAGTTATGCATTCTTGAGAATACTGTATAGATGATGTTCATCCTGCTAGTGCATCATATCTGGAGCATATGATGTCCATTTACTCCTCATTGGTAATGTTAATTTTGATCACTTAGTGAATGTGTTGCCCAATTTTTCCACTATATTTTATTGTTTATTCTCCTCCAAGAAAATCAAATATTTGGCTCCTCATCAAAATTTCTCCTTGGATTGAATATCCATTCATGATTCTTAATTAGTTAACTGGTTGATCTAATCATTGCCACAATGGCTGTAAAGTGGCTTTCTGACTGCAGCATTCCCACCAAATTTTCTAGTCAGCCCTCAGCCTCTTGCATCCTTGCAACATGCCCCCCTCATTTATTTTTTAGCACTTCATAACTTCCTGGAATAACAAGATATTCCAGGTTCATCTTATATCCACCCTTCTCCAGCTCTGGAATTAGCTATTTCTCTGGGGAGACCTGGTTCCTCTTAATGGGGAATGGTATTAGAAACTCTTTTGTGAGTTGAATTATGTCCCCTCAAAAGATATATTACAGCCCTAACCTGCAGAACCTGTGAATGTGATCTTATGTGGAGAAAGAGTCTTTGCAGATGTAATCAAGTTAAGATGAGGTCACACTGGATTAGAGTAGATCGTAAATCCAAAGACTGGTGTTCTTATACAGAGAGGAGATTTGGAGACACACAGATGCACAAGGAAGAAGGCCAGGTGATGACAGAGACAGAGGCTGGAGTGACGCAATTATAAGCCAAGGAGCACCAAGGACTGCCAGCAACCATGAGAAGATAGGAGAGAGGCACAGAACGATTCACAACCCTCTAGGGAGCTTCCCAGGTATAATCTGAAATGGGTCCCTGTACACAGAGGGCAGAGAGAGAGTGAAGAAAGACGGCACTCCAGGTTGGTAGGTGGCAAAAGGAACTTATATACGAGGCTTGTCTTGGCAGCAGCAAGATGAATGGATCCTGCCCACCAAATCTCCAAAGTTTAAAAGTTTATAAAGAGGCCCTGAGCTCAGTCACATAAACCATGCAGTGCCTTCAGCACCACATCATTATCTCAAGGCTCTGTCCTTGGAGCAGCCTCTGGGAGCCTCTGGGAAAGACAAGCAGAGCCCGCATTCCAAGAGTAGAGGAGGGAGTGAGGAGCCTCCGAGTGCCTGGGTCCAGCTCATGGGTCAATCAGCTGTCACATCTTTTTGATGATGTTCCCCAACAAACAGATTCTCCCTCAGAGCCTCCAGAAGGAACCAACCCTGCTGACACCTTGATTTGGGACATCTGGCATCCTGAGCCATGAGAGGATACATTTCTGTTGTTTCAAGCTGCCTGGTTTGTGATAATTTATTAATTGCCCTAGGAAACAATTAAGACTTGGGCACTAAGTGTGCTCATTGCTACTGGGGTGACTTTGTGGCCCTTTCAACAGACACAGCTAGGAAATACTGTATGTGTATGTATAAATACATATAAATGTACATATATGCATGTGCACATAAACATGCTTATCTACATAAACATACATATCTTAGAGACCATGAGTTCACACCAATACCTTCAATTTCAATCCATCTCCAGAGAGGTCATTTTTGCCTGTCCCTATTTCATATTAGTATGTCTTTTCTTCTACAGTCAGTACCCTGACTTCTAATACCATAAATACACTTACTCATTTTTTAAAAATTTTATGGTAGCATTTTCTCTTTTTTTAATGTTTATTTTTGTGTGTGAGAGAGAGAGAAAGAGAGAGGATTAAAGTCTCCAATCAAAACACAGAGATTGGCAGAACGGGTTAAAAAAACATGATCCAACTATTTGCTCTCTACAAGACACTTGCTTTAGATCCAAACACACAAACAGACTGAAAGGAAAAGGATGGGAAAAGACATTCTAGTCCATGAAAACAGTAATCAAAAGAGCAAGTGTGGCTATCTATATATACTTACTTACTTATTTAGTTAATTATTTATTTTTTAAAGTAGGCTTCATGCCCAGCATGGAGCCCAACGCAGGGCTTGAACCCAACACCCTGAGATCAAAACCTGAGCTTAGATTAAGAGTCGGACACTTGAGCCACCCAGGTGCCCCTGCATCAGACAAAGTATACTTTAAATAAAAAATGGTTACAAGAGATAAAAAGGGATAGTATATATACTAATACAAGTTTTAATACACAAAGAATATATAGTAATTATAAACATGTATGCACCTATGGGGCGCCTGGGTGACTCAGTCGGTTAAGCGTCCAACTTCAGCCCAGGTCATGATCTCACAGTTCATGGGTTTGAGCCCCTCATTGGGTTCTGTGATGACAGCTTGGAATCTGGAGCCTGCTTTGGATTCTGTGTCTCCCTCTCTCTCTGCCCCTCCCCTGGCTCATGCTCTGTCTCTCTCTCTCAAAAATAAATAAACGTTAAAGAAAATAAACAAATAAACATTTATGTACCTAATGATAGCCCATCAAAATATATAAAGCAAAAAGTGACAGAGCTGAAGGCAGAGACAGATAGTTTTACGATAACTGGAGACTTCAACTGCCTACTCACAATAATGGATAAACCACCAGACAGAAGTAAGGAAATAGAGGACTTAACACAAAAGACCAACTAATCTAACAGATATATTCAGAACACTCTCCCCAACAACAGCACACACATTCTTCTCAAGTGAAAAATGGAACATTTTCCAAACAGACCATATGTTAGGCCACAAATTAAGTCTCAATAGATTTTTTAAAAATGTTTTATTTATTTTTGAGAGACAAGAGAGAGACAAAGTGTGAGCAGGGGAAGGGCAGATAGAGATGGAGATACAGAATCCCAAGCAGGATCCAAGCTCTGACAGCTCAGACCTTGACGCAGGTCTTGCACCCATGAACTGTGAGATCATGACCTGAGTTGAAGTCGGACGCTTAATCAACTGAGCCACCCAGGTGCCCCAAGTCTTAATAGATTTTAAAAGACAGATGTCATACAGAGTACCTTCTCCAACAAGAGAATGAAGTCAGAAATCAATAACAGAAGGAAAAATGAGCGTTGGGCTCTGCGCTGAGAGCACAGAACCTATTTGGGATTCTCTCTCTCCCTCTCGCTCTCTGCCCCTCTCTTGCTCTCTCTCTCTCAAAATAAGTAAGTAAACATTAAGAAAAAATCAATGTAATACACCCATTAACCGAATGAAAGAAAAAAAATACACACGATCATCTCAGTTGAACATAAAAAGCATTTTACAAAACCCAACACTCTTTCATGATAAAAATACTCCTAAAACCAGATATAGAAAGAAACTACCTCAACATAGTAAAAGCCATATATAAAACACTTACAGCAAACATCATACTCAATGGTGAAAGGCTAAAAGCTTTTCCTCTAAGATTAGAAACAAGGCAAGAATGCCTGTTTTCACTACTTCTATTCAATCAAGTACTGGAAGTTGTAGCTAGATTAGGCAAGAAAAAGCAATAAAAGGCAACCAAATTGAAAAGGAAGAAGCAGGGGTGCCTGGGTGGCTCAGTCAGTTAAGCATCTGACTCCTGATTTCAGCTCAGGTCGTGATCTCATGGTCGTGCGACTGAGCCCCACATGGGCTCTGTGCTGAGTGTGGAGCCTGCTTAAGATTCTCTCTCTCAAGGGGAGCCTGAGTGGCTCAGTCGGTTAAGCGACCGACTTCAGCTCAGGTCATGATCTTGCAGTTGGTGAGTCCAAGCCCTGCATCGGGCTCTGGGCTGACAGCTCAGACCTGGGGCCCGCTTCAGATTTTGTGTCTCCCTCTGTCTGCCCCTCTGCTGCTTACACTCTCTCGCATTGTCTCAAAAATAAACATTAAAAACAAATAAAAAATAAAAAGATTCTCTCTCTCTCCCTCTGCTCTTCTTCCCAACTCTTGTGCATGTGTTCTCTCTCTCAAATTAAAAAGAAAAGAAAGAAAAGAAAAGAAAAGAAAAGAAAAAAGGGAGAAGCAAAATTATCTGTTTGCAGATGATACGATCTTCTATGTAGAAAATCCTAAAGACACCATACACAAAATAAGCTGTTAGATCTAATAAATGAATTCAACAAAGTATCCTGATACAGAGTTAACACACAAAAATCAGTTGCTATTTCCATACACTAACAATGAACAATCTGAAAAGTAAATTACAAAGGAATTCAATTTACAATAGCATCAAAAAGAGTGAAATAGTTACAATCTAACCTGAACCAAGGAGGTGAAAAACTTGTATGTTGAAAACTACAACACATTGCTGAAGGAAAGTAAAGAAGATGTAAATAAATGAAAACACATTCCATGTTCACAGATTGGAAAATTTAATATTGTTAAGATGTCAATACTACCCAAAGTGACCTACAGATTCAATGCAATCCCATGAAAAGCTGAATGATGATTTTTGCAGAAATAGAAAGACCTATCCTAAAATGCATATACAATCTCAGGGACCCCAAATAGCCAAAATAATCTTGAAAAACAAAACAAAACAAAAAACTAGAGGATTCATACTTTCTGATTTCAAGACTTACTGCAAACTACAGTAATCAAAATAGTGTAGTGTTGGCATAAAATATACATATAAACCACTAGAAGAGAAAGCCCAGAAATAAACTCTTGCATATATATGGTCAAATGATTTTTGACAAGGTTGCCAAGGCCATTTAATGGGGAAATGATATTCTTTTCAACAAATGGGGCTGGGAAAACTGGATATCCCCATGTAAAATAATGAAGTTAGAACCTTACCTAACACCATATACAAAACTCAACTCAAAATGTATCAAAGACCTAAATGTAAAACCACAATAAAACTATTAGAAGAAAACATGATAAAAGCTTCACAACCTTGGATTTGGTGATGATTTCTTGGATGACACCAAAGATATAGGTAACAAAAGAAAAATACTTTAGGGGCGCCTGAGTGGCTCAGTCAGTTAAGCATCCAACTTCGGCTCAGGTCATGATCTCACAGTCTGTGAGTTCAAGCCCTGTGTCAGGCTTTGTGCTGACAGCTCAGAGCCTAGAGCCTGCTTCTTCGGATTCTGTGTCTCCCTCTCTCTCTGCCCCTCCCCCTGCTTATGCTTTGTCTCTCTCTGTCTCAAAAATAAATAAAAACATTAAAAAAATTTTTTTAACTTTAAAAAAATTGGACTTCATGAACATTTTTAAATTGTGTGCATCAAATGACACTATCAACAGAATAAAAAAGCAACCTACAGAACGGACAAAAATATTTGCAAATCATGTATCTGATAAAGGCATTAATATCCAGAATATAGAGAGAACTCCTGTAACTCAACAACAACAAAACACAAATAGCCCTGTTAAAAAATGGGCAATGGACTTGAACAGATCTTTTTCCAAAGATGATAGACAAACGGCCAATAAACACATGAAAGGATGCTCAACATCACCAATCATTAGGGAGATGTAAATCATAACTACGATGAGATACCACCTCACATCCATTAGAATGACTACTATTAATAAAAAATGAAGAGGAAAAAGAAAACAAGCATTGGCAAGGACACGGAAAGATTAAAACTTTTGCACATTGTTGGTGGGAATGTAAAATGGTAAAGCCACTATGGAAAATAGTATGGCAGTTCCTCAAAAGATTAAAAATAGGATTACATATGATCCAGCAATTCCATTTCTGGTTATAAACCCAAAAGACTGAAAGCAGGATTTTGAAAAGATATTCATGTTCATAGCAGCAGTATTCACAATAGCTAAAATATCCAAGAGCCCAGCAACAGATGAATGGATAAGCAAAAGGTGTTATACACATATAATGGAATATTATTCAGCCTTACAAAGAAAGGAAATTCTGAAATATGCTACAAAATGGATGAACCTTTAGGACATTATGCTAAGTGAAATAAGTAGCCGCAAAAAGACAAATACTGTATGATTCCACTTATCTGAGGTACTTAGAATCATAAAGACAAAAATCATAAATGTCAAAATCATAAAGACAGAAAGTAGGATGGTGGTTGCCAGAGGCTGAGGGGCAGATGGAAAGGAAAGTTATACTTTAATGGGAATGGAATTTCAGTTTAACAAGACTAAAAGTATGGAGATGGGTGGTGGTGATGACTGTACATTATGAATGTACTTATAATGAAGTGTATACTAGAAATGGTTAACATGGTAAATTTATGTGTATTTTACCATAATAAAAAATGTTGAAAAACAAAGGGAGCAGAGAAAGAAATGGTGTGCTAGCTGGAGAATATGGGTTCAAGAAAGGAACTTTTTTTTTTAAAGATGAGGGATATCAGTGTATATGTATATGATGATGGGACTGATCCAGGAGACAGGAGGAAATTACTAGAGTAATAACCTTAAGAGGGTTAGTAATAACAATCGGTGTGCAATCACAGGGGTGGGTCCTAAATAAGAACATGGAGTAAAATGTTCATCTATAGTAAGTGAGAGAAGGATGGATAGGTGAGTATAAATGTCACAGTGGGAGCATGAAGAATTTTCTTCTGGTTGTTTCTCACTTCATCACTGAAATGGGATGCAAAGTCATCAACTAAGGGAAGGAGGAAGGAGGTACTAGAAGTTTCAGGAGAAGTAACGAAACAGAGATCTGGGACAGTGACAGAATGAATCGACTTGGAACATGTGGTAAAATTGCCAGGCAGCAGTATGTTCCTATTTGAGGTTAGTGGTCAAGAATTTCAATGAAACAAGTCAGCATGGTCAATATTTCTCCAGCTGTTTATCTGCACAGATGCAAGCCTGTAGTAGGCAGGGAATTGAATTTAACTAAGGTGGAGGTTTTCCTAGTTCAATATTATGCAGGGAAAGAGGGGCCACTTTGTTGAGGGGCTATTCCAGAGAGTGGTTACAATGATGGATCATGGACCATGGGCAAGTATGATAAGGAAGGATGTGAGGATGTGAGGGTGCTAAGGCACAGTGAAAAGTTATGGGATCAAAAAATAGTTTGTATTGGGGTCCAAGAGACACTAGATTTGGACAACTCCAGGGAGTGAGCAGTACGAATAAAGAAATGAGGAGGTGGCGCAAAGGGGCTGACATCCCACCTCTTGGCCTTGAATACTTTCATATTCTGATCATTCCAAATTTCTTTCTCCAGCCTGAATCTCTACTCTGAATCCTAGACTAGTATATCGAATTGCCTTTTAACATCTCTATGTAGATTGTATAATAGGCGCCTCAAACTTAAAGCATCCTGATCTGATCCCTCTAAAACTACTCCACCCCAGTTTTTCTTTCTCAGTAAATGGCAATTTCTATTCTTCCATTTGTTCAAGCTACGTGGAATCATTCTTTGCTCCTCTTTTTCACATATACCCCACATCTAATCCATCAGTAGGCCCCATCTAGCTTTACCATCCCAAGTTCCATCTTATCTGGATTATAAAGAATACACTTGTTGGGGCACCTGGGTGGCTCAGTTGGTTAAGCATCTGACTTCAGCTCAGGTCATGATCTCACCATTTGGGAGTTTGAGCTGCACACGTGTTGGGCTCTATGCTGACAGCTTGGAGCCTGGAGCCTGCTTTGGATTCTGTATCTCCCTCCCTCTCTGCCCTTCCCCCGCTCACATTCTCTCTCTCTCTCTCTCTCTCTCTCTCTCTCTCTCTCTCTCTCTCTCTCAAAAATAAATAAACATTAAAAAATTAAATGAAAAAAACAGAACTCACTTGTCTCACTTGTCTTATACCCTGGACCTCTTATATTCTATTCACATAGCAACCAGAAGGATTCTTTTAAAATGAACATCAGATCACATTGTTTCCTTTATTCAAAATCCTCCAATTGTGCCCCATCCAAGAGGAAAAGTCAAAGTCCTTACAATGGCCTAGAAGGCCTACGTCATCTAAAGCAAAAGTCCCTCTTCTCACCTCTCTTAAGTACATTTCCTGTCACTCTTCCTTTCACGCTGCAGCAACCTTGCTCAAACGTGACGTGCAATTCCCAGGCAGAGCCTTGGCACTTATGATTCCTTTGCCTAGAATGTTCTTCCCCCAGAAAAACACATGGCTAATTCTTCATTTCCTTCAGATTTCTGTTCAAATGTTGCCTTATCAGAGAGGCCCCTTCTCTTTCTCCCCCTAACATCCTCCGTCCTCCTTACCCTGCTTTATTTTTCTCCACGGTACTTAGCAACTGCCATTTCTGTATTTATCATCTATCTCTCCCCATTTTACGTCAGCTCTATGAAGAAAATCACTTTGTTTTGTTCACTGCTTACTCTCAGTGCCTGGTACAGTGCCTGTAACATAGTTAAACTCGCCAGAAGTATTTCTTAAATAAGTGAATGTAATATGCATCAGCTGCCAGCTTCCGTGTGACCAAAGACAAGTCCTGGCTCTTGTGGTTTGGGAAAGTGATATACCAAGCTATTAACGCAGTGAACACCAATAAATTTAGTTCTAAAACTATGAAATCTATGCACTCATCATAGTGGCCATTTTACCAGGAGAAATGCTATAGCTTGTAACTTAGTAATGCTGTGTCTTGGGTTCCTTCTAGCTATAATCTTTTTTTAAATGTTTATTTATTTTGAGAGAGAGAGAGTGTGTGTGTGAGCAGGGGAGGGGCAAAGAAAGAGGGAGACAGAGAATCTCAAGCAGGCTCCACGCTGTCAGTGCAGAGCCTGATGCGGGGCTTGAACTCGTGAACTGTGAGATCATGACCTGAGCTGAAACCAAGAGTCAGATGCTCAATGGACTGAGTCACCCATGCTCCCCTAAAACTGGATTTTAAAGTGCACAGATGGTGGAGTGCCTGGGTGACTCAGCTGGGTAAGCATCGACTCCAGCTCAGGTCATGATCTCACAGTTTGTGGGTTTGAGCCCCCCATGTTGGGCTCTGTGCTGACAACTCAGAGCCTGAAGCCTGCTTTGGATTCTGTGTCTCCCTCTCTCTCTGCCTTTCCCCTGCTTGTGCTCTGTCTCTCTGTGTCTGCCAAAAATAAATAAACGTTAAAAATAATAAAATAATAAATGAAATTAAATAAATAAAATAAAATAAAATAAAATAAAATAAAATAAAGTGCATAGATGGGCCAAGGAGAAGATTCAGGAGCCTGACAAAGTTTGGTCAAGCAAAGAATCTTTGCAAGAGCGCCCATCTAATAATACATTCACTTTCTTGAGAGAAGTAAAAAGTCATTTGCTGGGAGAGTACAGGGAGTGAGAAAAGACTTGAGTCTGCAAGGCAACAATCTCCAAGGATGTGCAATATTCTCCAGGAGTGCTTAATAGAAGCACGGATGCAAGGGCAGTAAATGTGGTTAAATCAGATAAAGGCTTTTTCTTTATAGGGAGGACTGACAGGAACTTTTATGGGGAAACTGGCAAGTAAGGAGGTAAGCAGCAAGCATGATCAGGTTCATCTGACAGGAAATATTTCTGTGTTCAGCTGATAGCCGATTCGCAGGAAGAGCTGTTAAGGGAGGATATTCTGCATTTTAGCGCTTGCTCAGAAATGAGGTCAAGTTAAATGTCAGGGGCTGTCTGGGAGAGAAGAGAAACCTCGCTTAAGTTTGGTCAAGTCAAGGCAGAGGGTTAAAAAAATGGGCAATTGTCAACACTTGGCCAATGTGCAGAGCTAGGCTGATCTACCGTGGAAGGTTTTGCTGAGTGGGAGGAAAAAGAGGCAATGAGGATTAAGGACACTGGCAGAGGAGTGGATAAATCAAATGCTCATGGTACCTAGGCTGGATAGAGAAGGAAATGAAGCCAAGAGGAGGCTGATGAATAGGGAGAAAGGTCAATAATTGGAGACCTTGATGCAGTTGAAAAACAGGTATGTAGTAATAATGGAGAGAGTAAACAAAAGACTAGGAGGCACTATTCTTCTGGCTTAATCATGCCAGGGACAGTTGCCAGGCAACGGGGGACCACCTCTTAGGTCCAAAACCTAATGAGAACATTTAAAGTAGCCAATCTTAAAGTGTTCATCCTGCCCTGCCCTGCCTGTCCCTCAGAATCCCCCAACAAAGACTACGGCCTAAGCCTTCCCCTGAGTCCTGTCTTCTGCCTCCTAACCACCCTGGTGTGTTTCTCGTGTGGCTCCGTGTGGTGTGCCATGCCTCCCATCTCTAGGAACTGTGAGTATAATAAACTGGTTTCCTGAGCCTCTCCTCTGTCTCCTCTGACGGCTGCACCTGACCAACCATCTTATAGAATACAAAAACACAGAGACACAAAATAGTCACAGTTCCCTGTGATCTCTTGGGATCTGACCACACGCTTATTGTAAGTCAGTAATTGGTGGGTTTGGAGGCTCAAAAATGTAAAGGGGCACCTGGGTGGCTCAGTAGGTTAACCATTTGACTCTTGATTTCAGCTCAGGTCATGATTTTACTGTTCATGAGTTCAAGCCCTGAGTCGGGCTCCATGCTGACAGCATGGAGATTGCTTGGGATTCTCTCCCTCCCTCTCTCAAAATAAATAAATAAACTTAAAAAAATTAAAAGTAAAGATATTAGCATGTGTCTGATATCCTGTGCAGTCTTCAGTAAAATGCAGTTGGAAAGAAACAGACGTTAGTCCAGTAGAACTTTAGAAAGCAGTATAGAGTCTAGAACTAGATTGCTTGGATTCAAATCCTAGCTTTGCCAATGAAGTCAAGTTTCTGCATCTGTAAAATGGGTATTTAAAAAATTTTTTTTATTTATTTTGAGAAAGAGAGAAAGAGAGCAGCGGGGAAGGGGCCTAGAAAGAATCCCAAGCAGGCTCTGTGCTGTCAGTGCAGAGCTGGATGTGGGGCTTGAACCCATTAACCATGAGATTATGACCTGAGTTAAAATCAAGAGTCGGATGCTTAACTGATTGAGCCACCACCCAGGCGCCCCAAAATGGGTATATTACCAACACCTACCTGTATTAGTTAGGGAATGGAAGCAGAGAGGCAAATGAGGAGGTTACTACAATAATTCACAGGAAAGAGGTCAGCTGGTTTGAACCATGGAGAAAGAAGCAGCAGAAGTGAAGAGTATTGGACAGATCTGGACCTAGCTACTATAACATAAACACTAACATTTCAATGGCTGAATGAAATTAAAGCTTATTTCTCATTTGCATACACGGCAAATATCCCTGATCATACATACTCCATCCATCATTCGGGGACCCTGATTTCTTCCATCTTGTGGTTCTACCCCTTGCTAGGGCTTTGGGAGTCCTCCGCATGCACGAAAGAGGAGGTGAAGAAAACAAATCTGTTGGCCTTGAAGCAACACTTACCATTTCTGTTTATATTCCATTGGCAGGAATGGTTAATAGTCTCACTAAAACGCAAGTGGCTGAGCAGCCTTAGCTGGGCAGTCCCTTCCTCACCTCAGTTCTCTACTATGGGAGGAGAAACATGAATTTTGATGGACAGTTAGTCATCTTGTGAGGATTAAATGACTTAAATGTATGCTTAAAAAATCTAGAAATTTTCTAGATTCTCCCTGAGGGTTTGAAGGTGACACCCTGCTCGGAGAAGTTTCCTAGTGCAATATCAACAAATGGGAATAATCAGTACTGGCTATTTGGGGCCTGTGGCGCTCCACTCTAGGTCTCTTTCCTCTCCTGTCCTCAAACTCGCCAGAACTGCCAACAACATTCCCTAGTTTTCAGCCCTTTCTCAGTACATGTTAATAGGTAGGGAGGTTGATTGCCCCAAGAGAACATGAGCTCCCAGGCCAAAGTAGACACAGACCTGAGGAGCACAAATTCCTTAAGAGGGAGACAACATGATGGAAAAACACACCATCTGGAGCAGAACTATGTGAACACAGAATTTTAAAGAATCAAGATAAATACTCTTAAGCAAATCAGGGAAGAGATCTGCAATATAAAACACAGAATAATATAAACTGAGGCAGTGCCTTGCCATTCCCCTCTGGTTTGCACTCTCTCCACATCCCTTCCAACCGCTGATCCTTCCAATTCCCGCCATTCCTGACCTATGGACAAAGGCAGTGGTTCCTCTGGCGGTGCAGGAGTTCTGGAGGTTAGGTCTGCGAGTGCGGGAGTTTTCTTTGTTTCTTAAGAGCTCACAATAGGGCTTCAACGAACAGCCAGATTTGGAAACCACTAGACCTTCTACACATTCCATTTTTTATCAGTTGTAGTAGCCTAGCCTACCAGTTAGTGCTTCTGAATATCCTACACCCACTGCCACTTGATGGCAGTTTTAGGTATTAAAAATGTAATAACTGAAATAAAGAACAAAATAGATGAGACAGTAGGATAGATACAGCACAGAAATTAGTAAGTTGAAAGATCAGTTTGAGAAGCTCTCCCAGAAGACAGCCAGAAACGTACAAAGAAAAAATATAAAATAAAGGCCATTTAGACATAGAGGACAGAAATAAAAGTGCCCACAGCCAGGCAATAAGAGTTCCAAGAGATAAAAATGGTGACAAATACTTGAAGAGAGAATTATAATTTCCAAGAAGTAAAAAAATTAAAAAAGATTGCGAAATAGAATAAAAACACAAATCTAGACGCATAGTGCATTTTAAGAAAATCAAAGCAAACTCTGCCAAGATTAGATTATCTTCAAAGGAACAAGGTTCAAGTTGACATTAGCTTTCTTTGTAGTAACTCTTGGATGCAAGAAGACTGTGGAATAAAATATTGAAGGGAAATAAATTTATACCCACGTTTATAGCCAAATTGGCAATCAATGAAGACTTTATAAAAAAAATAACTTCAGGGGGCACCTGGGTGGCTCAGTTGATTGAGTGTCTGACTCTTGATTTCTGCTCAGGTCATGATCCCAGAGTCGTGGGATCAAGACCCACATAGGGATCTGTGGTGAGCACAGAGCCTGCCTGAGATTCTTTCTCTCTCCCTCTGTCCCTTTCCCAAACTTGTGCGTGCATGCTCTCTCTCTCTCAAATAAAAATTAAACAATAATAATAACTTCAGGCTCACAAGGCTTCACAAGGTTTGTCACAGAAAGTCTCACTTTGAAAACGGTTTTAGAAGAAGGATTAAAAATAAGAAAAGAATAATCCTACAAGAGAAATGGGAAGAAAGGAGTCACCAAATATTTTGATAATTGTTCATTGTTTCTTATTATTATTGCATTAAAAGGCTAGGTCAAATAAAATAAAGAGAACATCCAATGGACAATATCAACATGAATGGAGGGGGCAAGGATGGGAGAAGACCAAAGGGACCTGAGCACATGCTAAAGTACTTGTCATGTTAGAGACAATGCTGTCAATGGATTGCCTCTCAACTTCAAATTTACCCTTCAATATATGCTCTGTCCTATGGATAGAGTTCCTTTAAGCATCTCTCCTTTGCATTGAGCATAACGTTAAGCTTTCTCAGTGGAGGTCTCTGGAAGGACACTGGAGGACGGGGCTCTCTTGCCATTACCAGCTACTGAATAACGTGTCAGCAGTATAGAAGTGAGGATATCCAAAGGAGCCCTGCCACTGCCGGCCACCTAGAACATGCCGTCTCTCAGTGACCTTGCAGCCTTGGTCTGGTCTTCCTGCACTAATGGGAAAACCAGGGCCCCAACCTGTGGATCGCATTCTGTGCTGTTGGCCTGCAGCTTAGACGGTTTTCAGCAAGCCTCTGCTTCCTCTGCACACCCATGCCACTGGCTGTTGACCATCTGTGGACTGTCTGCACTCCAGAGGGTTGATTTCTATCTGCCCAGATATTGTAGACCAGCTCCATCCTGGGAAAACCAGCAAAATTCTTTGCTACTCAGTGAGCTGAACTATATACTTTCTCCAATAAGGTCTGAACCCCCATCATGGAAGAGGGACCATCCTTCCAAGTTTGTCCTTGTTTGGGTACTCTCTCTTAGTTCTAGGGTACCATACAGATTTTCCTGATATCTTATAATGGCTTTTGGGCCATTTAAGGCCTTTGGCTTTTACCCTGCATGAGATGGGAACCATAGGTGGGTTCTGAGCAGAGGACTGATACAATCCAATTTACATTAAAAAAAAAAAACAACACTCTGATGGAGAATAAATTGTGGTAATAGAGTCAGGGGATGGGGGCAGGAAGAAGAAGGGAGATAACTGAGGAGGTTACTACAATAATTCAGAGGGTCTAGAGGATAGTGGGTTTGAACCAGAGAGAAGCCAAAGAAGTGAGAAATATTGAGCAGATCTGGATCTGTCTAGATGTAAAGCCATCAGGATTTGCTGATAAGATATAAATGTGAAAGAAAAGGGTCAAAGATGATTCCAAGGTTTTTCGCTTGGCCAGGTGGAAAGCTGGAAGCACCATCAAGTTAGTTAGAAGTTGATACTGGGAAGAAGATTAGAAATTCATTAGTTCAGTTTTGGACAAATTGAGATTGCGATGCCTATCAGACACTGAAGTGAAGTGGTCTAGTAGGCAACTGGATATAGGAGTCTGGAGTTCAGGAGACAGGTTCAGACTGGAACTGTAAATTTGGCAGTATATAGATGATATATAGATGATACTTGAAGCCACAAGGCTGGATAAAATGACCAAGGAAGTGAGTGTGAATAAGGAAGAGGACCAAGGACGGTAGCCTGAAGAACTCTAACATGAAGAGGTCAGGGAAAGGTCAGGATAGGAAACAGAGATGGCAGGACTGACTACTGGGTAGGAGAAAAAAACAAGAATGTAGGTTACAGAAACTAAAAGAGTCTATCAAGGAAGTAGTAAAGATCGACTCTGTCAAGTGCTGCTAATAAGTAGAGTAAGAACTGAAAGCCGACCATTAGATTTAGCAAAATGAAGATCACTGGTAATGCTTTGACCAGAGCAGTTTTAGTTGAATGATAGCTGCAAAAAAGTCTGATTAGAGTGGGTTCAAGAGAGAACAAGAGAAAAGAAATTGGAAGCAGGAAATATCGATAATATACTCCAGTTTTTCTAGAAAAGGGGCAGTTGAAGGCAAAGGCGAAACTCCCGTAACTTGGAGGGATCATGCTGGCAACTGCAGTTTGCAGGACACGACAGCACCCTGGAAAATCTAGTCGGTAGCCCTCGCGTGCCTGGCAGAGATGGATAAAGGTACGGCTTAGGGAGCATCTCACCAGGGACGTCGGAAAATGTAGTTCCGCCTCCGCGGCCCAAACCGGGGGTGGAAGCCGCTGGCCGCTGAGTGCCTTTCCATCCCCCTGCCCGGAGGGACGAAGTCTCCCGCCTCAAAGCAGGTGCCGCACTTTTCCCGCCGGGCCACCCTTTCACGCTGTTCTCTCAGTCCCTCCCTTCCAGGGTCCAGCTCGGAACTGCACAGGAGCCGCGAGTCCTTCGAAAAAAGGAACCGAGCGCGTGCGCGACCAAGGAAGGCCGCGGCGGAACTCCACGGAGGAGGCGGAGCGAGCTGCGCGCGCTCCCGAGGTAGGAAGTGGGGTCGCGTGCAGAGCCATCTGGGATGGCGCCCTCTCGCGCCAGCGCGCGCACGCGCATCTGAATCCCGCGCGCGCCCTAGCTCCACCCGTGTGCCCGCCCGCACGCACGCGTAGCGGATGGGTCTCGCGTGCTTTCCCGCCAAAATTTGGTAGTGGCTTTTACCAGCCCAAGCAAGGCGGCGGTGCGGCCCGCGCGGAGGATTTCACGGAGGAAAGCGGGGAAGGGAGCGATTGCTGCCGCTCAGGCAGCGTGCACGCTCTACACCAACCCGCTTGGACATCGGTTTCGTCAAGGCGTCTAAACCGAAGGCAAAGGAGAAGGAGGGAGGCGGGGCGGCCCAGGTGATCTCTTTCAGGTTTGCCTTTCAGTGGCCGCCCTGCCACCTACTTGCCTCTGTGAGAGGTGGTGCAGAAAGAAGCCAGAGAAATATTTAGGTACTGACTGCTCTGTTTCCTATCACTATTGCTTTTTATTAACAGGTTTTGCTTTGCGGCTTCTCTGGGCATGATGCGGCCCCGGCGCTCCCCTCGTACAGGGCACAGGGACACCCTTTATCAGCACACAGAGCCAGCTGCACACGCAGGCCGCTGATGCAAGGCCTCTGTCATAAAGGCCAGAGCCTCACGGGCGCATGCCCGCATGTCCGGTGACTGGCATAGCAGCCAAGGGCATGCCTGGAGTGTGTGGCCCTACCACGATCTAGCTGTGTGGCTGCATATGTGTATAATAGTGCTTTTAAGGAGGGCTGCTACATTCAGCGCATAAAAATGCAGAACATCCAGTCTGAATTTCAGTTAAAACACTGATACTTTTTTAAAGCATAAGTATGTCCCAAATATTGTTTACCTGAAATTCAAGTTTAACTGGGAATCAAATTCAAATTTAACTATTTTTTTTGACAGCCCTGGTTTAAGGCATTATGGGGGATGATGCAGCAACAGTCCCTTCAAGCAGTTCCTGGCAGGTGTAAACAGGCCAAGCTCCTCCCGCTGTACCCTCCCCCACCCCAACACAGTAGTGTGTCTTGTAATCTGATGTAATATGACCGAATGCCACTCTGTCATACAAGGTCAGTTTTTAAGCCCTCTCCATCCCAATGCACTGTAGTGACCCCACTCCACTATAACAAAGGGCCAGATTCCTCCTACGTCCTGGCACTTAGCACATTCATATGGGGATTTTCAGGTTCTTAGTAATGTTAGTGCTGTATCACTAGACGTGTGTGGGGGGTGGGGGTGGGGGGGGTTATTGAGGGAGTCTGAACCATTATGATGTTGGAGCTAGTGACACTCTTTCCGTGGAAAACTGTGATGAGAGTCTGTCTCTTCTAGAATAGGGGCATGTTATCTTCTGTGGAAGATAAAGGTGTGTGAACTAGGAGGGAATGAAGAGGGAATCAGGAAGCCTGTGATTTTGTACGACGTGAGTCATAGGTTTTTCCCAACTTGGAGAATGTATATTGAGTGGCAGTGGTCCCACTGAGCTCATTAAGACATGTGGCTGTAGGTGAGATAAGACTTTGTTCAGTCTGAGAAGTCTAAAGGGCAAGAGGAAACATCGAAGTGGCAGAATCTAGGATTGTAAACGTAAGTCTATTTGCGAAGTTTTGCTTTTTTGTCTGTCCTATACCTCAGTCTCAGCATGGCTCCTTCACTTCTCATAGTAATAGCACCCTGAAGTTCTGTTGCACTTCTTCATTATAAAACCTTTTGAATTTCATTATTTCACTTTATTTAAAAAAAAATTTTTTTTCAACGTTTTTTATTTATTTTTGGGACAGAGAGAGACAGACAGAGCATGAACAGGGGAGGGGCAGAGAGAGGGAGACACAGAATCGGAAACAGGCTCCAGGCTCCGAGCCATCAGCCCAGAGCCCGACGCAGGGCTCGAACTCACGGACCGCGAGATCGTGACCCGGCTGAAGTCGGACGCTTAACCGACTGCGCCACCCAGGCGCCCCTCACTTTATTTTTTAAAGGCTTGGCCTGGGGTGCCTGGGTGGCTCAGTCGTTTGAGCATCTGACTTCGGCTCAGGTCTTGGTCTCAAGGTTCGTGGATTCGAGCCCTGCCTGGGGCTCTGTGCTGACAGCTCAGAGCCTGGAGCCTGCTTCGGATTCTGTGTTTCCGTCTCTCTCTCCCCTCTCCCCACTCACGCTCTGTGTCTCTCTCAAAAATAAACATTAAAAAAAATTTTTTTAAAGGCCTGGGGCACCTGGGTGGCACAGTCAGTCTGGAGCCTGCTTCAGATTCTGTGTCTCCCTCTCTCTCTGCTCCTGCCCCGCTTGTGCTCTGTCTCTCTGTCTCTCAAAAATAAACATTAAAAAAAATAAAAGGCTTTAGTAGAGGGGCGCCTGGGTGCCTCAGTTGGTTAAGCGACTGACTTCGGCTCAGGTAATGATCTCAGGGTTCTTAAGTTCGAGCCCTGTGTCAGGCTCTGTGCTATTAGGCTGGAGCCTGGAGCCTGCTTTGGATTCTGTGTCTCCCTTTCTCTCTGCCCTTCCCCTGCTCGTGTTCTCTCTCTCTCTCTCTCTCTCTCTCTCTCTCTCTCAAAAATGAATAAACATTAAAAAAATTCAATTAAAAATTAAAAAAATAAAGGCTTTAGTAGGGAAAAAGAGAAGAGCATTCCTTTCTGAGGCCAAGACTGGTTAAAGTGAAATGCCTCTCACTGCAAACCTGGTGGAAAGGAGTGTTAGCTCAGGTTTTGGGCAGAAGTGTCAGGCATTTTCCATTTTCCCAGAGCTCCTAGTCCTAAATTAGCAAAGGAAGTTTTAGGGAGTCTTTGAGCTTGTGCAATCTAACCCTCATCTCTCATCACATTAGCTTGGTGTAGCAGCCTGCTCTCTCTTTTCTGTATTTTCACTCTCCTTCATGGTTTCTTCCTCCTGACATTTAAACACATTCAATGATCTCATTAAAAAAAAAAAAAAAAAAAAAACAACCTTCCCTCCAGGGGCCAATCTTTTGGTTTTCCCATGAATGTCCTTGAGAATTGTATCTAGAATTCTGGAGGGTTTAACCTTTCTTGTGGTAGAAATTAAAGTGAGGTAGTTGACTGTTGCTAGATGGAAGAAAAATGCTTGGAAATGTTCAGCTAGAGATAGGAGTTGCCACCGTGGTCCTCCCGAGCACTCTAGGGCCAGCTTGGGAGCTGTTTGCCCTGGTCCTCAGCAAGATAAGTGCAGAAATTCAGAATAAGCAGTTAGGAACTTTTATAGCAATTTGACAGAATAATTTGATGTCTTTTGAACTTAATGAAAAATCTGGAGTTAAAAAAAAAATCTTTCCCACATAACTCTTCTATCCCTCTCCTTCTCTCTAGCTTTCTCCTCTTACCCCTCTCTTCCCTTCATCCTGAAGCTTTTCTGAGGTTCTTACTTTTCACTGATTCCTCAGCTCCTTCCAGGCTGACTTCAGGAATAACTGCTCTGCTGATATTGTTCCCTTAATGGACACCGGTACCGTTCGCCAAATCCACTCTTCGTCTCACTTGGCCTCTCTGTTACAGGTGACCTACCTTCATGAAACTCTCTTCCTCAGGTTTCTGGAAGAACGTCTTACCTCTTTATAGTTGTTCCTTCTCAGTGTGTGCCCCCTTAATTGTCTGCTTATCAAGTCTCCTTCTCATGCAGCATAGCCCCCTGTGGGCAAGCTGCTCCAGATCCCCAGCTTCAGCAATCCCTACAGACTGGTCATTTCATAGATTTGTTTCCAACCCAAACCTTTTACCCAATCTCCAGACCCATTCATTTTAGTTGTCTTCATTCAGATATTCTATAACCACCTCAACAAATCCAAAATCAAACTGATCATTGTTCCTCCAATGGAGCCTCCTCCAATGGAACAACCCAATCCTACTCTTCTTTAGCCCATTTGAATATATCAAATTTTATTCAAAGCCTAACCCAGAAACCCAGGAACCATTCTAGATTTCTCTTTTCCTGACTCTCCATACCCAAATAATCTGCAATATCCATAAATCCTACCCCCCAAATATTTTTATCCTAAATATATTATATTGTTATTGTCATTTGCTTTTCCTTTCCCACTGCTCTCCATCAGAATATTTAATTATATTTCATCTCTACTATCACAGTAGCCTCCTGGCAGGTTGTCTTGACTGATTCCCAATCCAGCTCCAGGCTGGACGAGTACATATTCTGAAAGGTTAATCTGACATCCCTCCCCTGCTAACACTGTTTTTCAGTGTTTCTTTTTTTTTATTTTTTAAAAAATGTTTATTTTTGAGAGAGAGCGAGCATGAGCAGGGGAGGGGCAGCGGGGGGGGGGGGGGACAGAAGATCCAAAGCGGGATCTGTGCTGACAGCAGAGGGCCCGATGTGGAGCTCGAACTCACAAACTGTGAGATCATGACCTTCCTGAGCTGAAGTTGGTCATTTAACTGACTGAGCCACCCAGGCGCCCCTGTTTTTCAGTGTTTCAATATGAAAATTGAACTCCTTAGTATGACACTTAATAGTAACTCCTAACTGTCTAGCCATTTTTCTTCTATCGCCTTCTTGAACATTGTGCTGTAAGAATATTTAACTCCTATGTAGTTTCCGGCACAAATCATACATTTAAGTGTTTGTGCCATCCTCTCCTCCTGGAATGTCTGAGTAAGCCTTATCTGCCTGGCAACCTCCTCATGGTATTTCTGTGCTAGGTGCCAGCATTTCCTTCTGTGGTGCCTCATCCACCTTCAGGTGCTCCATTACAGCAATTATCCAGTTTTAACAATCTGAAGTTCCTTGAAGACCGTGTCTACTTTTGAACTTAGGATCCCCAGTTGGTAGCAAAATACTATAAAGCAAAATGTTACAAAGTAGAATCTCAACAAGTATTTGTTGATTGTTTGCGAACAGTTATGAAACTAGACAAACGAGGCTCACATTTGAGCTCAGCTGATGAGATACTGTTTCACCCTGGACACCCTTAATATAAGTTCTGTGAGCTCCATTGACTCTAGGAAGGTTGTGTAGCTCAGTAGTTCAAGGGGTGCCTTCTGTAGTCACGCATTCTGGGTTGGAATCCTGGCTTTGTCTCTTACTAGCTGTCTGGCTATAGGTAGACTAATTAACTTCTTTTGCAGAGTGGGAATATAGCTAGCTCCTACTTCAGAAGGTTGTTGGTATTAAATGAGACAATACACAGAAAGTATTTGGTGCATAAATTTTCCCCAAAAAATGTTAGTGCCTGAATTCTCTATTGCTGCTATAACAAATTACCATAATTACCATTCCCTCCATCTCAAATTTGTCTCCATAATTTCTTATTTCCAATTCTTTTGTCATAATTGCCACTGATTTCAGCTGTTTTTCTCAGCCTTTATGAGTAATTTATTATTTACAAATTATACTTATCTCTTGGTTTTGCTGAAGTTGAGTTTGCAAAGATCTTTGATTCTCTTTATTGATTTTAGATGCTTTCAGAACAGAAGGCCATGGCAATAATGATACTTTAATGTTTCTATGTTTTTACATTTTATTTTATTTTATTTATTTTTTTAGCGTTTATTCATTTTTGAGAGACAGAGAGAGAGCGCAAGTGGGGGAGGGGCAGGGAGAGAAGGTGACAACAGAATTCAAAGCAGGCTCTGGGCTCTGAGCTGTCAGCACAGAACCCGATGCAGGGCTCGAACCCATGAATTGTGAGATCATGACCTGAGCTGAAGTTGGACACTTAACCCACTGAGCCACCTAGGCACCCCTCTATGTTTTTACATTTTAGATTCATCCCTTATTAAAAGCATGCAACTATACTTTATTTATTAAAAAAAAAATCTAACCTGAAAATTTGTCTTCAAATGAGCTTAGTCTGTATTTATTCTATAATGACATATTTTGACTTGTTTCTACTACTCTGTTTCTATTTGTCATACCTCTTTTTTCCTTGTGATGTTTCATCGTATATTTCTTTCATTGGATTGATATGTATTTCTTTTATTTCATATCCCCTTCCTCAAGTGGTTAAATCTTACATTCTATTTGTTTCTTTCTTTTTGGTAGTTTTCTTAGTATTTTTTTAAATTTTAAGATCTAATTGACTTTATTAAGCAATTCATGAATCCAGCAGCATCCCTTCTAGCAAGTAGAGGAAAGCTCTCTTCCTTACCATTTTTAAAAAAATGTTTATTTATTTTTGAGAGAGAGAGAGTGTGTGTGTGCAAGCAGGGAGGGGCAGAGAGAGAGGGGGACAGAGGATCGGAAGCAGACTCTGCACTAACAGCAGACAGCCCAATGTGGGGCTCGAACTCACAAAACATGGGATCATAACCTGAGCCGAAGTCAGACACTTAACCGAGCCAGCCAGGTGCCCCCTTAGCATTTTTAAAAAATAAGCTCTACACCTAACATGGGGCTTGAACTCACAACCCTGAAATCAAGAGTCACATGCTGTACTGATTGAGCCAGCCAGGCACCCCTCTTCCTTAGCATTTTTAATATACACATATAACAGGTTATTAAATGTGACTCTCAGTGTTCTGGGAATTTCATTAGAGAACAATAGATGTCAGATAAGTGATACAGGACATGCTAAGATTGTAAAGGAGATTTTTGTGACCCTTAGCTTATTGCCCTTTCAGGTCTAGATTTTACATGATTTCTTTAGAGAGAATGGTTGGTGTGCTTTGTGGTATTTCTTCTTCCCCCCCTTGCTCCTCTTCCTTGTCAGTCCAAGTGAGGTATATGTCAGAGAATCACTTCGGAGAACTTGATGGGTATCCCCTGGAATTTGGAGGTATGTAGGTTCCTGACTCATGCTTGGAAAAAAGTTTAAAGGTTTGTAAGCTTTCAGAGAGTGGGTCATAAGCCAGCTCTGTCCATGGAAGTGTCTGTTTCCAAGGTAATGAAGGGATCTCAGTTCTGGCTCCCTATCTCCTATGAGCCCAAGTCCTATGTCCTCTCTTTGTCAGAGCAACACTACCCTAGCTTCTAGCCATTACAATCATTTTGGGGTTCTGATAACTATACCTCCTCAGAACTATCACAGAGGCAGCTTTGCACTTACTTGCTTTTTTCTCCCCTCTTCATTGCTGGCTCCTGGAATTCAGCCTCTTGTTATCCACAATTTCTAGAAGTTCATAAGTGGGAGACTTTCAGGTTATTTTAGTCTGGCATCTGGCCAGAACCTGACATCTATTTTAACTTGTTGAGTATCTGCCTTCCATATTAGATAGTAAACTCCAGGCGGGCAGATAATCATTCTTGTTCCTCGCTTTATCTCCAGCTCTAGGTTGAGAGGCCTGGCATATAATGAACATCAAATAAACATTTGTTGAACATGTGAGTGACTTATATACATAAAGGCTTCAGTAGTAAAGTAGGATAGATATAATTAAGTCTAAAAACTGTATATACAACAATGAGCATCACAATGAAGAGAATTAAGGAAGGTGGGGCTCCTGGCTGGCTCACGTCCATGGAGCATGCAACTCTTCATCTCAAGGTTGTGAATTCGAGCCCCATGCTGGGTGCAGAGAGTACTTTAAAAAATAAAATCTTGGGGCGCCTGGGTGGCGCAGTCGGTTAAGCGTCCGACTTCAGCCAGGTCACGATCTCGCGGTCCGTGAGTTCGAGCCCCGCGTCAGGCTCTGGGCTGATGGCTTGGAGCCTGGAGCCTGTTTCCGATTCTGTGTCTCCCTCTCTCTCTGCCCCTCCCCCGTTCATGCTCTGTCTCTCTCTGTCCCAAAAATAAATAAAAAACGTTGAAAAAAAAATTTAAAAAAAAAAAATAAAAAATAAAATAAAATCTTAATAAAAAAAGAAAGGGCGGGGGCGCCTGGGTGGCTTAGTCGGTTAAGTGGTTAAGCATCTGACTTCAGCTCATGATCTCATGGTTTGTGGGTTCAAGCCCTGCATCAGCCTCTGTGCTGCCTGCTCAGAGCCTGGAGCCTGCTTCGGATTCTGTGTCTCCCTCTCTCTCTGCCCCTTCCCCTCTCACGCTCTGTCTCTCTCTCAAAAATAAATAAACATTAAAAAAATTTTTTTTTTAAAAAGGAAGGGTTGCAAAGCCAGGCTCGTGTATTCTTTCAACTGTGCTGCAACTGATTCACCTAAGCTCACCTGACGGCTTTCTTTTGCCACATTTTTTCCATTTCTAGACTTCCTAAAACTCCCACTCCACTCCTATCCTCTTTTAAAAATCAATTTTATTAGCTATAATTTACATCTAATAAAGTGGGCCCATTTTGAGTGTATGTTTCGATGACTTGTGACAAATTTGTGTACTCATATAACCACCAAGATATAGAAGATTCCATTCACTTCTACAAAAAGTCCCCTATTACCCTTTCTCAGGAATCTCCCAGTCTCTCAGACCCAGGTAACCACTGATCTGCTCTGTCCCTATAGGTCAGATTACTCTTTGCTAGAATTTCATCTAAATGGAATCATGTAGTACCTGTTCTTTTGTGTCTGGCTTCCCCTCACCAATGTTTTTGAGATTCATCCACATTGCTGCAAGTGTCAGTAGTTCATTGTCACTCCAATCTTTCTGAAATAAGAGAGGTTCTTCTATTCCTAATGCTTTTGCTTCTCCCCTTCTCTCACTTTCCCTGTTGCTCTTCCCTCTCTCAGTTCCCTCAATTTCCAGTCTCACATCAGATGTGATTAAGTCATGTTTACGTCCCACAGGTTCTGTGAGCCATGATGTCTGTAAAGTGCTGGAACGTCACAAAGATGGCACCGTCACCCAGACTTATTCCTGAGTGGAAGGACTTGAAACTCTTCATAAATAATATGCTGAAGGATCTAAAGGTGACGTGTATGGGAGATCAGCACCTGGTGGGCTTGGACTAATTATCCCTGCCAGGGCAGCCTGTTCCTGGGCAGCATGTGAGCTCCTCCTTGGGAGGAGCTCTTCCATACCCCTAAACAATTCCTCCCTCTAAACTAAGATGATAACAATTAAAACACATTATGCTGGAAACAAAACAAAACAAAACCAAAAAGTGAGTTCACATGGATTAAACAAGCAGGAGATACCTTTGTCTTTACATGTCAAGGACCCATGTTCTTTTTCTTTCTTTTCGCTATCCTTAATATTTTAGCTTATCATCTTAAGGTTGCAGGACAGTTCCTGTACTTCCAGGTATCAGCTTTAAAGTGCAAGTAGGTAGAAGAGAGAAGGTCAGAAAGTACAGAGCTGTGCCAGCCTTAGAGTGCTACAGTTGCCACTCTGTATTGCCAGAATTTCTGGGGCCATGATCACCCTGAACAAGAGCTGAGTTTTACTGGGATAGAAGGAGGAGGATTGATACACAGTAGGCAACAGTACTTCTAGGCACAGATACATTACTTGGGTTTAAGATAGTCTTTTAGAGTCTTCCTGAGAAAACCCTTTATACTGTTGAGTCAGTAAGTGAATCATTTGTACGTAAAAGGAGGAGAGGAATGGTAATTAATGGAGTAAGGGGTTTGTAAATTAGCCTTCTGATTCAATGAAGAGGGATGGGAGATTGAGAGCTCAGATACCAGCATCCTTTCTCTCAACTCTGCTGCTGTCACTGAACCAGCAATGGCAGTGGAAGCTGTCTCCAGCATTGTGTTCTGTATTCTCCCAGAACACACAAAGATCTGAATATGACAAATATAAAGAGATTCTAAGTTGCCTCAGTATAGTCTCAGGTCCTTTGTGGATGCAGAGAAGCTTGGGGAGTTAGATTCATGGAGTACTCTTCAAGAGGCAGTATAGCACAAGCTATACTGCTGAGAAAGGGACCTCAGAAGTAGACTTATGAGCCTCGGTTTTGGCTGATCCTTACAAGGAGTTCAAGTCCTTATGTCCTAGATATAAACTCTGTTACTGGAAGATAGTGTATGTTGGACATGTCCTACTGTGTAACATGTTGGAAGACATATATCTTCCTTAATACACCACACACACACACACACACACACACACACACACACACACACACACCCTACGGGGTCAGAATACAGAATGTTAGAGCTGAAGCACTCCCTGTTGTGAATAGCACACGTTTTCCTTGGATGCATATCGGAATAGTGAAAGAGGGACATGCCAAAGTGTCTAGCTCTGATGCCCACGTCATGGGCATTCTAAGTCTGTGAAGTACGAGTTTCCCATAGGCAGTGTATCATGAGTGTGATGCTGACAGGAGTGGTCCTTTGGGTGTAGGCAGGGACTTTGAAGAGTTGTTCCAACTGAGGTAGAGTATTTGCCAAGGTTGGATTGTTTTGTCTTACTCATATAGGATTGTATTCCTTTCTTTGGAAGTACTTATTTGTTTTGTACAGACATTTGTTAATTGTTTATGTAATGCCTGTTTCCCCCACTGGACTCTTTTTTTTTTTTTTTAATTTTTTTTTTCAACGTTTTTTATTTATTTTTGGGACAGAGAGAGACAGAGCATGAACGGGGGAGGGGCAGAGAGAGAGGGAGACACAGAATCGGAAACAGGCTCCAGGCTCCGAGCCATCAGCCCAGAGCCCGACACGGGGCTCGAACTCACGGACCACGAGATCGTGACCTGGCTGAAGTCGGACGCTTAACCGGCTGCGCCACCCAGGCGCCCCTGGACTCTTATCTTTTGAAAGCTAAGGCCATGTCTCTCTTGCTCAGCATCATATCCCCAGTGTGTGTCCTAGAACATACCACCCTTTCTCAAGTGTTCCTCACCTGAACCATGGAAAACAGATTTGAGGGGCTATTTTCTCATTTCTCTTAGGGATGATACATAACTAGTAACATTCTAGACACATAGGGGAGAAATTAATGCCTCATGTAGAATGGATACTTTAGGACATTAGGGCTTACTTCTTACGGAAACTTGGTTGAGAAAGGCTGGGAGGTACTTTGAATTAAGATGTGGGTGAGGGTGAGGGAGGGATGACTCCCCCAAATAGTGCTTTCCAGTGGTAGGGTAAATAAATGTTGGTTAATGAAAAAACAACAAATGTCTGCTAATCCTCAATAAATATTTATTAAATGAATGAGTGAGTGGCGACTTAGGCCTTTTAACAGGCCACTCTTCTCTCTCAGTCTGCTGAGAAACCAAAGAATGAGGTGATTGTACTGAGTGACTGGCCTGAGACTCTGTACCAGGAGCCTCACCATCCCCAGAGCAAGCCTTTCATCTGCTTCTACTCCATCAACATCAACTATTTTGTCTCCTTAAACTGGGTGGAACCAGATTCAAACCAAATACAGGTAAAGCTACCTCCCTTTTTTTTCCTCCTTCTTAATCCACTCTATATTCATCATACCTCAACTGTCCTCATCTCAGAATGATGAGGGGGATTCTGAGTTAGCTCATTTTAACATCTATCTCCGTTTCTCAATCTGACCTGGATGCAGTGATCTTTTTCACCTCTAGTTTCAGGTCCAGAGAATTCATATTCCTTAGAAAGCAGACTGAAGGCCAAGGAAAGAGCCTTAAGAATCATGTTTCTATCCCATACCCAAATCCTAGTATTAGGAAACTCCCAAAGTTAAGTTCTTTGGTCTTTCCTTAGTCTTACAAGAGGGAACAGCGATCTAAACATTCAACCCTTCATACCCCTTACTCTTGGGAGATCATCTGCCTCCATGGTCCAACTTTCATCTCTCATCCTCTTCTAGGCAGTACTTTGGATACAAAAGAAAGATACAGAAGCAGAAGGAACAATGGAGAAGATGATGTTTTGTGTGATGGATCAAGTACCACCCATTGAAGCAATGGTCCACACAGGTTCCTACCACATGTTAGTTGCTTACTGTGGTGACATGCACCTGTGGCTCTTTGGAGATCACCATCGAGCATTCATATCCCTGGGCACAGTGCCCTGTCGTTTCTTCATCAGCTGCCTCTGCTATGACCCAGAAACAGAGGTGTTGTTGTCTGGTACCTTGGGGGCTGTGGTTACCTGGCTTATCTTACCAAATGGCAGGGACCTCCAGATGGCACAAACAGTGCCCATGTCTGGTCATGAGCTTGTACAGGGCTTTTCCCTGAATGGCCCCAAGGGGTCTCTCCTGGCCCTTTGTGAGAATAAGGTAAGGGTCTTCACCCACCAGGGTCAGGGCCAGCTGAAAGAGGTAAGAAAGTTCACTCCCATAGGCAGTGGCTCTTCCATCACCTGCTCCTTCACTTGTGTCTCTCAGGGATATTTCTATGCTGGAAACAAGGATGGAGAGATCCATGCTTGGAGTCTAGACCAGGGTAACTTCCTCCACAGCTTCCAGGCCCATTCCTCATCAGTTATATGTGTTCACAGCCGGCCAGAGATCCACACCTTACTGACAGCAGGCCGAGAAGGCACAGTAAGGGAATGGAACCTTGCCGTTGGGAACTTGCTGCGGCAGCTGGAGATTGGTGAGGGGCTGCGGCAACTGCAGTTTATTGATAACACCACTTTTTTCTGCCAGACTACGCACGCTTTCTCACTGCACCACCTGCCTTATTTTTATAGCCTCTTCAATGTCTGTGGTTCTGCTCCTGAGCAGGTGCACCGGGTCTGCTGTGGCCGAAATTGGACTCGGATCCTGTGTGCCACTAAGGATGGTTTGTTGCGCTTCCTGTCTCCAGTGACAGGAGATCTCCTGGTTCTCACCTGGCCTCTGCTTGTCATGGATAAGGCTGTGGCTTGGGCCTATGACCCAGACAATGAGGAGCTCTTTGTGGCAACAGGCAGCTCAGAGGTGCTGGTGTTTGATGCAACGCGCTCGCCTTGCACAGCCAAGTATATGGTATGCACTTCAGTAAACTCTAGGGACAGAGTAAGTTGCCTGGCCTACGCACAGTCCCATTTGGGTATGGGCCTAGTAGGACTGATGTTCTGTGGGCATGACAGTGGCATTGTGAGAATCCTCTCCCACTATAGCTATGCCCGAATAGAAAAGACTGTTCATTCTGGGGCAGTTTTGGCCCTGTCTACCCTGGAAGGTCCCCAGGAAAACTCCTTGCTCTGTTCCTATGGCATGGATAATACTGTATACCTGACAGAAGCTTTGCTGTGGAAGAACAAGGTAATCCTGCAGTCCATAAGCAAAATTCTCTGTAGTTGCCCCCTACAACACGTGATACTGCTGCCGGGTTCTGTGGGTGCCATCACTGACAACCACTGCTGGCGTCTCTGGCACTATCAAGATTTTCTGCAATCTGCAGAATCAAAACAAAGCTCTATGTTTGAAGAGACAAAATGCCTGCACCGGTGTGCCATCACTTCATTTGATGTCTGCTCCTCCCTGAAACTTTTTGTCACAGGGGGCATTGATGGCTCAGTCCGGATCTGGGACTTCCATGGTAGACTCATAACTGAGTTGGATTCAGCACTGCATTTTGGTCCACTCTGCTTTGCCAATAATCGGGGTGACCTGCTTTTGACTTTCAACCAGAGTCTTTACCTGGTATCATGCTTAAAATTGCTCCCTCCTGCTCGGCTGATTCACCTAGCTATCCTAAATAATGCAGATGAAATACAAGAAGACCCTAAACTCTTTCTGCCTAGCTTCTTCTTTTCTTTTGAAATAGTACTTGTACCCAAATTTGTCTATCTTGGACAAGGGCTGCAGGAATTACAGGGGCTAGAGGCCCTTGTTAACAAACGGGTCATTGCCTTTGACAATACTGTGCCCCATGTTGTAGAGGAAGAGAGACGTGTGCCTTCTCTGATTCAAGTGGAACCCAAATTACATTTTTCGGAGGATAAGGATATTGCTTTTTCTATTCCTGACCCCAAGCATAATCGTCCCCCACATGTGGTTCCTGCTCAACTACAGCTGGCTGGCTGGAATGGGTTGAACCCCTATCATAAACTGCATGGCTTCTTTGGTAAAGGGCGGCAATGGCCCTTTGCTCCTGGTGGCTACATCCCCAACTCAGTTATCCGTGCCTGCCTTTGGCCTGACGGTACCCCAGTCTTCTTACGCCATGACCTGTATCCATCCTACCGAGATACAGACTGGGACATGACTGAACCCATCAGACGCCAGACACTGTCACCTATGCCTCTATCAGAAGAGAACATCTCAATGAGGAGAGAGAGGGATAAATCCAAGTGGTGGAAACGAACATTCTATGATGTTCTAACAAGCTTTATAAACCGAAATTGGGCAGGAAGAAAACTTGATGAAGGACTTCTAAATAATTTAATTGAGGCAATCCTCAGCCTCACAGTTTACTGTTCTATAGACCAGTACACGACATATATTAGTGCCCTGGCACAAATTTTTGCCACTTACCAAGTATCTCCAAGGTTGTGCTCTGAGACTGCCTGTCGCCTGCTGGAAGATACACTCCATCCCAACCCATGCATCCGTGAGCTAGCCTGGGAGGGGCTAGATATGCTTGGCATCATGAGCCATCTCTTTGCTGTTCCACTGAGTCTGGGATTGATGGACAGTGATGAAAATGTGCGGGCTAAGGCTTTGTACCTTATGATAAGAGTCACAGGCATCCAAAGTAAGAGCGTGCTGGTAGGCCTGCTGAAGGAACAAGAAACCCTCCAAAAAATGCAGTAAGTTGTGTAGTGGCTTTCCCCCTTCTGTTTTTTCTAGCTCCTAACCTCCAGAATATGGTTGCTTATTCTCCTTTTCTATAACCTTTTCTATTCTTTTCCTCCCACTATGTTCTTTGTTTCTCTTTGCTTTTCTCCCCAGTGCTTACCCTTCTTCTGATCCTTAAGATTCCTCGAGACTCAAGTCTACAAACCTTCCAACCAAAAAAATATCTTTTATCTCCCTGATGACTTGATTCTTTGCTATCTTTGATTCTTTCTTCTTTACCAACCCTTTACTTCAGACTACTCTGTCCTAAATGGCCACTTTATCTCTGCCTCTTCAATTGTAATTTCTTCTTCTCCTCCTCCTCCTCCTTCTCCCTGTCTTCCTTTCTTCCTTCCCTCCTCTTCCTCCTTCTTCAAATCTAGTTTTATCACTGGCTTGGTATCATCCTTTTTTCCTCTTGACTTTTATAGGCGGGAACTTATTGGAGAAACCTCTCTGGACCAGCTGCTGGGGATCCAAGCTAACGACATCCAGTGCCTGCTTACACGGGTGGAGCAGCAGCTGAATGAAAACCTGACCTTGTCACACAGAGACCAACAACCTCCTTTTTCTTTAGACATATCAATGGATGGTGAACCTGAGACCTTTGTCAAACGAACATTCATACCTGAAGAGATCACCAAACGAAAGAAAAGAATGACATATGTTCAAGAGAAGAGAGAAAGTCTTAGTATGTATGGGGTAATAAATGGGGTATATTTGGGGCCCACCTTAGGACACCAAAAGACAGGGTCAGTAAGGCCAAGATATCTAAAATGGGGATACCTGGGTGGTTTAGTCGGTTGAGCATCTGACTTCAGCTCAGGTCATGATCTCGTTCGAGCCCTGCGTAGGGCTCTCTGCTGTCAGCACGGTGCCCACTTCAGATCCTCTGTCCTCCTCTCTCTTTCAAAAATAAATAAACATTAAAAAAAAGATATCTGAAATTATATCAGTGGGAACATAATTACGTAGAGATTCTTTTCCATAGAAAGTAACCTTCCTGGGAAGGAAACACATATACCACAACAAATAGCAAGGTCTTATTTCTTCAGGATATGGAAGCTGGGATAAAATGACAAGCATTTCTGTGCCATAAAGCCTCAGTCCTCTTTGCCTCTGTACTTCTTATGGAAGTTCATTGAACTGTATATTACAAAGGATACCACTCAGGGCCTCTGTTTTTTCTTAAATATTTTCCTCAATATCTCTGCAGTTAAAAAGGACCTGAGAGTTTCCAGAAAGAAGAGAGAGACCGAGCTTGTAAAATTTAGCTCTATGTTGGTGCCTTCAGAGGATGAAGGTGAACAGAGAGAGGCCAAGAAATCAGAGCTAATTGACACTGAGGATGTTGCCTTAGAGCCAGAGCTGCCACTAAGTACTTTCAGCCCAGCCAAATCTGAAGAGGTTGCTGAATCAAAGGAGGTCATGACAGAAGCTACAGAAGCTATAGAAGCCACAGAAGAAGGAAGAGGCCACATGGCAGTCACAGAGGCAGTGGAAGCCACACAGATTATGAAGGCCATAGATCAACATGACATGAAAGATTATGGAGAGATATTCCCTAAGCTGGAAAGACAAGAACTCATGAAAAGACTCTGGGAAAGGACAGTGGAAAAAAGCCATGAAAAAGTAGCTGCAAAGTTGAAACAGAAAGAAAATTTGAAGGATATTTCAAAGACAACTGCAGAAGAGCCCAAAGAAAAAGTCATGCAGATTGCTGAGCAAGAAAAAGATACAAGGAAGAAACTTGGAAAGGGTGGCCAAGGTTTGGCTGGTGCCCCTGGACACACGGGTGAATCAGACACCAGGTCTTGGCGGAATGACATTTGCTATCTTGCCACCGCAAGGATAGCAAGTTCCCATCCAGGAATGTTAAGGGATCTGGGTCAAGAATTGGTGGACTTGGCTCGGGTGATTCTTGCTCCCCAAGAGCCCAGTTGGGATCTATTCCAAGAGATCTGCCCCCTTTTAAAGGACTCCTCAGAATTGGAGGAAAGAGTGGTAGAAGAACCATCCACTATAACAGAAAAGGTGGATAAAGAGATTGTGGAGGAAGAAGTGACAGAGTTGGGAAGACAAAGGGGAAAAGAAGCATTAGAGAAGGAAAAGGCATTTTCTCAAGTCAAGAAAAAGAAAGTTGCTTTCTTAGATAAACTAGCCTTACAGAAAAGGAAATTAAAAAAAGAAGCACGGGGACTCACCAGGCAAGATGGGAAAATAGCTGAGGAAGAAAGGAAACTGATTAAGCCAGAGAAGAAATTAATTCAGGGTAAGGAGAAACTGATCCAGGATATGAAGAAACTGACTCATCAGAAAGAAAAAATAGCTTGGGAGGAAAAACTACTGGCTTATCCACAAAAGACATTAACCAAGGAAGAGCAGAAGTTAGTTTTAGGAGAAAAGAAAGATACTGGAAAAGGGAAAAAACGACTAGGGGAAAGAAAGAGAGTGACCCAGAAAGAGGGGAGGGCAGCCCTGAAAAGGAGTAAGTGGGACTGGGAGAAGATTATGATGGCCCATGAAGAAGACATGTGGCCCCAGGAAGAGGTGTTGCCTGTCTGGGGAGAGAGGAAATTGTCCCAGGAAGAGGAAGAGCTGGGTGAGGAAGACGAGGAGCTGAGTGAGGAAGAGGAGGAGCCCTGTGAGGAAGAGAAGGAGTTCAGTGAGGAAGAGCCAAGTGAGGAAGAAGAGGAACTGGCCTGGGATGAAGAGGAACTAATTCTGGACTTAAAGAAACAAGTTAAAGGTAGGAAGAAAAAGTCCCACAAAAAGAAGAAACACATTCAAGGTATAGAGAAACATGTTGAAGAAGTGGCCCAGAAAAGGGGGGAATTAGCCCAGGAAGAGGAACATTTGTCTAGCAAAGAGGAGGGACTGTCTGGGGAAGAAGAAAAACAGGCATCAGAAAGGGGCAGCTTGGCAGAGCAAGAAATTAAATTGACCACAGAGAAGAATAAATGGTTAAAAAAGAAAAAAGAGGCCTATAAAAAGAAACAAATCCAAGAAAATGAAAAACAAGTTGGGAAACAGGAGAAAGAAGACCAGAAAGAGAGGCAGGCTAGTAAAGAGGAGAAAAAAGCCAAGGACAGACAATTATCCTGGGAAAGAAAGAAACTGGGCCTAGGGCAAGAGGAGAAGCAGGGGGAAAAGGAGAGAAGGGCCCAGAAAGAGGAGAAAACGACTGAGAAGAAGAGGCAATGGGCCTGGGAAAAAAAGAAAGCAGACTCAGGAGAGGAGGAAAAAGCTGGGGGGATGAAGAAATGGTCACAAGAAGAAAAGAAACAGGCCCGGGAAGAAAAGAGATGGGATCAGAAAGAGGAAAAAATGGCTCAAAAAGTGGAGAAACAGGCTGAGGATAAAAAACAATGGGCCAGAGAAAAGATGAAACTGGTCCCAGAAGAAGAGAAAAAGATAGAAGAAATTGAGAAAGTGTTCCCTCAAAAAGAGAAACGGGCCATGGTGGGGGAAAAACAAGCTAAGAAAGAGGAGAAATGGGTTGGGAAAGACAGGAAAGCCACTGACAAAAAAGAACAACAGACCCACAAAGAAGAGCAACTAGCCCTACAAGAGCAGATACAGGCCCAAGAAGAGAGAATATGGGGTCAGAAAGAGGAGAAAGAGAGCGATAAAAAAAAACGACGGGCTTGGGTAAAAGAGAAAATTTTTGTAGAAAGGGAGGAACATGCTGGTGAAGTGGAGATAAAGTCCCAGGAAAATGAGGAAAAAGCATTGAAGAAAAGACTGACCCAGAAAGACAGTGAATTGGCCAAGGAGAAGAGGCATATTGCTAAGAGAAAAAAAGCAGTAGCCAGAAAGGGGATTGGCATAACTAAGAGAAAGAAAAAAACTAAGGAAGAGAAAGAAGTTGTGGAAGAAGAGGAATTGTCCCAGGAAGAGAGGGAATTGGCCTATGACATTAGGATCAAGGAGATGGGTGTTGCCAAGAAAAAAAGGAAAAGAACCAAAGAGGAGAGAATACAGGCAGTGAGGAAACTGGATATGGAGAAAGGGATTTGTTCTGAAGACAAAGAGGCTAGTTCCAGGTTAAAAGATATAAGGAAGAAAGAGAGTAACCTGTCCAGGATCCTGGCTAAAACAGTTAGAAAAATGAGTATAGTGCTACCAGAAGAAACAGAAATATGTGAGGAAGAGAGATCATTCATGACAGGGAAGAGTGAAATGGATGGCCAGAAGTGGGAATTTTTTAAGGAACAGGGGGAAATAATGAAAGAAGAGAAGGAGCTGGGTCAGGAAGAGGGAAAAGTAGAAGATGATAGGCTGGCCACCAAAGAGAGAACACTGACTGATGGAGAGAGCTTGAAGGAGAACCGAAAGTTACTACAGAAGGTCCAGGGAAAGATACTATTAGATAGAGTCCAGGTAGAGAGTATATTAAAGGAAGTCCAGGAACAAAATATGTTAGGAAAAAAGCAGCTAAAGAAACTTCTGAGGAGAATTGAGAAGAATAAACTAAAAAAGACTCCGCTGAAGTGGTTATTAGAGAATATCAGAGATACTCTGTTTGAAGGCTTATCTGAGAGTTTTATTGGGAAGGAAATAAAGGAAGGTCCAACTAAGAAGGGGAAAGAGGAGGAGAGCATTACTGAGGAAGAAAAGGAAGGGATTCTGCCCAGGAAGGAGAAAGGGAAATATGTGATTAAGAAGAAGAAAAAGAAGGTAAGCCTGAGTGAAGAGAAATTGAAGGAGAATTTGGCTAAGAAGCATAAAAAACAAAGTTCATCCCAAAGAAGGAGAAAGGGAAAGAGGTTGACTCAAGAGAACGAGAGGCTGAGTAAGAAGAAAAAAGAGGGCCCACATGAGGAGGAGAGCCTGGATGAGGAGGAGGAGAGCCTGAGTGAGGAGGAGGAGAAGGAGAGCTTGAGTGAGGAGGAGGAGAGCTTGAATGAGGAGGAAGAGGAGAGCCTGAGCAAGGAGGAAGAGGAGAGCCTGAGCCAGGAGGAGGAAGAGGAGAGCCTGAGCCAGGAGGAGGAAGAGAGCCTGAGCCAGGAGGAGGAGGAGAGCCTGATCCAGGAGGAGGAGGAGAGCCTGAGCCAGGGGGAGGAGGAGAGCCTGAGCCAGGAGGAAATGGGGAAGATAGAGAAAAGGGAGAAGGAGGAGGAAAGACAGAAGGATGGGGAGAGCAGACTTATGGAGGTGATACTCCCAGAAGAGGGAGTATTGAAAACAGAGCTCTCCAAGGAGGAAGTGAGCTTATCAAAGCTAACAATAGAAGATGAGTCTCTTGCTGAGAAAAGAAAAGGTACAACTAGAAGGAAAATGACTTTTAAGAAAGAAAGATTGCTTGATGGAAAGAGAGATCCCACACTTAGGGATAAAGTCATGTGGCCAACAGTTCTGAAAAGCCCCTTCAAAATGCCACTCCCAGTAGCTCTGGAAAAGCAGAGAATGCCCAGGAAAGTGTTAGGGGATCATTTAGATTTGAAAGGTCAGGAAAGTCAACTTCTTGGAGCACACCCTGAGACAAGTTCTTGGAGAAGACAAGAGGATGTGCTCTTGGAGAAAGCTAGGTGTATGTTTTTACAAGGGAGGGGAACAGGCTTCCAGGCCCAGATCCCAGAAGGCCTCCATAGGCCAGAGTCCCATTTATCTGATATGATCAGGAAACCACAGAAATCTGAACATAGACCCAAAGGTGACATGTGGAAGTGGTTCTTGAAGTCCCAGGATTTGCCAATGGGGAAAACTGAGGGCCAGGTCGTAGGCCCAGCCCTAGCCTCAGCCCCATCCCTTACTTCTGCACCAGCTGAAAGGCCATGCTACTCAGAAGCAAGCTTCTCAGATGAGGACTGGATTAACAATGCCTTAATAAGGCTGGAAGCAGGAGAGCAGCTTTCCAGGAACAGTTTCCATCGACTGCACCAGCTCCTCAGAAACCTCACTTCAAAGGGATACTTGAAATGGATGCGTCTATACAATCTCAAAGCCATTGCTAAACACTTCAGGAAGAACCTAGAAGTAAGTCATGCAGACATATCACAACCCTATAAGGATGTTTTGAGTCCAGTGCACTTAAAAGGGATCCCTCCAATTAGAAGAAAAGAAAAATGGAGCCGGCTAGAACCATTCCCTGTTGTTGAAGCAGTGTTACCATTGGCTGCCACAAGGCCTCAAACCCCACACCGTCTCAGTTGGCCTCTCTTAGATGAGTCCTACAGGAAGAAGCAGGCACAACAGTTATCTTCTGCTGTTAAGCAGATGTTGAACCTTTATCCAGTAAGAAAGGATGTTCCTACAACTGTCTATCCCTCTGTGGATATAAAATCCCTGGACTTGATATTCCAGAAAGACTTCCAGGTCTTGAGGGAGAAAGGAGAGCTCCCCAAATTTCACAAGGCAGAGCAGGAAGCACTGCCCATCCCTTCACCAGTATTCCCATCAACCACCAAGAGGATTCAAGTCCCAAAGGCTATAAACTGGCATCTTTTAGGAGAACCTTACAGGAGTGCTCGGGTACAGCAGTTATCCAATGCCCTCAAAGAGATGGAAATGCAACACTTTTATCCTATCGCGCGTGAGATTTTCACAGGTGCCCATGACTCTGTGGACAAACAAACTCTAGCATTGATGTTTCAGAAGGATCTCAGAGCTTTTAAGGGAAAAGACAGGCCCCTCACATTGCCCAAGTTGAAGAAGGCGCAGCCCGTCTCTAAGAAAAAGGAAAAGCTGCCTCAATGGGAGACATTTGTGGCACTCTACTATGTTTTGCGGACATTGCAGCAACGATATGCAAAAGACCGCACTGCTTGGATGGAACAGTTTTACCAACTCATGGATCTGTACCAATTTAAGTCCCCCCAAATCCAGAGGCTCCTACTACAGTTGCTGCAGAGAGAGGCACTCCAACCTCAAGAGACCATCTATAAAAATGCCCTGAAAGCCAAGGAGCTGGTACTTGGTGAACGGTTGTTCTGTGGCCTGTTTTGTGGTCATTCTTGTGCCCCTGCAGGTCCTCTCAAGTTCCATGATGTTGTACCTCTGCCTGGGAAGAGCAAGGTGCATACTATCCAACCTGTGGGCATTGCCCAGTATGGGTTCCTAGAACTTGCCTGGAAAAGTCTATCACAAGTCAGTCCTTACCTTATTGAGAGGCTGCCCAGCATCTCTACTCCAACTCTATGATTTGGCCTAACATTAGGACTTTGGGGCCTTGCTGGGAAATAAGCCTGGCCATAGATTTTAAGCCTCCTGTACCCACTTCAAGGTGGGCCTAAACAAGTATTTGTATTCATTTGGTTCCAGAAACCTGCTACCTTGTACTGAATAAAATGACATTTCTCATTTGTAACAAACATTTTGATTTCTCTTTCTTCCCCAGCCTAGGATCCCCACAGAAAGTAGATAGAGAAAACAGATAAAACAGAGAAAACAGATTTGTCCTCACAGGACTGATTGTTTTTTGTCAGTGGGTACATCCTTTGGAGGGTAGGGGCCAGCATTTGATCAACTTTTGATAGAAAAGTCTGTCCTGGAACTCTTTTTTTCTTTGGTTAGTATTTCCTCCCTCAAAAGTTCCTAGGAGGAGAGTGTCTGGTGCAGCAGTTTGAACTACAGAGTTCCTGAACATCTTTAAGCCTTAGTGTTCTCATCTACATAATGGGGAAATAGAGTGAAATAATGATTAAGAATGCCAACTTTGAATTCAGAAAAACTCTCATTCCAGTTCTTTTTCTGCCATTTATTGGCTCTTTAATCTTAGCTTTTGGTTTCCTCAAAGTATAATGGTGATAGTAACAACTACCTTAGTGAAACACTTAACAGAATTCCTGGAATACAGTTCTCTCTCCCTCCCTTTCCCTCTCTCTCTCTCTCTATCATAGGTAGCTATTTTAATGGGAGTTAAGTGTGTGAATAAGAATGTGGGTTATAAGATTCAAACAGGATTTGAATCCCTGCCTTTCAATTTGACATATAATCTTGAGCCAGTGATTTCACCTAAGCCTCAGCTTTTTTTATTTTCAATTGTTTATTGTAAGCCTCAGTTTTATCATGTGCAAATGAGGCTCATTGTGAGGCTCAAGTGTGATTCTGGCTACACCCATTTTAGTGTATCGGGCTAAAGGAGGTGCCTGGGACCTCAAGAGAGTTTGAGGATACCTTGAGAAAGGGAACAGAGCTCAAGGAGACAGTCTGCAAGAGTAGGGGAGGAGTTCAAGCACAAAGGAGGTGCTTGGAAGCCCAAGAGATCTTGGGCATCAGAAATCAGACTGCTGAGGGAAGTGACAAATTCTGAGGAAAAAAAAAAAGTTTGGGAGTCCAGATCAGAAGCTTGGGAGTAAGAGACAGATCTCAGGGGAGAGGTCTGAGAGCCCAAAGGGAACAGCTGGAGTTGACAATGTACAGAAGCTAAGAAGTCCTGGGAACAGATCCCATGCTCAGCAAAGGCATAAAAGTGATGAGCAGAAGAAGCAGATTTTGAGGTTAGAGGAGCCAGGAAGCCCTTGAAGGAGCCAGAGCTCAGGGGAGATCCCTGGAAGCTTAAGAGAGGTGCACAAAGTGCAATGGGGAAGGGTAGGAGAAAAGGGAAGAAACAAAACTTTGAGAAGACTGCAAGCTTCCAGGGAAGGAACTAGACCCCAAAAAGCAGTCTGCAAGGTCAGAATAAGTTGAATAATTCCAAAGATTTAAAACATATACTTACACATGGGGGAATTCCCTCCTGTGAAACAATAAATTATATATAGATGTTTTTTGCTTCTGGCTCCTGCTAATATTTGGTCTTTGACCCTTGTTTCTGACACAGAACTCCTAAGTCCCTTGGAATCTCCTGGGAGATAGGAAACTCTTTTTGTTCTAATGAGATGATTCTTGGTGGGCTCTTAGAAAGGGGCTGGTCACTAGAAAGACCAAGCCATGTATAGCAGCTTGGGGCTTTCAGCCACCTCTCCCATTCTCTAAATAAGGGCTGGAGATTGAGTTAATGATCAGTCATGCTACATGATGGAGCCTCCATAAAACCCCCAATGTGTGGGGTTCAGGGAGCTTCCAGGT
The DNA here is from genome assembly GCF_023721935.1 of Panthera uncia. NCBI lineage: Eukaryota > Metazoa > Chordata > Mammalia > Carnivora > Felidae > Panthera > Panthera uncia. The sequence continues at coordinate 14,739,191 of NW_026057588.1, forward strand.
TGGTGAACACATCTATGTGCCAGAGGGTGGTGCACCTGAACTCCATGGGGCAGAAGCTCCTTCACTTAGGCACCCTACCAGAGCATCCCCGATGTATCTCTCTGGCTGTATGCTTTAACATATTCTTCATAATAAACCAGCAATAGTAAGTAAACTGTTTTCTTGGGTTCTGTGAGCTGTTGTAGCAAATTATTGAACCTGAGAAGAGGATTGTGGGAGCCCGTGAATTCTATCCAAGTCAGACAGTTCTGGGTAACCTGGGTACCAACTACTGGCGATTGGGGTCTGAAGCAGAGGGCAGTCTTGTGGGACTGAGACCTTGGGGGTCTGTGCTTACTCTGGTTAGTGTCAGAATTGAACTGCAGGACACCAAGTTCATATTGGAGAATTGGTCTGTGTGGGGGAAAAAACCACACGTCTGATGTCAAAAGTGTTGTGTGAGTAAGAAGACAGCCCCCCCCCCCGTCAAATATCTCCTCAAATATCCTATGTATTTCCAGAAGAGGGGGAAAACAAGATGAAAAGTATTAAATTGTCTTTACTGTAAGGAAAACCGTTAATAGTTTACTAAAAGGTTTGCTACAGCAGGGAAATGAAGAAATTTGTTTTCCTTAAACACTAGGGAATTTTGCCAAGCTTTTTACAATCCCAGAAATAATAGAGCCATATAGAAGAAACTAAGCTTGACTTATTTATATCAGAACAACTTTAAAAATAATTTTTAAATGTGGTAAATTATACATAACAAAATTTACCAGTTTAGCCATTTTCAGTGTACAGTTTAGTGCATTAAATACATTCACATTGTTGTGCAACCACCAGTGTCCATCCAGAGAATGTTTTTCACCTTACAAAATTAAAACTCTGTTCTCAGGGGCACCTGGGTGGCTCAGTCAGATAAGTGTCCAACTCTTTTTTTTTTTTTTAATTTTTTTTATGTTTATTCATTTTTGAAAGACAGAGACTGAGCACAAGCAGGGTGGGGTGGAGAGAAAGGGGGGCACAGAATCTGAAGCAGGCTCCAGGCTCTGAGCTGTCAGCACCAGAGCCCGACGTGGGGCTCAAGCTCACAAACCGTGAAATCATGACCTGAGCCAAAGTTGGACGCTCAACCCACTGAGCCACCCAGGTGCCCCAATAAGTGTCCAACTCATGATTTCGGCTCAGGTCATGATCTCATGGTTCATGAGATTGAGCCCCACGTTGGGCTCTACACTGAGAGCTTGGATCCGGCTTGGGATTCTTTCTCTTCCTCTCTCTGCCTGTCCCCTGTTTGCATGTGCTTGCTCTCTAGCTCTCTCAAAAGCAAAAAAAAAAAAAAAAAAAAAAAAAAACCAAAAAAAAAACCCAAAAAACCGTTCCCATTATATAATAACCCCATTCTCCCTACCCCACCGCTCCAGCTCCTGGCAACTATCATTCTACTTTCTGTCTCTGTGAATCTAAGTACTTGATATGAGTGGAAACTTGAAAGTATTTGTCCTTTTGTGACTTATTTCACTTAGCATAGTGCCTGTCTTCAGGGTTCATCTATGTTGTAGCAGGTGTACAATATTCCATTGTATGTATAGACCACATTTTGTCCATCCATTTATCTGTTGGTGGGCACTTGGGTTGCTTCCACCCAAATTTTGGCTATTGTAATGCTGCAGTGAACATGGGTGTACAAACCTCTCTTCAAGATCTTAAAATTGTTTTTGGTATATACCCAGAAGTGGAATTGCTGGGTCATATGGAACTTCTATTTTTTTTTAGAAATGGTCAGCTGGTATAATTTTAAAAATACCATTAGGGTCCATTCTAGTGATTGTCTTCTGACTTTCTGCAGTAATCTAAATCTGTGTTTCACAAACTTTGAAATAAAGTATAAGGCTCCTTATGTGTATTTAAAATTTTGTTTTATTTTAAACATTTAAATTATTTTATTGAGGTGTAATTAACATGCAGTGAAAGGTACAGCCATTAAACTTTCAGTTCGATGAGTTTTGACAACTGTATACACCCTTGTAACAACCACACAAACCAAAGTAAAGTATTTCCAAATGGCCCTTTCCAGTTCTTTTGTGCCCTGTTCCAGTCACTTTTCCAACTCCCTCCTTCAAGGTAACCACTCTTTTATTACCTTTAGTTTTTCCTATTCTTGCACTCCATATAAATGGAATTATAAAGTATGTAAACTCCTGTTTGGGGCTTATTTTGCTTAACATATTTTTTGAGACGCATCTATATTGTGCATATTAGTTTTTCCTTATTGTATGAACACACCATGATTTATTTATTCTCATGTTGATGGATGTTTGAATTATCTCCAGGTAGATGTATCATGAATGAGGCTGCTATGAACACTCTTGGATAAGTGTTACTATGGATGTTTTCATTTCTTTTGGGCAAATACTTCAGGATGGAATTTAGGTTTATGAGAATATTTTCCCAAAGAGGTATCACTTTATACTCCCCAACTCTATTTATGAGCATTCCAGTTGTGCCACATACTTGCCAACATTTCACGTTGTCATGTTCTTTTATTTCTAGTAGGCATAGATAATTTTCATGGGCATAGGTATTTCATTGTGACTTAGTGCTGATTAAGTTGTGTTGACCCCATTGCTTCTCGGCCTTTTGGCTAAGAACAAGTGAAGTTGTGTTGACCCCTTTTTTCTAGCGCTTATTGGCCATTTTTATATCATTTGTGAAGTGTCTAAGTCATTTGTGCCCCACCCCTTTAAATTGGGTTGTCTTTTTATTTTGATTTAAAGATGTTCTTGTCTATTACCAATGTTTTATGATGAGCAGATATATTTTGATGAAGTTCAACATATCATTTCTTTCATGGTTAGTGCATTTTGTGTCCTGTTCAAGAAAATTTTGCTTTCTCCAACCAAAATGATAAAGATATCCATCTATGTTTTCTTCTAGAAACCTTATGGTTCTGGGTTTAACATTTAGCTCTATGATCTATCTCTAATTTGTGTGTATGGGGTAAGACGCCAAGTTTCAATCTTCTTTCCCACAGAGATAGCTAATTGTTCCAAATATCATTTGTTAAAACTTTCTCATTGACTTGCACTGGTTCTTCTGTCAAAAATTAATTGACAGTAATTATTTCAGGGCTCTGTTCCATTGATACATTTGTCCTTAAATCAATGGCATACTACCTTCATTATTTTTAACTGGTAAGATCTGGTAGTGTCTTCCAATTTTGCTTTTTTTTTAAATATTATTTTCTCTCTCCTAGATCCTTTGCATTTCCATATAAAATTTCAAATCAACTAGTAATTTCTTCAAGAAAGGCTGCTGGAATCTTTGAAAGGGGTTGCATTAATTTCATAGATTTAGGAAGAATGGACATTTTAAGAATATTGAACCATCCAGTGAACATGGAATCTCCCCCACTTGTTTAGGTCTCCCTTGATTTATCCTAACAATAGTCAATTAGTTTTCAAAATAGAGATCATAACACATCTTTTAGGCAGATTTAATCCCTAATAATTTGATGATTTTGATGTTATGGTAAATGGCATTGTTCATTTCATTTTCCAATTGTTGGTAGAATATAGCAATATAGTTGAATTTTGTATATTAACCTTATATCCTAGGAAGTTGATAAACTCATTAATAATATTCTAAAAATATTCTAGAGTTATTTTCATATGTAAGCACGTTATTTGCAAATAAAAGTTTTATATCAGTAAGCAGAGGACACTTGCTGTCAGTCAAGACAGAGAGACCCAATTTGGAGATTTGTCTTATCACCATCATTTTTTTGTTTACTTAGCTACTTAGCTTTTTAAAGAATTAAATTCTTCAACTTATAATTGCTTTAAAAAAGTTTTATTTCATCTTTTCTCATATTTATTCTTTTTATTATAATGTCACACTGGCTAGGACTTCAAATATGATGTTGAATACAAGTGAGAACAGGCATTCTTACATTATTCCCAACCTTAGGGGAAGGTGTTCAAAAGTTCACCATTAAATATGTTAGCTGTATGTTTTCCTACATTCCTTTTATCAGGCTGAGGAAATTCCTTTCTGTTCTTAGTGTGCTGAAAGCTTTTATCATGAGGGTGTTGAATTTTTGTTGGTAAACTTTAACAGAAAAGTTGTGAAGATAGCAGAGATTGTTCCCATAAACCACACACCCAGTTTTCCCTATTGTTATCTTACCTTATTATGGTACACTTGTCACAATGAACCGATACTGATAAAGTATTAACCTGATAACATTTTTCAGATTTCCTTAATTTTTACCTAATGTCTTTTTTTTTTTTTTTCTGTTCCTGTATCCCATCTAGGACACCATGTTACATTTAGTTGTCATGTTCCCTTAGGTTCTTCTGGCTGTGACAATTTATCAAACTTTCTTTCTTCTGATGACCTTGGAAGTTTTGAGGAATACTAGTTAGGAATTTTGTAGAATGTCCCTCCCATGAGAGGCTGATTTGTCTGATATTTTTCTCAATTGTGGGTTAATGGGTTTGGGGGGAGGAGGAAGACCACAGAAGTAAAGTACCATTCTCATCAAATCAAATCAAGTAGAATACTACAGACATAAAATTTCACTGATGAAGTTAACTTGATAACCTGAGGCTATATATGTCAGATTTTTCCATTGTAAAGTTAATTCTTTTTTCCCGTTTCCATACTGTGTTATTTGGAATGAAGTCAATTATGCACAGCCCACATGCAGGGAATGGAGTTTTTATAATGCACGTTCTTGAGGGTGGAGTTATCTACATACATTATTTGAAATTCTACTACATGGGAGATTTGTTTATTCTCCTCCATTTACTTATTAAACCATTTATTTACATCATGTACTTCTGGATATTTACTTTTTATGCTGGGTTATAATCCAGTATGACTTTATGTATTTTGTTCCTTAATTTGTTCCAGTGCTAGTTATTGGGAACTTTTTTAGTTGGCTCCTGTATCCTTTTGACTCACCCCTTTCATTGTGGGCTTTTAAAAAATTGAGATATAACTGGCATATAACATTGTATTAGTTTTAGGTGTATATACAGTGAGTTTATATATATGTATATATATATAGTGAATATATATGTATATATATATGTATATATATATATAGTGAATATATATATGTATATATATATATATAGTGAAATGATTACCAAATCAGTATAATTAATATCCACAACCACATATAACTACAAATTTCTTCCAATGATGAGAACTTTAAATATTTAGTCGCTTAGCAGCACTCAAATATATAATACAGTACTGTCAATTATAGTTACCATGCTGTACATTATACCCCCACAACTTACTTATAACTGGAAGCTGTACCATTGGGCTTCTTCCATTTCACCCACTCCCCACTCCTTGCCTATGGCATCCACCAATTTGTTCTCTGTATCATGAATTCAGTTTTTGTTTTTGTTTTAGATTCCGCATCTAAGTGAAAACACAGTGTCTCTTATTTCATTTAGCATAGTGCCCTCGAAGTTTATCCATGTTGTTGCAAATGACAGTATTTCTTTCTTTTTTTATGGCTGAATAATATCCCTGTGTGTCTGTGACATTATCTTTATCCATTCATCTGTAGATGGACACCTAGGCTGTTTCCATGTCTTGACTACTACAATAATACTGCAGTGAACATTGGAGTGCAGACATCTTTTCAAGATATTGTTTCCTTTGGATAAATACCCAGAAGTGGAATTGCTGGATCATATGGTAGTTGTTTTTAATTTTTTGAGGAACCTCTATACTGTTTTCCATAGAGACTTTACCAATTTACATTTCTAACAACAATGCACAGAGTTCCCTTTTCTCCACACTCTTAGGGTTATTTCCCCAACACTTGTTATTTCTTGTCTTTGATGATAGCCATTATAACATGTGTGAAAGAATATCTCATTATAGTTTTAATTTGCATTTCCTTGATGATTAATGATGTTGAGCACCTTCCCATGCACCTATTGGCCATTTATATATCTTTTCTGGAAAACTGTCTGTTCAGTTCCTCTGTTCATTTTTTAAGTTGGATTGTTTTTTCCTACTGAGTTGTAGTTCTTTGCATATTTTGGATACTAATCCCTTATCAGATATATAATTTGCAAATGTTTTCTCCTATTCTGTAGGTTGCCTTTTCATTTTGTTGGTTTCCTTTGTTGTGTAGATACTTATGTTTGATGTATTCCCACTTGTTGTTTTGCTTTTGTTGACTTTGCTTTTGTATCAAATCCAACCACAAGCCTAATGTCAAGAAGCTTATCCCCTATGTTTTCTTTTAGGAGTTTTATGGTTTCAAGTCTTAAGTCTCTGATCCATTTTGAGTTATATATATATTTTGTATAGAGTATAAGATCATGGTCCAGTTTCCCCAATAGCACTTATTAAAGAAACCATCCTTTCTCCATTGTATATTCTTGGTTCCTTTGTCATAAATTGACCATAATAGCATGGCACATTTCTGAGCTCTATTCCATTCCACCCATTTGTGTGTCTGTTTTAATACCAATACCATACTGTCTTGATGGCTATAGCTTTGTGATGGTTTGAAATCAGGAAGTGTGATGCCTTCAGTTTTGTTTTCTCAAGACAGCTTTAGCTATTCAGTATTTTGATTCAATACACATTTTAGAATTCTTTGTTCTATTTCTTTGAAGAATGCCATTGGAATTTTGAAAGAGATTGGATTGAATCTGTTGATTACCTTGGGTAGTATGGACATTTACACAATATTAATTCTTCCAATACATGAGCACAAAATATCTTCCCATTCATTTGTATCTTCAATTTCTTTCATCACTGTCTTATACTTTACAGTATACAGGTCTTTCATCTCCTTGGTTAAATTTATTCCTAGGTAGGGGCACCTGGGTGGCTTAGCCTGTTAAGCATCCAACTCTTGGTTTTGGCTCAGATCATGATCTTGTAGTTCATGAGTTCAAGGTCACATTGGGCTCTGCACCTACTCCCCACTCACGGTCTCTCTTAAAATAAACTTAAAAAAAAAAAACTTAAAAATAAACTTAAAAAAACATACTTTTTTCATGCAATTACAAATGGGGTTTTCCTAATTTTTTTCTAATAGCTTATTATTCATGTACACAGACAACGGATTTTTGTCTATTGATTTCGTATCCTGCAACTTTACTTATTAGTTCTTTAAGTGGTCTTTAGGGTTTAATATATATATATGCAAATAGAGACAGTTTTACTTCTTCCTTCCCGATTTGGATGCCTTTTATTTTTCTTGCTTAATGGTTCTAACTAGGACTTCCAGTACTATGTTGAATAAAAGTGGTGAGTGTGGACACTTTTGTCTTGTTTTTGATCTTGGAAAACAAGCTTTCAGCTTTTCACTGTTTGGTATGATTTTATCTGTAGGCTTGTCATATATGGCTTTTATTATGTTGAGGTACCTTCCCTATACACCCACTTTGTTCAGAATTTTTATCATGAATGAATGTTTACTTTTGCCAAATGACTTTTCTCCATCTACTGACTATATGGTTTTTATTCATTTTATTAATGTGGTATATCACATTGATTTGTAGATGGTGAACTATCCTTTCAATTTGGAATAAATCCCACTTGATCACAGTGTAGGATCCTTTCAATGTATTGTTGAATTTGGTTTGCCAATATTTTATTGAGGATTTTTGCATTCATGTTTATTAGGGATATTGGACTATAATCTTATTTTCTTGTGGTATCTTTGGTTTTCGTATCAGGGTAATGCTGGCCTTGTAAAATGAGTTTGGAAGTATTCCCTACTCTATGTTTTGGAAGAGTTTGAGAAGGCATTGGTTCTTTTAAGTGGTTGGCAACATTTTTTTTAACTGTGTCATCAGGATTCATGTGTTTCTTCAGTACAGGGAAATTCTCAAATGTTAACATTCTTCTTATTTCCTCACCCTCGTTTGCTCTATTGATTCCTCTGGAACTCTGATTACAATTTGGCACTTATTCAATGATATTTTGGCCTCTCATAATTTCTGTCTCTGTACATCTAAATTATCTTCTTTTTGGGGTGTCTGGGTGACTCAGTTGGTTGAGCGTCTCTTGATTTCAGCTCAGGTCATGATCCCGGGGTCACGGAATCAAGCCCCAAATCAGGCTCCATGCTGAGTGTGTTCTTTCTCTCTATGCCCCTCTCCCCTTCTCTCAAAAAAAAAAAAAAAAAAAAAGTTTAAAAAATCTTTATAAAAAATAACTTATCTTCTAATTTCCTCTAATTGTTAAATCACTCTTCCCACCACCCCCCCACCCCAGGTGTATCAAACCAATTAGCTGCCTTAAGTCTTTTTTTTCAAAACTGCCTCGTGTTTTTTAATAGTATTTGCTTTCCCTGTGTATTTTCATACCTATTTCACCTATCATTTTAATAGTTACACTATAATCTCCAAGCAGTAGTTCTATTTACTGACAGGAATAAGTCTAGCCTGGAAGTGTCGAGAAATGAATGGATAACAAATCTGTAGGAAAAGTGAGTGGATTTCCCCCACCTCAGGCCCATAAGGGAGTGCCACTAACATTAAATACAGAGAGATAAGGGCAAAAATTACTATACTTGGAATACCAAGGAAGTAAATTCAGTCTCTTGCTCAAACTAAGCTATGCTCAGGGAAGTTCAAGAAATTCCTGGTCCTGGGGCACCTGGGTGGCTCAATCGGTTAAGCGTCGGACTTCAACTCAAGTCATGATCTCACGGTTCATGGGTTTGAGCCCTGCGTCAGGCTCTGTGCTGGAGCCTGGAGCCTGCTTCAGATTCTGTGTCTCCCTCTCTCTCTGCCCCTCCCCCACTTGTGCTCTGTCTCTCAAAAATAAACATTAAAAAAAATTTTTTTAATAATAAAATAAAAAATAGAAAAAGAAATTCTTGGTTCTGATGTGGATCCCCAGAACCCTTCCTTGTTGTAAGGGAAGCTGTGAGCCTCCTCTGTGAAAACTATGAGGGAGAATGAACATGGCACATGCGTGAAGATGGCTATTTTCAGTCTCCACTCTAGAAAGAGACTCAAAAACCCTGGTGCTGAAGGAGTGGTTATTGTCCAGACTTGCTCAACATATTTGGGCTGTAGAAGCACTTTTTCAAATAAGTCAGTTTGGGAGACAGAAGTCAAGACTATTCTCTCATGAAGTTAAATATATATATTATATTTACAGTATGCACCAGCAAAGTTTCTGAAGTGGCTGAGATTTTACCCTATGTATGGCTGGTGAGCTAGCCTATTACTGTTTCATGGAAGCTGGCAGAAGACAGGTGATTTCTGGTTGAAAACAAAGGACTTTACTCACAATACACGAATAAGCTTGAGCTTCATATTTGTGTCAGTTCTCCATGCCCCCAAGGTCCTATCTGCATGAAGCAGCTGGGCCTAGACAGATGTTACAGATGAGAACACTGAACCTGGGGAGCTCACTACTTTAAGAGCAGCCTATGAGTAAGCCTCTTTGTCTAAAGAGATTTCCTCATGCCTTGATCTGCTTGCTGCAAGTACAACCCTGAGAATGTCCTGATAAAATGTAGAGATTTGTGGTTTTGGTATATCCAGTGTATTAGCTTGCTAGTACTACCATAACAAAATACCACTGATGAGGTGGCTTAAACAATAGAAATTTATTTTCTCAAAGTTCTGAAAACTAGAAGTCGAAGATCAAGGTGCCAGAGTTTGATTTTTTCTGATGTCTTTAAAGCTTGCAGATGGCTGCCTTCTTTCTGTATTCACATGGTTCATGTCTCCGTGTCCAAACCTCTTGTTATAAACACATCAGACTGACTGGGTTAGGGTTCACCCTAAGGGACCTTATTTTAACTAATCACCTCTTTAAGGGCCTTATCTCCAAATACAGTCACATTCTAAGGTAGTGGGAATTACGGCTTCATGATTTTGGGGGGAGGTGGCATAGGGGGGAGCACAATTCAGCCCCAAGCACTCAGCAATAATATGCAGAATTGTTCAGGGCCCATGAGATTCTCACCTAAAATGCACATATATGAGAACAGTGCAATGGATTTTCTTAAGCAAAACAATCTTTTGTAACCAGCACCCAGATTGAGAGTAACATCATTACCAGCACCTTCAAGGTACTGGTTTATGATTCTTTCCAGTCACTATCTTTGAAGGAAACCACTATCCTGATTTCTTAAAGCATAAAGTAGTTTCCTAGTCCGTAACTGAAATTATGTATAACAGTCTTTGGTATCTGGTTTCTATGTCTCAACAACATTCTCTGAGAGATCCATACACATTGCTGACTGTAGTTTTAGATGATTCATTCTCATTGCTGTATATTATTCTATTGTGTAAATACGCCAGAATTTATCCATTCTATTGTTGATGGGCATTCAGATAGTTTCCAACTTTGAACTCTAATGTACAGTGCTTCTATGAACATTCTAGTACATCACTTTTGATAAATACATGTATGCTTTCATTCACTTCTACAATTCATGTCTGCCTGCCTCAAAGATCTGCCCTATTTCTTAACCCACAAGAAAGGAATGTTAAGGAATGATCAGCTATCATGATTTTTTTAAAAAGCTATGTATCAGATCAATTACTGACTCTACTTTGCATATCTGCTATACTTAATTTTTCAAGGACTGGTACTATGGATGAAATATTTGTGCCCCCAACCCCAAATTCATATGTTGAAGTCCTTACTCCAATGTGATGGTATTTGGAGATGGGGCCTTTGAGAGGAAGTGTTAGATGAGGTCATCTAAGGGTGGGGTCTTCACGATGGGACTAGTGCCCTTATAAGAGGCACCAGAGGGCTTGCTCTCTCTGCCATGTGAGCACATAGCAAGAAGTTAGTCATCTGCAACTCAAGGAGAGAGTACTAACCAGAAACCAAATTGGCTGCACCTTGATCATGGACTTCTGGCTTCCTAAACTGAGAAAATGAATTTCTCATTTCAACCCAGTCTATGATATTTTGTTATGGTAGCCCAAGCAGACTAACACAATTAGGAACATTTATTTTCTTTCATGAGTTTTCCTATCCAGCCTTGTTCCACAAAGTAATTAGTGGCTCCAACCAGACAGTAGCATTTCCCTATCATAAAAGTCCAAAGAAACTATATGACTATGGCATATGTGATGTCCTCAGGGATAGCACCTATATATGCAGGCAATAGCATAGAAAAAGGGAAGAAGAAAAAGGATTAAAGGATCTGAGGAAGATGCTTTCAAGAACGTTACCCTGAAACTGCTAGAAAATCTCAATGTCAGTCTGTTGATTATCATTTGTTCTATGGCTACACTTAGCAGCAATAAATGCAGTCCCTGATCCAACTGGTCATTAACCAATTAACAATTGGAGAAATACCTCAAAAGAGGAGTATAATGAATTCTGCACAGATTATAAATAAGACTGCCTACTATAGGAGCCAAAGACACAGTTTTAAGTTTGGCTAATGCAACTAAGCACAGTGGGACTCAGTGATTTCCTGGAGACCATTACTGGGGAAAAGACTTACTGAACTCAACTGAGATCCTGGAAATGAGGACATACAGGTTCACTTCCAGAGCATCTGAGAACAATCATCTTCTGCCACTTCCCTCCCCAACTTCACATCTCAGACAACACCCAAAGTTTGGTTTTTGATGTTGTTATCTAGCATAAGGAAGGAGGCTGATTCCCTGAGGGCAAAATTGAAAGCAAACAAGCAAAAAGGACAGGACTACATATTCATCTATTTTCAGAAAAATGTAATGCTTTCAAGGAAGTCATGGGCAATGCTAAAGGGAAAGGAGTTGATGTAACAGGACTGCTACAGGTGAAGTTGTTCCATTTAAGCACAAATGACAGTAATATTTTAATAATCAGGCATAAAATGATAACATTGAAATGAGATCGTTAAAGTTAATATAAAATGTACAAAATCAGTTATGATATGTATAAGTTACATGTATTGTGTTCACGCCAATAAGTTAAAGCGTTTTAATATAAATAGGTATTTTTTTGCTCTCATCAGTTGCCAATTAATTAATTAGTTAATATCTGAGGAGTGAATGCCCTAGACTGCAAGTTTAATGTGATTTGGTTTAGCAAAAAGACCTGATGAATTTTTTAAGTAGATTCCACCCCAACATGGGGCATGAACTCATGGCCCTGAGATCGAGTCGCACACCGTGCTGACTGAGCCAGCCAGGTGCCCCATCATCAGTTGTTTGTTTAGAAGGTATAGATATCCATTTATGGGGCGCCTGGGTGGCTCAGTCGGTTAAGTGTCCGACTTCGGCTCAGGTCATGATCTCACACTCCGTGAGTTCAAGCCCCGCATCAGGCTCTGTGCTGACAGCTCGGAGCCTGTTTCAGATTCTGTGTCTCCCTCTCTCTGACCCTCCCCCATTCATACTCTGTCTCTGTCTCAAAAATAAATAAATGTCAAAAAAATTTTTTTTAAAAAGAAGGTATAGATACCCATTTCTAATTTTGCTAATCTGTGTTAAGTAGGGAAGGAAATAAACCCAGGAATTCCAAGCAGGCATGAAAGCAATAAGAAGTGTACTAAGTAAAGGAAAAATGATCAGTACTGATGATCACTCAAAATAACCACACAGAAGTTGGGGGGGGGGAGGGTCCAACAGGTCATCAGTATGAGGTAGATCACAAATAATAACCAAATAGATGTAGGAGTCCATAACATTCCAAAAAAAAAAAAAAATGTGCCAAATGTCCTAAAGAGAATATCTAACAACAGACTAAATCAGTCATCTCTCAAGAGTTGAGATATCTACCAATTACTTTTACAAGAACTATTAATTTTAAAAAGCAGAACACATTTTAAAAAGCAAACTGAACTGTTTGATGTACTATTAATAGTGGAGAAAAAAAATCACAGAAAATTTTAGATAATAAGAACAAATTATGACTTAAATATCCTATAACTGAATCTGTCAACCTTTATTAAAAGACACCCAAACTTTAAGTTGGTATAAATTCAATTTGGAATGTTATAATGTTAGGATGTTAAATGTTACCCCATGGTAACTACAGAGAAAATAGCTATAGAATATAAACAAAAGTAAGTGGCAAGGAATTAAAACCTTTCAATGCAAAAAATCAACTAAACACAAAAGATGACAATAATGCAAAAAAATGAGAAACAAAAAAGGTGTAAGGCAAGTAGAATGTAACAAATAGCAAAATGACACAAATAAGTCCTTATCAGTTATTATTTATTTAAAAAAATTTATTTATTTTGAGAGAGATAGAGAGCAAGTGGGGGAAAGGCAGAGAAAGGGGGAGACACAGAATCCCAACCAGGCTCTGCACGGTGAGCACAGAGCTTGATGCAGGGCTCAAACCCACAAACTGTGAGCTCATATCCTAAGCCAAAATCAATAGTCTGAGTCACCCAGGTGCCCCTATCAGTTGTTACTTTAAATGTAAATAGAGTAAACTCTACAATCAAAGACACAGTTTGGCAGAATGGATAAAAAAAAAATATTGAACTATATGTTGTTGAAAGTGACTCACTTTAGACTCACTAGAGACACAAATAGGTTGAAAGTAAAAGGCTGGGAAAAAATATTCCATGCAAACAGTAGCTGAAAGAAAGCAGGGAGCTAGAAATAAACTAGTCACAAAAATACAAAAAAAATGTATGATTCTATTTATATGAGGTACCTAAAATTGTTCAAATCCTAGAGACAGAAAATAGAATGATGGCTGCCAGGCGTTGGGGACAGGTGGGAAAGGAGTTATTGTTTAATGGGTATAGAGTTTCAGTTTTGCAAGAATTCTAGAGATGGATAGTGGTGATGACTACACAACAATATGAATGTACTTAATACCACTAAACTGTACACTTAAAAATTGTTAGGACAGTAAATTTTATATTATGTGTACTTTTACCACAATTGGAAAATTAAAAAAAAAAAAAAAAAAAAAAAAAAAGACTTTACTAAAGGAGTTCAGGATCACATGGACTCTGACCAGCCCCAGTAAATAGAAAACAACTATTTAGTCACTCGGATCCTGCCACGTTGTCTGTCAGGTAAGAATACTGAAACTATAAACTACAAAATTTTTCCCAAGGGGAAAAAAGACCAACGAAGAAAAAGTGGGAAGGTATTAGAATATAACTAAAAGAGCATAGTAGAGAAAAAAAAAATAACTGGATCTATAGCAATATATTTGAAAACAAATTACTGTAAATTCATTGATAAGTTTTATGAATATTTCAATCTTTCGTGAATGTCGTCTCAACATTTACAGACTTGGGGTGATTTGAAAAAATGTTTAAGGGGCACCTGGATGGCTTAGTCGGTTAAGTGTCCTACTCTTGATTTTCAGCTTGGACCATGATCTTGCAGTTTGTGGGACTGGGCCCCTGCGTCTGGCTCTGTGCTCATAGCTTTGAGCACAGAGCCTGCTTGAGATTCTCTCTCCCTCTCTCTCTGCCCCTCCCTCACTTATACACGTGCATCTGCACACACTCTCAAAATAAACATTAAAAAAAAAGTTAAATTTCTGATTTTAGCAGATGTTCAGAGAGCTTATATTTGCAACTGACCACTATATAATTAAAGACATTTCATTTGTTAAACCTTTAAGATTTGGTTTGTTAGCAATATAAATAGAGCAAGTATTTAGAGAAATGCTGATTGTTTAATAAAATGCTAATAGATTAAAAGAGTAGAAACTGGCTTTAAACAAAGGCAAATATCAGTATTTCTAAATAGCAAATATCCCTAAATTAGTAACTTTCTAATTAGTAACTACTTATAAAGTAGTACTTCTAATATTGCTAACTAGTGAATATTTCCATTGATTAACCCTTTATAAAATCTCAGACATGAAATAATCAGTTCTATTGTGGTTGCTGAAAAGTATACAAACCTTGTAAAAGAGCCAAACTACATTTTATGTCCTTCCAGAGGAGCTCTGGTGTCCCAATTAGGATTGCCAAAAACACATGCTACTTGACCTATACATGAGGGTGTCATGTAAGAAAGATACTTAAGGTAATTAAAGATGTAACATTGAAAATAAGATATAAAAAGCTCCATAAGTTTCCAAAGAGAAGTTCTATTGTATCTTTTAGACTTTAAACCTTAAAGTTAAAAAAAAAAAACACCTGATAAGTACAATATCAAACATGAAAAATACACAATGAAATTAGAATACAAGCTCACATATATAGATGCAAACATTCGAAATCAAATATTAACAGATGATATTGAACAGTATAAAGAATAATATACCATTAGCTTATCCCAGAAGTGGTTAAAGAACAAGAAATCTATCAATATTCATTAATATATCAATAAATTAAGGAAGAATAGTACATAACTAAAGCAATAATGAAATGGCATTTGGAAAAAATGGGGCATTTCTTATGTAGGAAACTACTTAACGTACAACATGGAACTACCCATAACCAATTACTAACAATATATTAACCATGAAATAATTGATCTAATTTGCACTATTGGAGAAAAAGACCAGAAGCCTGAAAAACTAATTATTCTGTCTTATGTTATACTTAATTCTCAAACTTGTATAGGACAATGGTATTAACTATCAGATGTGAATGAATAGATTACTGAATTCCCCATCTGCAACAAATAGACACAGAAGTGTTGGTTATAAAGGACAATCACACTGACATCATAGCTACCAATATACAATACCACTGATGACATCACTACCATTACACAATATAGCCAAAGCCATTTCAATAAAAGTACATAATCCATATAAATATTAAGAAAAGGAATTTTCATTTTGACTTTCAGATAACTATTTAGGAAACTAAATAGTCTAATAAAATTGTGAACAGAAATAAGAATATTTGGTAGGACTGAAATATCAAAATTTAAAATATTTGTATGAGGGGTACTGAACTTAGTAAAAAGCAGCATAAATCAACATAAGTCTGGAAAAAAATGAAGACATCAAATAAAACAAGCAAAGGATTTGGATATTGAGTATTTTTTAAGGCATCTCTAAATTAGGAGAAAAAAAGGATAAAGGGGTAAAAGAACTAGGAAAAATCACAAAAAGGAGCATGATTGGCCAATAAAAATATGTGGGAAATATTCAACTCAGTAGTAATTAGAAAACTAAAAACTAAACCACATACTAGAGGGAGAAACATACAACACATGTCGTCTTTGACTGAGTTGCCAGATGCAGACATCAAAAATAAACAAGTTAGCAATACCTACCAAAGCTGAAAATGTACACTACCTAGGCCTGAGTATTTACAGACAGCTGCTCACATATACTAGTATATAGGAGCACAGTTATTCACTGTTTTTGTAATTATGAAAAATTGTCAACAACAGTATCATGGTCAAAAGACAAGATTTAAATTTATTGAGGTATGTTTATATAAAGATTGGGCTAAAATATATTTCAGTTTGTAGAAAAATAGAGCTGTATATTCAGAAAAACGAAGATAACTATGGGTCATAAAGTGAGCTGTCTGCCATCCAGTCGTCACTAATAACATGAAATAATGATGGATAATTCCAACCGTAGAGTCACTCCCCTTGGATCTGCCTAGAGATGTTAAATATTAGGAATGGGGATTCCCTGGTAATACTGTAATTTTTTTTAAGGTTTATTTATTTTTGAGACAGAGAAAGAGCATGAACAGGGGAGGGTCAGAGAGAGGGAGACACAGAATGTGAAGCAGGCTCCAGGCTCCGAGCTGTCAGTACAGAGCCTGATGCGGGGCTGAAACTCACGGACTGTGAGATTATGACCTGAGTCGAAGTCGGATGCTTAACCGACTGAGCCACCCAGGCACCCCACCCTGGTAATATTTTAAAATGTTCTTTACCACAGATCTCTAATCATGTTTGGTTGATATAAGCTTTTCATTGTTCAAAGGTAGAGATTCAGTATTCAGTATTTTATTATTTAAGCACAAAAACTTTTTAAAAAGCACTATGAATTCCCCATCTGCATAGTGCTTTTTAAAAAGCACTAATGGTGTGCCTGGGGGCATAATTTTTTAGATGTGTATATCTCTATATTCAGTAACCCGACTGAGTCACCCAGGCACCCCCACAGTGATTTTAAAAGAAAGATGTTATTTTCTTTTTCTTTAAAAAAATTAAAATTAAAAGTGTCCAGGGGCACCTGGGTGGCTGAGTGGGTTAATTGTCCGACTTCGGCTCAGGTGGTGATCTCATGGCTCATGAGTTTGGGCCCTGTGTCCATCTCTGTACTGATAGCTCAGAGCCTGGAGCCTGCTTCTGATTCTGTGTCTCAGTCTCTCTCTGCCCTTCCCCCGCTCACGCTTGGTCTCTCTCAAAAATAAACATTAAAAAAATTTTTTTTAAAGTATCCACTATCATCTTGATTTTGATAAATTACATTTTTCCTAGGAACACAATACATTCTCTTAGATTTCTAAATATGCTGGAAACAACTGAAGCATTAAAAAAAATTTTTTTAATGTTTTTATTTATTTTCAGAGATAGAGCATGAGCAGGGGAGGGGCAGAGAGAGAGAGGGAGACACAGAATCTGAAGCAGGCTCCAGGCTCTGAGCTGTCAGCACAGAGCCCGATGCAGGGCTTGAACTCACAGAGTGTGAGATCATGACCTGAGCTGAAGTTGGACGCTTAACTGACTGAGCCACCCAGGCGCCCCTGAAGCATTTTTTTTTTAAAGAACATGTGGTAAGAACCAAGGAAATCTGAGTGAAGTATGGACTTGAGTTACTAATAATGTATCAGTTCAGCTCCTGAAATTTACTGTTGATTTTTTAAATTTATTTATTTATTCATTCATTCATTCTGAGAGAGAGCACGAGCAAGGGAGGGGCAGAGAGGGAGAGAGAGAGAATCCCAAGCAGGCACCACACTGTCAGCATGGAGCTCAATGTGGGCTTGAACTCACGAACTATGAGACAATTATCTGAGCCAAAATCAAGAGTCAGAGGCTTAAGCAACTGAGCCACCCAGCATTTTCTTTTAATTTAAAATTCTCTGTGTTTGTGATTGTATCGCCTTTCTTATTAATGATACTATAATGTAATCATTCTTATTTTTATCTTGACCAGATTTATCACAGCCTATCTGATGTTAACATACTTCTAACAGAAAAATTTTAAAGTTAAAAAACATTTTTTCAAGATTCCTGTTCCATTTCTAAATCACTAAACTCTACTTCTAGATGTATTGTTTTTCACAGAAAAAACCCAAAGCTGTTAGAGTACTATCTGATTAATAATCAATAGGCTCTAATGATTTTAGTTTTATTAATTGCTTTCTTATACTGGCTTAGATTTAAGTCATTTTATTTCTAGCTTTGTAAAATTTTTATTCTACAAATTTTTAATTAATTGTTATCTAATTATTTTATCAATTTTGTCAATACCTACTAAGTGGCAAACAATGGGTATGTATGATCTGGGGATAAAGCCGTGAGCAATTTATTAAATTTCCAATGAGTACAATAAAACTGATAACATCCCCAAGTTCTGGCATATAAGCATTTCATTATCATTCCTTTCTGAATAGACCCTAATTTCAATTCTCTGTTTAATTCAGAACTTATACATGAGGATTATCAATTTGCAAAAGGAGGTGATAAAATATTACCATGCAGATGAGTAACTATAAAATGGATTTCTACAATGGAGAGATCTAGCAGTCATTACTATAACCAGGTGTTAACATCCAGCATCATTAAAAGTAGGGAAACTCAACATTATATGTTTCTTAACATTCACAACATTGACTCAAACCTCTTCATTTAACTTTTAATTTACTAGAACGATTAGAGATAGAAGAACAGGATAAATGACCCACAAAGAAATAATTTTAAAAACCCAGAACATGGGACCATTCAGTAAGACAACTTTCTCATACTCTTCGAAAATCGAAAGTAATGAAAAATTGGTGGGGATGTTATTCTAAAACAGGTACTGGCAAAAATTTTTGTGAAGAACCAGACAGTAAATATTTTAGGCTTTGTTGGCCATATGGCCTCTGCTGCAGGTATTCAGCTGTGCCAGAGGAGTATGAAAGCATCCATAGGTGGTATGTAAACAAATCAATGTCAGTCTTCCAATAAAACTCACATTTTAAATCCTCATGATTTTCATATTCTACTAGACTGTGCAGAAAAAAATACTTAAAACTCAAAAAGGCACAAGTAATTACTTAGGAATAAAGATTTTCTAAGTTCATTACACCCATATTGACTTGGTCTCTTAATAATTCACTAATAGTAATACAAATAATATTAAAAACAGTATCTAATACTTACTGAATAGAGACTATGTTTAAGATAGCTTTCCAAGTTTTCTACATTTCAAAAACAGCACTATAATGCAAGTACTGTTATCACCACTTATAAATGACTCCCACAGGGATAATATCTTGCCCAATGTCATACAGGCTGTAAAGCATCAAATGACAATCACTATGGTCAACAGGGGTTTTCTGTGGTATGCGTTTCCTCAAATTTAACAATAATTGATGAGGGCTGGAGAGCTTTTATAAATAAAGCATAAAAAACAAGGGAATATCCACATTCTCTGAATTTTCCTCCAAGATGAATATTCTGATAATCTGTAAATAGAGAAATGCTAGTAAAGTCTTCCCTGTTATATAAAAATACATTATAAATTTATTAATCTGAACATGAGTCATAACAAAAATTCCAAACATTATTTACATTTTAAGGAGTTCTCACCAGTATAAATTGCTTAATGCCTTATAAAAACTGAACCATACCTGAAAGTATTCCCATATTCCTTTCATTCACACTGTTTCTCAGTATTATAAATCACTTATGTACTATACATTCTCTACTGCATATATATGCCTTTCCACAGTCCTTATATTCATAAGCCTTCTCTCCAGTATGAATTCTCTGATGTACTTTAAGACTTGACCTAAGCCTAAAGGACTTCTCACATGTGTTACATTCAAAAGGTTTCTCACCACTGTGAATACTCTGGTGTCTAGTAAGTCGCCCATACACACTAAAAGCCTTCCCACATTCCTTACATTCATAGGGTTTCTCACCAGTATGAAATCTATGATGTACAATTAGTTGATGGCCACTACTAAAAGCCTTCCCACACTCTTTACATTCATGGGGCTTCTCACCAGTATGAATTCTATGATGTACTCTGAGGCTTTCAATATGACTAAAGGCCTTCCAGCATTCCTTACATTCATATGGTTTCTCACCTGTATGAATTCTCTCATGCCTAACAAGGTTTGAGGTGCGACTAAAAGCCTTCCCACATTCTTTACATTCATAGGGTTTCTCACCAGTATGAATTCTATGATGCATTCTTAGGCTTCCACCATGAAGAAAGGCTTTCCCACATTCTTTACATTTATAGGGTTTCTCACCAGTATGAATTCTCTCATGTTGAATAAGTGCTGAAGCATGACTAAAGGCCTTCCCACATTCATTACATTCATAGGGTTTTATACCAATATGCACTCTCTGATGTGGAATGAGCTGATAACCACGACTAAATGTCATCCCACATTCCTTACATTCATAGGGCTTCTCCCCAGTATGAATTCTCTCATGCTGAACAAGATTTGAGGCACGTCTAAAGGCCTTCCCACATTCCTTACATTCATATGGTTTCTCACCAGTATGAATTCTATGATGTACTCTTAGATCTATACCACGACTAAAGGTCATCCCACACTCATGGCACTCATAGGGTTTTTCACCAGTATGAATTCTGTCATGTTGCACAAGATGAGAGGCTTGATTAAAGGCCTTCCCACATTCCTTACATTCATAGGGTTTCTCACCAGTATGAATTCTCTGATGTATTCTAAGTCTTCCACCCTGACTAAAGGCCTTCCCACATTCATTACATACATAGGCTTTCTCACCAGTATGAACTCTCCCATGTTGAGTAAGATGTGAGGCACGACTAAAGGCTTTCCCACATTGTTCACATTCATAGGGTTTCTCACCAGTGTGAATTCTCTGATGAACTCTCAGGTCCATCCTACGACTAAACATCATTCCACATTGCTCACATTTATAAGGTTTTTCACCAGTATGAATTCTCTGATGTTGCAGAAGGTTGGATGCACGATTAAAGGACTTTTCACACTGCTCACATTCATAGGGTTTCTCACCAGTATGAATTCTCTGATGTACTATAAGGTCTGTATGTCGACTAAAGGCCTTCCCACATTTGTCACATTCATAGGGTTTCTCTCTAGTATGAATTTTCTGACGTAGAGTAAGAGGTGAATGTTTTTTATAAACGTGTACTTTTTCACAGCTGATTATTTCATATTTTGACTCCAAGTCTAAAAGAAATGAGAAAAACATTTTGTTTTCCTGGACATAAATATTTTATAGTAAATTTCTTTAAAAATTAAAAACATTACCTATGAAAGATGAATACTCTAGAGAGTATTCTCCAAAATCAGCTATACAGTTTGCATTACTACTGACAATGTCTCCATAACTCATTTATTACGTTACTACAATAATTGAATGTATTCTCTCCAGTATCAGTTTCCGTGTGTGTGTGTGTAAAACATGGCAACTATTTATACCTGATCTTTCTCCAATTATATTTTCCCTTTAAAATACAAATATTGGGGTGCCTGGGTGGCTCAGTCGGTTGGGCGACCGACTTCGGTTCAAGTCATGATCTTGCAGTCTGTGAGTTCAAGCCCCATGTTAGGCTCTGCACTGATAGCTCAGAGCCTGGAGCCTGCTTCAAACTCTGTCTCCGTCTCTCTCTGCCCCTCCCCTGCTCCGTGTCTCTCTCTCAAAAATAAAATAAAAACATTAAAAAAAATTAAGAAAAAATAATAAAATATAAATATTGTGGTCATTTCCTCTAATGCACAGCCATGTGTGCATTTCTTTGTTCTCATTTTAAATAAAATAATAAAAGTTCTTGTTTGCTTATTTTCACTGAGCTTTTTCTTATTAGGTACCCATTCTACAAATTTTCCAACTGTTTTATTCCTTCATATCTTTTCTCAGGTCCTTTTCTACAAGTCTGTCAATGAATTTTCAGACAGGGATGAAGTATACACCCTGCTAAAAGTCTTATGGATTTTGAGCAGTTGGGTATTTTGAGGAAAAGAAGTGAAACTCAACTATAGAGCAAAGAAATCTGGAAAAAGAGTTACAGGAACTATGTGAAAAACATATTTGAACAGACATAGCCTGCAGAATAACAAAAAATATGAAAGGATATCTTGAAAAAATTTCTATGTGCTGAATGAGTGGTCGAAGAGACTTGGGGACAAGAAATGCCATCTTTTTTTTTTTTTTTTTTAATTATTGTTAAGTCAGCTAACATACATACTCTTTGGCTTCAGGAGTAGATTCTTGTAAGTATAGTATGTACCAAATTCTGAGATAATACAAACACTTTCTCTCCAAAACCAAGTAACAACAGGAATTATAACAATACCAGAAAACCAAAACACATTTGATGTGGAAACAGAAGTACCCTCTCCAGAATAAAACTGGGAAAGTATGGAAATAAAAAAACGGAAAGGGTACAATAGAGAAAATAAGTACATACCAGAATTTTAGGCATTCAATTTGAGCACTCAGAGAATTCAAAGATTTAAGTAATTGTTGCTATTAAAATGGAAGAAATAAATGAGTCAAGGAACCAATTCCAAAACTTAGAAAACAAGCAAACTAAAAGAAAGAAAAAACAAATTAAGAGCACAACGTAATGAGTTAGAAAAGTGTAGTAGTAACAAATAAAAAGCTGGTGCTTTAAAAATCAAGAAGTAAACATTAGCCAAACCAATCAAAAAGAAGTAAAAACAAAAAATAAGAAGAAATGATTAAGGGGGAAATGCAAAACTAAAATGAATTTTACTGAAATTTTGAATACTTTGAATACATCACTAATACTTCTGAAATAATGGAATGGATAATTTTCTAGAAAAATTCATCAAAATTCACCAAAAAATCACCTAGAAGGCTTAAACAGACCAATTACAATAGAACAGAAAAAGTTGTCAAAAAAAATAGTTGTAATGAGTATTCTTTAACTTCTAAATTATCATTTCTAAAAATAATGTCCATTATATGGATCTAGCATGGTTAGATAAAGAAAACAATTTAGAACAGGTCAAAAAAGGTGAACCTAGAAATCTTAGGCAAAAAAGAAATGAAAATGTCAAAGACTTACAGAAGTATGACTGGCCAACACTGTGAAAATAGTAGCATAAAAATGATTGTGATAAATATAAACAATATAAAAAGCAACGAGTCCACAATGACAGAAGAGAAAATAAATGAAATATAATTTCACTGTTAAATAACTCAACAAAAGAAGACAATTGTAGTGGGGTACCTGGGTGGCTCAGTAAATACAGCATGCTACTCTTGATCTCAGAGTTGTGAGTCCAAGCCCCCGTTGTGTGTGGAGCCTACTTAAAAAAAGTAAATTAAAGGGGTGCCTGGGTGGCTCAGTCGGTTGAGTGTCCGACTTCGGCTCAGGTCATGATCTCATGGTTTGTGGGTTTGAGCCCCACGTCGGGCTCTGTGCTGACAGCTCAGAGCCTGGAGCCTGCTTCAGATTCTGTGTCTCCCTCTCTCTCTCTGTCCCTCCCCTGCTCGCACTCTCTCTCAATAAGAAATAAACATTAAAAAAATTTTTTTAAATAAAAAATTTAAAAAAAAAAGACCTGTAGAGAGGAGTGAAAACCTTAAAAAGTAAACTACATTAGGGTGAGTTTCTTGCTATTTTCTTTTTTCTTTTTATTTTTTAACATTTATTTATTTTTGAGAAAGCGAGACAGAGCACGAGTGGGGGAGGGGCAGAGAGAGGGCATTGGGGGTACACAGAATCCAAAGCAGGCTCCAGGCTCTGAGTTGTCAGCACAGAGCCTGACGCAGGGCTCGAACTCACGGATCATGAGATCATGACCTGAGCCGAAGTTGGCCGCCCAACCAACTGGGCCACCCAGGTACCCCTCTTGCTATTTTCTATATCACAACCTTGCCACAAGGGAGGGGCCCAGTCATACTGGGGCAAAAAATGGGCTGTAAAAGCCCTGACGTATTTGTTGCTACAATAATCATGGCAGGGGCACCTGGATGGCTCAGTCAGTTAAGGTTCCAACTTCGGCTCAGGTCATGATCTCCCGGTCTGCTGTCCATGGGTTCGAGCCCCACATTGGGACCTGTGCTGACAGCTTAGAGCCTAAAGCCTGCTTAGGATTCTGTGTCTCCCTCTCACTAGCCCTCCCCAACTCTCACACTCTCTCAAAATAACAAACTAATATTTAAGAAAAGAAAAAAAGAATCATGATAAGGAACACTATCAAACTGGAAAGTGAGAGAAGAAAACATTCTGAAAAATCTTAGCCTAAACCTGAATCACACATGCATGAGAAGGACACAAACCAGTGTAAGCAAAGCCTCAGAGAATTAAACTACTGCCCATAAACAGGACAGAATATATAGTCTAAGTTTTATTGCTTTGCTAATTTGCTAAAATACAGTAGCAATATCCTACTTACAATAATAGATAGAAGAACCAGGCCAATCAATAAGGAAACAGAGGGCTTGAACAACACTCTAAACAAACTGAACCTAACATACATGTATATTCTGTACACAACGGCAGAATACACATTCTTTTCAAGTACACGTGGTACATTCTTCAAGATACACCACATTAGACCCAAATCAACTATCAACAAAATTTAAAAGATTGAAATGAGAGTGTCTTTTCTGATCACAAAGGAACAAAATTACAAATAACAGAAGGAAAAGTAGAAAATACACAAACATGTGGAAATAGCACACACTTAAATTAGCAATAGAAAAGAAATTACACGGGAAATTAGAAAGTATCTGAAGATAAATGGAAATGAAAATATACTGAACCTTATAGGATGCAGCAAACCCTGTGGTTTTCAGTCTGTCACCACTGGGTATGCTGTTAGCTGTGGACTAACACAGATGGCCTTTATTTTGGTGAGGTAGTTTCCTTCTATTCCTGGTTTCTCAAGTGTTTGTCATGAAAAATATTATATTTTGTTAAATTTTTTCTATATCAATTGAGATAACCCTGTGTTTTTCCCCCTTCATTCTGTTAATGTGGTGTATTGCATGCTTGATTTTTATATATGGCATCATCCTTGCATTCCAGAAAAAGACTCCATTTTCATATGCTGTTGCATTCAGTTTGCTAGTATTTTTGTTGAGAACTTTTGCCTCACTTAATATGCATCAGGAACATTGATCTATGGGTTTCTCTTCTTGCACTGGATTTGTCTGGCTTTGATATTAGGGTAATGCTACCCTCATAGAGAAAATTTGGGAATGTTTCTTCTTCCTCTTCGAATTTTTGGAAGAGTTTGAGGGGAAGTGGTGTTAATTCTTTAACAGGGTTATTTTTTGTTATTTTTTTCTTTCCAAGTTATTTACCATACAGTATACCATTCTTAAATGTAGAATTTAATTATTCAACATATGTACACAACACCTGGTGCTCATCACAAGTGCCCTCCTTAGTACCCATCACCTAACTCATTCCTGCCCCACATCCCCTCTGGTAATCATCACTTTGTTTTCTATAGTTAAGATTCTGTTTCTTGATTTTCCTTTCTTCCTCCCACCCCACCCCATGTTTGTTTTGTTTCTTAAATTCCACATATGAGTGAAATCATACAGTATTTGTATTTCTCGGACTTATTTTGCTTGGCATAATACTCTCCAGCTCCATCCATGTCATTGCAAATGGCAAGATTTTTTTTTTAATGTTTATTTATTTTTGAAAGAGCACAAGCAGGGGAGGGGCAGAGAGAGGGGAACAGAAGGTCTGAAGCGGGCTCCATGCTGACAGGCTGGCAGCAGCAAGCCTGATGCGGAGCTCAAACTCATGAACCACGAGATCATGACCTGACCTGAGCCAAAGTCAGACACTTAATTGATTGAGCCACCTAGGTGCCCCTCATTCTTTTTTATGGCTGAGTAATACTCATGTGTGTGTGTGTGTGTGTGTACACCACATCTTCTTTATTCATTCATCAGTCAATGGACTTTGGGTTCTTTCCATAATTTGGCTATTGTTGATAATGCTGCTATAAACATTGGAGTGCATGTATCCCTTTGACTTAGCATTGTATCCTTTGGGTAAATATGCAGTAGTTCAATTGCAGGATCTAGGATAGTTCTATTTTTAACCTTTTGAGGAACCTCTATACTATCTTCTACAGTGGCTGGGCCAGTTTGCATTCCCACAGTGTAAGAGGGTTTCCCTTTCTCTACATCCTAACACTTGTTTCCTGTGTTAATTTTAGCCACTCTGATAGGTGTGAGATGATATCTCATTGTTGTTGTTTTATTTGTATTTCCCTGATTGTGAGTGATACTGACCATCTTTTCACATGTCTGTTTATTTTTGATTACTAATTCAATCTCTGTACAAGTCTGTTTAGATTTCTATTTCTTCATGATTCTGTATTAGTAGACTGTATGTCTTCAGGATTTCATTAGGTTACCCAGTTTGTGGGCATACAATTGTTCATAGTCCCTTCTTTCATTTCTTTTTTTTTTAAATTTTTTTTTTCAACGTTTTTTATTTATTTTTGGGACAGAGAGAGACAGAGCATGAACGGGGGAGGGGCAGAGAGAGAGGGAGACACAGAATCGGAAACAGGCTCCAGGCTCCGAGCCATCAGCCCAGAGCCTGACGCGGGGCTCGAACTCACGGACCGCGAGATCGTGACCTGGCTGAAGTCGGACGCTTAACCGACTGCGCCACCCAGGCGCCCCCCTTCTTTCATTTCTGATTTTAGTTGAGTCCCCTCCTTAGTCAATCTAGCTAACATTTTCTCACTATGGTTGACTATTTTGAAGAACCAACTCTTGGTTTCATTGATTTTTTTCCTATTATTTTTCTATTCTCTGTTTACCTCTGCTCTACTCTTTATTATTTTCTTTCTTTTGCTATCTTTGGGTTTAGTTCGTTCTTTTTTACCTAGTTCCTTGAGGTATGAAGTTAGGTTTTTAATTTGAGAATTTTCTAATTTTTTTGTTTGTTTTAAAGTTTACTTACTTATTTGGGGGGAAGGGGCAGAGAGAGAGGAAGAGAAAGGATCCCAAGCAGCTGCCAGCATAGACCCGACATAGGGCTCGATCTCATGAGCCATGATCTGAACTGAAATCCAGAGTCAGACACCTAACTAACTGAGCCACCCAGGCACCCCAAGAATTTTCTTTCTAATAAAAGCTATAAATTTCCTTTTTAGTACTGCTTTCAATGCATCCCGTAAGTTTTGGTGTGTAATAAGTTTTGAAATTAGAAAATATGAATTCCACTTTCTCAATTTTCAAGATTTTCTGACTATTCTAAATCCCTTGCATATTCACATGAATGTTATGATCAGGATGTCAGTTTCTACAAATAAGCTGATAGGATTTGGGGTAGTAATGCCATCTTAACAATATATTTTTAAAATTTTAACGTTTATTTATTTTTAAGGGAGAGACAGAATGCAAGCAGGAGAGGGGCAGAGAGAGATGGAGACAGAAACTAAAGCAGGCTCCAGGCTCTGAACTGTCAGCACAGAGGCCGACCCAGGGCTTGAACTCACGAGCCATAAGATCATGACCTGAGCTGAAGTCGGATGCTTAACCGACTGAGCCACCCAGGCACCCTGCCATTTTAACAATATTAAGTATTCTGATTTTAAAAAAATGTTATATGAAATTAAAAAAACATAAATCGGAATTAGAAAAACTGAGAAATGAAATGATAGAGCTCAGGAATACAGCAGAGATAAAGAAAAAATGATTTCAGAATGATTTCAGAACCTATAAAGAAAAAAAACTCCCAGTAGATTAATATTAGGATAAAACTTTTTAAAACAAAAATTAAGAAAGGAGAGCCTGGGTGGCTTAGCTGGTTAAGGGGCTGACTTCAGCTCAGGTCATGATCTCACATTCAAGCCCCACATCAAGCTCTGTGCTGAGTCAGAGCCTAGAGCTGCGTCAGATTCTGTGTCTCCTTCTCTCTCTGCCCCTCCCCTGCTTGTACTCTCTCTCTCAAAAGCAAATGTTAAAAAAAAATTTTTTTAATATGTTAAAAAAATAAAAATAAATAAAAATTAAGAAATAAATAACAAGTAAATGAGAGAAAGTGGAAAATCATTTAATGTTTATTTTATCTAGATTTCTGTTTTAAGTCTCATAATTATAAGGTTTGATTTTTGAACATTGAAGATAAAAAATTTAATCAAATCATATCTTTAGAAATAATCTTAAAAACAACTATAATTTTTCTTAATGAATCACAACACAACATGATTTGATCCCCCATAGCATACTGACTTTGTTTTGTTAGTCACTATTCAATAACTCTGCTCTGATCTACCTGCTGCTCGTGAACAAACAACAGTCATATTCTCTTTCAGGCCTTTGCATTTGTCTACTCTTCTTGGAATGCTCTTCCTCTTATACTCAAATGGCCTGGGCCTTACCTTCCA
>NW_026057588.1:14767632-14837673 GCF_023721935.1 Panthera uncia
GGAATGCTCTTCCTCTTATACTCAAATGGCCTGGGCCTTACCTTCCACATCCTACCTCCTCAGAAAAGCATTCCTGACCATCTTACCTTAATTTGTCTTGTCCTTAGTTTCCTTGACACTGTATTTCACTATGTGATGTTATGTACCTACTTATTTGTTTATATGTTTATTTTATGTCTTCCCTAATACACTATAAATTGCATTTCATTAGCCAGATATAGGAATGCATTTATCTTTAGGCAGTGAAGCCATATATATAAGTCCAAGTGCACAAGAGGATCTGGAGAGCAGTTGAGTCCAAAATATAGACAAAATGGTGCATGAGGAAGAAGGACAGTGCCCATTACTGAATTGGGAGGGAAATATGACAAGAGTAACAAAGGGAGTGGTTAAGGGGGTAAAGATGAAATTCATTGGGTAGCTAGCTCATGCAGAGCATAGATTTCCTCCCTAGATCACAAGTATGTTCTCCAACATGGAGTTTTCCAAGGTCTCTCCTTAACCACTTAGCTTTTACCTACACAGATATATTCCTTGCTCATACTTACCTGTACACCATTTTTTTGTGTCCTCCCTCACAACCATCCAGGGCTCTTTTCTTTGCTCCAATAATGTGATCACATCTGGCTTAGAAATGGAATGTTCTGCTTACAAAGAAAAAAAATGCACATGATACAGAACAAAACATTGCTTAGTTAAAATTATAGTAATAGGGGTGCCTGGGTGGCTCAGTCGGTTAAGCATCCAACTTCGGCTCAAGTCATGATCTCATGGTTTGTGGGTTTCAGCCCCACATCAGGCTCTGTGCTGACAGCTTGGAGCCTGGAGCCTGCTTTGGTTTCTGTGTCTCCCTCTCCTACTGTCCCTCCCCACATATGCATGCTCGCTCTCTCTCTCTCTCTCTCTCTCTCTCTCAAAAATAGTATTTAAAAAAAAGAGATGCTTAAAAAATTATAATAATAAACTAAAGGTCAAAATGATGTTGAATAACATTTTTGAGAAGAGAGGGTAAAGGAACTAAAGAAATCAGGTATAATAAGTTTTGTTTTGTTTTTTAACATACACTCATAAATCCTCTTTTTCTTGAAAGAATGCATAATACCATAGTTTAAAATACAGAATCTGGAGCTTTAGTTCAGTTCCTGTCTTTGCTACCTTCCACCTATGTCTGACCTTGGGAAAGTCACTTAAACCCAGTGCCTTAGTATCCTCACTTGTAAAATGGGAATAGGGCTGTCAGGAGGATCAAACAAGTTGATACATATGTGTAAAACGCTCAGAGTGTTGCCAGTTACATACTAAGAACAATGTTAGCTATTAATATTTTACTGATATTGCTGTCTTTCAAAGAGTACAAAGAAGGGCTCTCCGTAGGATATTCTTTCCATTTTAAATGTAATGTTCACAGATTACAACTTTCAACCACAAAACAGAAATAATTTCTTATGAAATAGAGTGTGTATGCCTCAGTTTTCAATGAATTCCATTTATCTAATGCACCACTATTTTGATTGTAGAGCTCTTGGGGTGCATGGATGACTCTAAGCATCTGACTTCGGCTCAAGTCATGATCTCATGGTTTGTGGGTTCAAGCCCTGGTTGGGTTCTGGGATGACAGTGCAGAGCCTGCTTGGGATTCTCTCTCCCTCCGCCCCTCCCCAACTCGCACTTTCTCTCTCTCTCTCTCTCTCAAAATAAATAAAATAAACTTACAAAAAAATTGTAGAGGCCCTTTTAGGGCAATGAGAGTAATTCAGGACCCTGTGTCAAGCTGATTTCCCTGCAAGTGGGTAATAAAATGTAATCTCTATAGACATTCTGAGCATAAATAAATAGGAAAACTGAATCATTTAACAATGGTTATAATAATAAATGCCAGAGAATTCTAAACAAGATCCTGTTCATAAAGAAAAAGAGGTCACTGCAGAGGAGGTATGAGTATCACTGGACAGAGAAGATGAAGATGCTGTAGGGGCCAAGGGCAGACCATCCCGAAACATGCTACTTTGGCATGATGATAATTTTAAAAGTTAAATGCAAGGCTCCTGCAGCTAGTTGAACATATGACTCTTGATTTCGGCTCAGATCATGATCCCAGGGTCATGAGATGCAGATGTGTCAGGCTCTGGGTTGAACATGGAGCCTGTTCAAGTTTCTCTCTCTCCCTCCCTCCACCCCCCCCCCTTTCTCGCTCTGCCCCCTCTCCTGCTTGCATGCATGCTCTCAGTCTCAAAAATAAAATAATAATAAAATTTTAAAAAGGGTAAATGTAGGGGCGCCTAGCTGGCTCAGTTAGAGCATGTGACTCTTAATCTCAGGGATGAATTCAAGTCCCACACTGGGTATGGAGTCTACCAAAAAAAAAAAAAAAGTTAAATGCAAAAATAACACTATGATCCATACTTAGTCTCCAGAAAGCAAGAAATAAATCTCCTAATGGAAGGTACCCTCTCTGTATCAGAAGATAAAAAGACATCCTTATAACAGATATAGGGAATTCAGACCTGAGAAGGCTATTATTAACAACCCTTACTTTTTTTTTTTTTTTTTAATGTTTATTTATTTTTGAGAGAAAGAGAGTACGAGCAGCAGAGGGGCAGAGAGAGAGAGACAGAGGGAGAGAATATCTGAAGCAGGCTCTATACAGCACAGAGCCTGACGTGGGGCTTGAACTTATGAACTGTGAGATCATGACCTGAGCTGAAGTCAGAAGCTTAACCCACTGAGTTACCCAGGTGCCCCGACAACCAAATACTTTTTACTAATTTACTACCCCAGCCCAAATTCAGTTTAGAATTCCTTACTAATTGAAACTCTGAACATAAGTTTTCTTTGTCCTGTCAATTCTTCACAGGTTTGTCGTCTCTTTCTCTAAAAAGTGTAAAAACTGACTACTTTCATCATTTCTTCAAGTCTCAGTTTCATTTTTGAGACTGTGTACACATAATTAAACTCTGGTTTTTTTCTCCTGTTAATCTGTCTCACATAAATTTAATTCTTAGACTAGCTAGAAGAATCTTGAAGCATAAAGGAAAATTCTTCCTCCCCAACAATGTTTAATGGAGCTACAATTTCCAACCTGACAAAACTCAAATCATTTATTTCTTTGCAAAAAAAAATATAAAATAATAATAATGATAACAACAAAGAAATGTATCTAGTTTCCTAAAAGCAACCCTGAAAGTCATAGTGGGAAAAAATGCCTATTTCTAAGTTATCTTAAATTACTAGAGGCTGATGAACATACCCAATGAGACCAAGTTATCATAGTTCTCCATCATCACATCCCGGTACAAGTTCTTCTGAACAGAGTCAAGATATTCCCACTCCTGCTGAGAGAAGTGTATGGCCACATCCCTGAATGTCACAGATCTCTGAAATGGTAAACCCATGTATTAGTGGGGAAATTAGAGGAATATTTTGAAGATGGAAGGAGAAGTACTATATTGCAGAAAGAAAGCAACATAGCAAATATGTAGGTTAAAAATATATAATACAGGAGGGGACTGAAGCAGAATATATACATATTTTTGAAGAAGCCTGCTGGAATAGACCAAATTTCCTGGCATATTCTTAAATATCTGAATCATTTGAGGATAGATAAAAATAATAATCATTGACTATTAAATCAAATAGTGAATACAAGCATGTTTATCTGTCACATAAATTCTCAGTAAACATGAGTTGAAGAAAATTTTTGCTTTTTAGAGAAAATTTAATCAAATATTTTTCAAAATGTAGTATGAAGTCTCAATTTTAGAAAACAGACTGTATAAAATTAAGAATTCCCTCAAGTATTAAATTTTCATTATTTCAGATCTTACCACAAATATTCTCTCTTGTTTTGACAAACCCATGTACTTTCTGGCACATGACATAATTCAGGGACATACTGGATTTAATCATTTATACAGGTAGGATGTATTACATTTGTAAGGTCTTCCCCAATTCTGTGATTCTATGTTCACCTACTACTTATGACATATAGTTTCCTCATTGCCATCTACCATCTGTCACTGAACAGCTAGCTTAGCTGAGTATGGTAGGCAGCTTCCATTTAGGTTACCAGTGATCATCATCTAGTATTTATGCCCTTGTGTACTCTCCTTCACGTGTGTGGGCTGAGCTGAGTGACTTGCTTTTAATAAATAGAATATGACTAAAGTGACAAAATGTTATTTCTGATAGATTCCATATTGCTTGCCCTCTTTGGATGTCTCACTTGCTCAACTAAGTGTGGCCTCCAGGCAACAGCCCATGAGCAACTGGATCCTGTCAAAACCCACTTGAGTGAGCTTGGGAACAGATACACCAATGTTAGCCTTAAGATGACTTCAGCCCTGACCAACACCTTGATAGCCTTGTAAGAGATCCAGACAGGAGAGTCCAGCAAAGCCATGTCCAGGTTTCTGAACCACTGAAACTGTGAGATAAATGTTTACTGCTTTGAGCTGCTAAGTGTTGAGGTAATTTGTTACATAGCTAATAGATAACTAATACATTGAGTTAAGAATACTTAAGAAGGATGATGAATTATGCAGATGTCACCTAAATTTAGTATGTCTCATCCAACAACAGAAGAGTCTTCATATTTATCTCTGGAGATTTCCTGCCAAGGTCTATGACCAAATATGCGAATCACAATCATATACCAATTCAAACAAATTATGAGATTTTACTCTATACTGAGATTTAAGTCCTTTGATACCAAATTTCTATCCTATCTACCTGGAAATCCCAAATCTGGAAAATTTCAAAGTTTTCTCATGGATGGTCAAATACAACCATTACTTCCATTTGACCACACTATTGTGCAACCTCACATAACACAAATCTATACCTCAAAGGGCATATCTCCTTTACTATTCCATTACTGCCCTTGATAAAAGAATGAACACTTAAGACATGTTGAATAACTCTGCAGTAATAACATGAACACTGGTTAGTTTAGAACAAGTCGCATGGAAAGGATGCTGGGTAATTTAGCATCACATTTCACCAGAACAAAAGATGGGTAAAAGGTTATTGGAGAGGCCTTTTCTTGGTAGTAAACTCTAGAAAATGTAATGAAAATATTCACATGACCTAAAAAAGGTCAAGGGAGGAAACATCAACTTACATGGGCCATGGTTTTAGGCCTACAAGAGTGGATCAGTCTTCAGGGTTCCTCTAACAGAATAGCACAGATCCAGAAAGCCAGAGCTGGGAGAAGAGAAAGATCTTAAAACCAGTTTTGCTTTAGTGTTCCCAACAGGACATAAACTAATGTTAGGATCTCCCACTCCAAGTTCCAAATCTACTTTCCAACACACACAATTTGGGTAGATTGGGATTACAGATAAGGTCATTTCCTTCCCCAAATCCCAGGGGTCTCTGATGAACAAAGTCAAGAACAGAAGCATATGTGCATTAAAGTCAGATGTGCACATATCAGCAGTTCTTTGGCCACTGCATCACTCTGGCGAGGCAGATGCAGACCTAAGAGTGGGCAGTGCAGTCTTGCTCTGAGCAGATCCTCTTCCTTCTATTCTAATCTTCTAAGCCCTATATCATCTTAATGAGAACCTCTTTAGGAAGTGGGTAAAGTTGGTTAAGACACTGGAGATGGAAAGTCAGTGTTCTGTACTCTAAGTCTAGAAAATCTTACCAGTTAAATAAATGACAAACCATCACTGTATTACAATACCAAGTAGACATCAAATGTGAAGTTGGGTAAAATATTTAAGGATAT
Organism: Panthera uncia; assembly: GCF_023721935.1. Lineage (NCBI taxonomy): Eukaryota > Metazoa > Chordata > Mammalia > Carnivora > Felidae > Panthera > Panthera uncia. Next base: position 14,773,364 of record NW_026057588.1, read on the forward strand.
GAGAAAATATTCCAGATATACTGTCCAAAATAATTAGATTGGGGTGCCTGGGTGGCTCAGTCAGGTGAGCGTCTGACTTCAGCTCAGGTCATGATCTCACAGTCTGTGAGATCTCACAGTCTGTGAGTTCAAGCCCCGCGTAGGGCTCTGTGCTGACAGCTTAGGGCCTGGAGCCTGCTTCGGATTCTGTGTCTCCCTCTCTTTCTGCCCCACCCCCACGCATACTCTCTCAAAATAATAAACATACATTAAAAAAATTTTTTTTAAACAGAATAATTAGATTGGCCAATATAATTATTTTTTTAAATATATGAATACGTCAATCAGTGTAGAGAAAAAGTGATAGACAAAATCAGTAGATTAAAAAATCTGGAAGGTTATAAAACATTTTAACAGTGTTTATCTTTTTATTTTGATCTTGTTTTTATTTTTTAGTTAAAAAATGTTTAATGTTTATTTTTGAGACAGAACATTAGCAGGGAGGAGGGGCAGAGAGAGAGGGAGACACAGAAGCCAAAGCAGGCTCCAGGCTCTGAGCTGTCAGCACAGAGCCTGACACAAGGCTTGAACTCACAAACCAGGAGATCATGATCTGAAGTTGAACGCTTAACCAACTGAGCCACCCAGGCACCCCTTGATTTTTTTTTTTAAAGCTTACTTCATAATTACTGTAACAATGACCACAGGTTAACTTGAAAGATATGTGTATTTTTCCTTTACTTGTTAACAGGAAGATATCCAAAAAGAAAATAAAAAAAAATCATTTGTTATCTAAATTTAGACTGTTTTACTGAACAGCTTATCTTTTGTCTGCTTCCTTTGGATCTATCTAAACTCATGTTATCATTTCTTCTCAGGCATGAGGGAGTTCTGTCTAGAAGATATAGGAACCCGTCTCTGTGTAATCTCTTGTATGAATTGATGATATCAATACAGCTTTATTTCAGGTCTTCTTGACAGAAGGGTTTATTTGGTTTATAAACCTGTCAGCTAAGCCATCATATCCCCCAGACAGCTGCTGCTTTGTGATATCCTATTAGTTTTACTGTGCATCTAACAAAATTAGAAGGAAAATGGTGAATATAAAAGTCATAGCACAAAATCCACTTATTACCATAGATATTTCATAGAATCTGTATATTTTGTTTATATCCTGACTGGTGTGTCTTCCTGTGAATTCACAAGGCAGGTCACCTAAATCTAGCTAGTGGTCTTCACCACACACTGCCTTACAATTATTTCTATTCAGATTTTACCTCATTTTAGATAATAAGCATTTTAAAGGAAGCAACTATGTCTTTCCAATGATTACCCCAAATCCTACAATTTCTAGGTCTAGCATATAGTAGGCACTTAATAAAAGTCTGATTTTACCACAAAATTCCATTTCTAGGAAATTTTTTAAGGAAATAACTATAGCAGTATGTAAGGCATGGTGCATCAAAGAATAATTTTTGATAACCAAAAATTAAAAACAGAACTATCTCATAGAAGGCAACAGGTTAAACATATATGGTCTGCAATATGGTGACATACTGTGGCTTCATTAATAATCCAGATGAAATGATGGAAAACAATATTAAGTCAGTGAAGAAGGCAGGTTTTAAAAGGTTTGCGTAATGTAGCTGATATCCTGTTGAAATTAAGAACACAAGCTCTGTTGTCAGATTTGAGGAATTGAAAATGAGCTTAAACTGTCAGAGTTAATAATACCTCAGTGCCTCTGTTGATTACAAAATCAGCAAAGAAAAGTTAAGAATATTACCTACTACAGGGGTGCCTTGGTGGCTCAATCAGTTAAGTGTCTGACTTTGGCTCAGGTCATGATCTCACAGTTTGAGTCTGGCATTCGAGACCCAACTATGCTGACAGCTCGGGGCCTGAAGCCGGCTTCAGATTCTGTGTGTGTCTCTCTCTCTCTGTCCCTCCTCCTGCACATGCTCTGTTTCTCTCTCTCAAAAATAAATAAACTTAAAAATATATATAAAAATTTTTTTAAAAAAGAATATTACCTACTATCTATGACTGTTCTGAAGAATAACAAAGCAATCCATATTAACACTAAAAAGTATAACAAGATGGCTAATGTAAATTATCAATCACTACTAAAGATCAAAGTCATTATATTACCCTTAATCCATTATTATACATGGAAGTTAATTCTGCTGCATCATGTTATTCTCATAGAAAATTTGTGCTTCTTGGGCTTTCTCTTTTAAAAAATTTCAGTTCCTATCTTTGAGAAAAAATAATTCTTCTTAATAAAATCATGAGTAACATAAGAGAGACAGAGAGATTACCAGGCAGGAAAAGACAGTATGTTTCTTTCTTCACTCCCTAGCTGCTATATAAACACACACAGGTGTGGTTTATGATGCTGAATGCAGTTTTTCTTGCTCTCTCTAGCTATTAGGGAGTGATAAAGGGTATATATTATTATTATTATATATATATATATATATATATATATATATATAACTGGAATGTGATAAAATGCAATCATAACAAATGAGTGAATCTTACTCTGCATAATAGGGGGATTTATATTACAATCTTTATTTTCTGTTATAATAACTACCTTTAGAAATATTATTTGTACTTTCCAGACACTAAATTAGAATTTAGTGCTATTTTCTCTGTAAGTAATCTTAAATCTCTAAATTATTATGATCAGCACAGGAATTTTGACTTGCTCTATCTCCGACCTGGACCAGTTCATCCCTCCTTAGGGAACATGGTGGTCTCCCATTCCTGGGAGGTCACCATACTGATGCTGAAGTTACTGCACACACCCTATGGGCATGACACACCACAGGACAGAACTACTGGGCTGAAGTGATCCTCCTAGCTCAGCCTCCAAAGTACCTGGGACTATAGGCACGCACCACTGTGTCCAGCACTAAATTATTAATTATGAAAGTATGCATTATTTAGTAATTTGGTGCTACAAGATTTTCAGTAACATTTGTCATATCTAAAAGGTGAAAATTTAATGTTATTCAAACAAGGAGATCCCTGGCATTTCCTCCTCCCTAACAGAGGTAAAAGGAAACCCCATGATTGGGCTAGATTTGTTTTTCAAACTAAGAGTAGGACTCTGCGTCTTTTGTTTCACCAATTATGTTTTGTCAAAACAAAGCCACACAGAAATGTTCACACATAATAAATTGGAAACACATACACCAAAATATTAAAAGTGATTATTTCTAGGCAGTAAGATTAAGGGTATTCTTATTTTCTTAAATTTCTTAGGACATTAATTTCTTTTGCAGTAATTCTGCATTTATTCTATCATAAATACGACATAAAGATATTAGAAAGTATTTAAAATATTTTAAGTCACTGTTATGGCAGATGCTATATTTTCATCGTTAAAAAAAATCTGTACATATGAGGCCAGCTGTGAAAAAAGTGATTGAAACAGCCACCATTTACCTGTTCTTAAATATCCTGTAGCTGTACTACACTGATATAATCAGATATATTTCACTATAAAGATTTTTCCATTAACAGAAGGGAAATAGGCTTTGCAGATTAATAAGACTATGCATGTAAAGTAGGCAGGAAAGTTGAGCACGGAGAAGTTGTCCAATAAATATGACTACATACCTTCCATTATTCTCTGAATAACCAATTAAAATGTCATTTTGGATACAATCTTCCCAAAAGGGTTTTACAAAATTCTATTTTTAATTTTATTTTAATTATAATTTAATTCTAATTTCAATTTCATTCTATTTTAATTTTAATTCTAAAATTTTCTTGAATACTATTATCCACAACTATGAAGATGGTTTACTTAAATCTTTCTTTATAATGACTAATTCTTATAAACAGAAATCGTATTATCTGCATAATACTGTCTCACTGATGTCATGTGCTTTCTTAACCACTCCCATTCTCTTGATCAAGCTCTTGATCAAATCTCTTGATTTGTGCAAAATCGTCACAAGGTATAACAAAATTGTTCTTTTTGATTCTAAATAAAACCAGGTCTAAACCTTTTGAATTATGAAAATGAAAGTTTCCAAATATATGCAGCAATTATCTACACAATTTCAGGGATAAAATTGTGGTTCCCTCGACACCCATAGATACAAAGGACGCCTGGTTAAGAACTCCTGTTCTCGGACACTTGAATTCTGGCTCAGACGCTTGTAAACACACGTCACAATGAACTTCACGTTTTCGTTGCTTAACTACAAACACCTGAAGGGTAATAACCAGAGTCACCACAATGCTGAGCATTTCTCTTCTACTCTCCATGGCTACACCTGCCGTAACCTCATACAGATAAACAGAATAAAGCAAGAGCGTTCACAGCTGGTTCTTGCCTATAAGGCTCAGAGAATGCGGACATTCTCAAACATGTGAACGAACCCCAGAGAACTCCCAGGAAGGACAGGCCCAGGAAGCAGCCGCAAAACTAGAGCCACAGTGTGTGAGAGACACTCACCACAGAGCCACCACAACCCAAGCTCACACGAAAGACACGCATCCTTACGTCTCCGTCACACGAGGGCACCCACACACCTCTCCTGGCCTTACCCTAGTCTGCACCCCCAGCTCCGCCTCCCACATAGACACACTCGCTTCCCGTCTTTCTCACAGGGATACAAGCACCCTCCTCTGCTGCTCAAGCACCCACAAGCCTGAGCCCCGGGAAGACTCAGCCCGCGCTCCCGGCTCCTGTGTTGACAGCGCCTCCCGCAATCCCACTCTCACCGCCGCTCCCCGTCCACGTGGGCTCTAAGCTACGTCTGCACAGCCTTTTCCGTCGCGACTCACGCCGACTTCTTCCTCGGACGGGGTCGCTCACGCGCGGCACGCAACAAGGGACATGCCAAAGGAGCCCCGTGTCCAAGTTACCACACCGACTGTGGGACCCGGAGAGCAGGGTCATTAAAAGTCCCGAAGTAAATCGGCTCGCCCCCCGCCCGAGCCCCGGAGACTTCTGGGAACGGCCGCGCGGCCCGGGCGTGCGCAGGCGCAGATCCCTGAACTGCTGGAGCCCCGGACCTGAGGTTGAGGGCGCGTTCTGCGCTGGTCCTGGCGGGGAGAGGGCGAGTCCCTGATGGTCCTGTACCAGGGAGTTCTGAGAAAGGGTGTGCGGAGCTCTTCCCTTCCGAGGCCTTAGGCCTGTGTGTGAGGATCCGCCTTGTAGAATCGGCGACGTGGCTCTGAGGACCGTGGCGTGCTTGCATGGGTGTGAACATCTGAACGTGGGTTCATAGTCTAGCCAAAACTATGTGTGTACGTGTGTGTGTATACGTGTATGCATGCTCAGGTGTGTATCTCTTTACTAAAACCTCATTACACCTGAAATGTCACAGGTACTATTATGTTTCCATTTTAGAATTGAAGCTTCTGAGATAAAAGGAGGTTACATACTGTGTACAAGTTATACAGTTTAGTGGCAAAGTTTTGTTTCCAGGTGAGATAACGTGGATAATGTGAGACCGTACTGTATAATGCCTTTTCTTTGTAGGGAAAGAGAGAGTGAACTTGGGTCCTTTTAAAGACTATCCAGAAAAAAATACTTTATTCACGTTTCACGATACTGTGCCCACCAGAAACGGACTTTTGTGACAGGGAATTTTTTCATCCCTTTCTGTTGTGTTGTGAATGATGTCGGCTTGACAGTAAAGAAGCCCATAGGTGAACTAACATCTTTAACTTGTGTTCCTGGTCATGAGATCCCATTGAAAAATATTTTCCGTCTCAGGCAGACGGACAATAAGATAAATTTTGGCTCCAGACTTAAAAAATCTAGAAAGAAGGTGCTATCATAAAAATCAGGGTTGTGTCCATATGTATTTAGAATCATAAGTTTACCAAATGGGAAATATAAAGTTAGTCAAAGGATGCCCAAATTTTATCACTATTACATATTTGAAGTATTTTATCACTATTACATATTTGAAATATGTGTAGCAATTCAAAAGGTATTAACATGTTTAAAAAGGTAAGCAACCTTTCCTTATATTTATTTATCTCAGTCATACGGTAGCTCACGTTAGAGTCTCCAACGTTTTGATTTTGTTGGTGTGTATCCTTCCGGGGAAGTTATTTTCACATACAAATACTCACATTTACTATAAAATGTATATATGTATATATGTGTATATATACATATATATATGTATATATACACATATATATACACACAAACACATATACATAATTTCAAGTACATTTATATGTTATATGCATATACGTTTGTATTTTTCCTCACACAAATGTGTTTCCAAATCAGTACATAGTGTCATAATTTCCAACAGTTGCCTAAGGGCGCAAAGTATGGCTACACCCTAATTTAAGAAACAAGTCTTCTACTAAGTATTTTAAAGAATTTCCTTTGTTAAAAGCAATACTCTAATCAGTATTCCTACATATACATCAGTTTGCTTATTTTTAGGTTGATATGTAAATTAAATTCTCAAAAGTGGGTTATGTGAATTTTGACTTGTGATGTTGACAAATTTCTCCTTAACATGACTGTACCATTTTACATTTTCGCAGTAATGTATGGAGTATTTATTTCCATACTCAACACAACTCATTTTGCCTAGTTCTTATTCTAATGCTCCACTTTCTCCAATCCTGAAAAAGCATCTATTTCCTTTGAATCAAGTTCAATGAGGTTTCTACACCTGTAATTTTAGCCTCATACGTCTTATAAAGAGGACAACAGTGTAATAATATTTCTCTTAAGTCTGTAGACTCAGCAAAATGAAATTTCAATCAAAGACCTATTTCTAAGATTATTTTAGGTAGCTCAACTTCAGACAACACATAAAAACTAGGCTGAGGACAGGATTTAGCATTTCTATTTGAAGTTTGAGTTTTATAAAAATCCTACGCAGTGTGGGCACAGAAAGCTCATGAAACAGTAGTACAAATGAGTAGGAAGGTGGTTTTTTTGGCCTCCTCCTCACTTCCTTGGTGACAGAAGTCCCACCCTAGGGTTCTGGAGATGTCTGAACACATGATATCTAGACACTGGGTAAATGAGATTGATAGCAGTTTATTATTAATCATATATCCTCACATCCCAGGGAAGGACGACACCATACACCATGGGGGTGGTTACACTAGGGAGCAGAGTAAACCAGAAGGGGCTGTGGGAGGCTGATTTTGTAGCAGCAAGATAGGTGCCCCCTTATTTCCATGGGAAGATGTGATTGGTTTGCTTGAATAATTTTGTGGGCTAGTAGGGAGGTGAAAGCCATTAGGTTGAGGAATAGGGTGCAGCTGATCTAGCTAATATTTGGATTACCTCGCTGAGAGCTTTTCCTACTGACTGGGGCATCTCTGGTTAGAGCAAGGGAACTCACGGGTAGGCCTTTGGGGGTCCTGTGAGGCTAAGACATTAAGATATTAAAGATATTAAGACAACAGGTGAAATTTTAGGCCTTAAAATACAGAATAAAGAAGGAAGAAACATGAAATAATTGCTCTTTAGTAATTTCATTATAAAAATTATTTCAAAATTTGGAACTGAAAAGCAGACTAAATATTCATAATAAAGCTGTACTATAAAAATCAGTATGATATTTTAGAGTGTTTTTTCCAATTAAAAAAATTTTTTTTAATGTATTTATTTTTAAGAGAGACAGAGTGCAAGAAGAGGAGGGGCAGAGAGAGAGGGACGGAGACACAGAATCCAAAGCAGGCTCTAGGCTCTAAGCTGTCAGCACAGAACCCAATGCGGGGCTCAAACTCACAGACTGAGAGATCATGACCTGAGCCAAAGTCAGATGCTTAACCAATTGGGCCACCCAAGTGCCGCTTTTCCAATTTTTTGTTGTTGTTGTGGTAAAACACGTAAAATTTACCATCTTCACCATCTTTAGAGCACAGATCCCTGAAATTAACCAAGACTTCAACTACGTCCTCAGTGGACTCCAGAGCTAGAAAATCATCACATCAGACAGAGTCTGCCAGTGGAATTGTTCAAGTGGAGGGACAGATTCCTGTTGCTTTCTACTACAGAATCTTCCCAGAATACTCTAGTATGTGCATTGTAAGGATTTTTTGGCGTGCATTAAAAAACAAAAACACCTATCAGTATGTAACATCTGCTTTGGCTCTCAGTATCCTATGTTACTATATCTGATTACCATTTCTTTTAATAATTTTGGACAGGGGTGCCTGGCTGGCTCAGTAGGTGCAGCACGCAACTCTTGATTTTAGGGTTAAGTTCGAGCCCCACATTGGGTGTAGAGATTACTTAAAATTTTTTTTTTAATAGTTTTGGACAGTGAGTCTTGAAATGCAATCACAGAGGGAATCATTGCAGGAGGGAAGGCCTGGAGTTCTAAAGATTAAGAACTCTGTTCAAAGTCAAAGAGAACCTACTCCTCTGTCAATTCTTTTTTTTTTTTTTTCTTTTACCTCTTTTACTAGTTTAAGTATAAAAGAAAGCCAACAATGAGGAAAAACCAAAAGATACTCATGGATTGCCACATCTACGTGATTATCTTTTCTGGAAGGGGCATATTATCAAGTCATGTTAAACATCAAGAGAACTAGATCTCATCAAGATCACATTCTGCTAGCTGGTTTACTTACTTCTTCCTTGAGCACCAGATAACAATGTGAGACTCAGATGCCTCAGTGATTGCTGGAATTGGAAAAAAAAAAATCATCTGGAACCAAAAGGGGATATTGGGTAAATTCCATAACATTTTCAGCTGCAGGGGAATGAACAGGACAACAGACGGAAGCTTTATTAGGTTGATTTCAAGGTATTTTCCCAGCCCAGACTTCCACCATAGGGATAGTGTTCCAAGCATAAGAATTCCAAATACTTCTAAATCATTTTGAAAATCTATTACTTATTTTGAAAATACAGAATCAGATATGTGGTTCTTCTAGATTAGAAGCAGGACAGCAAAGCTTTTATAGTTTGCTGAGGAAAACTTTGGTTCTCCATACCTTCTTAAAGAATCCATTAAGGTTCAAAGCTGCAAGGAAACTCAATTTTCTTATGAATGTCCACGACTGCTAAAAATACAGGAATTTTCTCTGATCGAAAAGTTGGAATGGCAAACAATGTTTCATGTTGATAAAAAGCAAAACAAGGAAACAATTCAGCAGCTGTCTGGCTTATATCATGACTAACACATGGGAAATATTTCTGTAAAGAAGATCTGGAAAAGGATGTAGCAGCGAGACCAGCATCAATATATGCGAGACTCTATTCAGGGACTTCACCTGTTTTTGTTTGTTTCTTTAGACAAATCTGGCATGCATGAATTTATATAGAAATCCTAGAGATTTAGGTACTAAGAAACTGAAGGAACCAAAAGCAATACAGAAAAAAAAATCCAAATTTAATGTATTTGTCTAAGACCAAGTATAGATGGTTTCAATAAATGAACTTTCTACTTCTTTGAAGAATAGCTTCCTCTTAAAACATAAAAATGTTCACACACATATATACTTCAAGTAAGGCATGGGCACTGAATCAAAAATTATGATATATTTAAATAAAAAAAACTCTACCAAGACCAAAACAAAAACGTAAGCATTGTTAATATATGGGTTTATAACACTCAAGACTTCTTTGTCCTAGTTAAGTCTAACGGTCTGTAATTCTGTATTGAATCCTGCATACATTTTACAAATAGTATATAGCACATATAGTTTGTAACCTGATTTTTCTACTGACTTTTTTTCTGAGACATTTTCCATGTCCTCAATAATTTTTTTTCCTATCATTTCTTGCCTGGGTATTTTATAATGTATCTAAGCAATCAAGTGATTTGAATCAGAATGCTGAAAACTGCCTGATTGTACAATAAAGGATTATCCAGCAGATTCAGGGTGCTTAAACACTCTGCATTCCAAAGACAGACCTATGTTAAGGAAAACTGGCCCTTGACTGGCTTCTGGGAGAAAACCTTTGAGTCCCTGGAATAGTTGCCTTGATATGCTGTACTGGTTTGACCAGATAATTAATACTAACAATGCAAATTAGGGTGAATGCTTGCTTTTGTATGCCCAAAGCCCTCAGCCAGCATTATCAGTTTGACCTCTGAGGAACTGGAGATTGAGAAGCTCAGGTCAGTCATGTGGGTACGGCATGTCTACAAGAGCCCTAGTAAAAGCCAGGGACGCAGGTTCAGATGAGCTTCTATATTTGGCACTAAGCCCGTTATCACACATAATTGCTGGAAGAAATTAGCACATCCTCATGTAATTCTAATAAGAGGCGACACCTAGAAGCTGACCTAGTGCCTCACAGACACTGCTCATCTTTCCCCTTTATTTAATCATTATCATTCACTCTAATAAACTTTAGACTTAAGTAGAGCAACTTTTCTAAATTTTGAGTCTAAATCATGAGTCCTTGTAGCAAATCATCAAGCCAGCAAGGTCTGAGACCAGTGGCACACCTCCGAAGATTACTTTCATCTTCAAATCACTAAAATGTACTTCTAGACATATTTGTTATGCCCAGAATTCGTGATCCCCAAAGACCACCAGGGAGCCGAGTCCGATGCAAAAGCAAAGAGCTTTTATTCAAGCTAGCTCGAGCTCAATCCCCTACCTGCACTGACGCAGCGGTGAGATGCCAGAGAGAGCGAGCGAGTTTCAAAAGCACAAAGGTTTTATTGGGGTCTAGGGGCAGTTGGTGAGGTAATGGCTGTGGCCTCAGCCAATTGGCTGGGGGTCGTGGCCTTCCCCAGCCACGCTGGGGAAGGGTCGGAGTCCTGTTACGCAGGTCAGCGGGCGTGTTTTGATCCGGAAGTTACTCAAGGTGGAGGACACAGAACAAGATGGAGTCGCCGGCGTAGGACCGCCCTTTGAGTATTCCTTGCTTTTCACAGGGAAAATGTTTGAAAGAATGCTATTTTGATTACTATCATCAAATTCGAATTCTTTATTTGTATCCACTGTTGCTTTATATTGGCTGAGAGTTTATTTTTCTAGCTTTGTACATTGAATGCTTATTCATCATTTTATCAATTTTACCAAGCCAGCAAAATAACACGCATTGAATAGGTTTTGGAAATAGATTAGTGAACAGAAACAAAGTTCTATCATTCATTCTCGGCTCCCTACATGCCTTGAATTTCCAAAGAGTTGGAGACTGGCAATTTCCCAACTGATACATGGGATTTTGACTTTCATTCTTCTGGCCCTAACTTCAATTTAAATTTCCCATTACTTCAGGGCATATACATATTATAAACTTTGAAAAGGAAATGACAAAATAGATCTCTACGGTAGCAACATCTACCAGTCACCATTATAACCATAACATCTTGCCTCCTTAATACTGGAAAAACCCAACACTAATATACTTTTTAATGCATCACCTATGTAGTATCCTTGCCAAAAATTTAACTGAAAATTCCATGCACGTTGTAGGCATGAAAAAATTGAGATTCCTGTTTTTTTTCCCTTGTCACTGTTTATTTATTTAAAAAAATTTTTTAGGGGCGCCTGGGTGGCTCAGTCGGTTAAGCGTCCGACTCAGGCTCAGGTCATGATCTCACGGTTTGTGAGTTTAAGCCCCGCGTCGGGCTCTGTGCTGACAGCTCAGAGCCTGGAGCCTGTTTCAGATTCTGTGTCTCCCTCTCTCTCTGACCCTCCCCCATTCATGCTCTGTCTCTCTCTGTCTCAAAAATAAATAAACGTTAAAAAAAATTTTTTTTAAATAAATAAAAAATAGAATAAATTTTTACAGTATAATTACCATAGTGTTTTATTACCTTCAGGTGTACAATATAGTGATTCAACAATTCTATACATTACTCAGTACTCATCATGATCTGTGTACTCTTGGTCCCCTTCACCAGTTTTATCCATCCTCCCCTACTCCCCACAGTGGTAACCATCAGTTTGTTCTCTATAGTTAAGAGTCTGTTTTTTGGTTTGTCTATTTTTTTCTTCATTTGTTTCTTATTTTTTTAAGTTTATTTATTTTGTTTTGAGAGAGAGAGCATGTGCAAGCTGGGGAGGGGCAGAGAAAGAATCCCAAGCAGGCTCTGCGCTGTCAGTGCAGAGTCTGACACAAGGCTTGATCTCGAGATGGTGACCTGAGCAGAGATCAAGAGTTGAATGCTTAGCCAATTGAGCCACCTAGGTGCCCCTTGTTTTGTTTCTTAAATTTCACATATGAGTGAAATCATATGGTATGTCTTTCTCTGACTTATTTCACTTAGCATTATATCCTGTAGATCCATGTTATTGCAAGTGGCAAAATTTTCATTCTTTTTTATGGCTGAGTAATATTCCACTGTATATATGCCCACATCATCTTTATCCATTCATCAGTTGATGGCCACATGGGCCACTTTCATAGTTTGGCTATTGTAAATAATGCTGCAATAAACATGGGGTGCATACATCTTTTCGAATTAGTGTTTTTGTATTCTTTGGGTAAATATCCAGTAGTGAAAATACTGGGTGCTATGTTAATTCTATTTTTAATTTTTTCTGGAAACTCCATACTGTTTTCTTCAGTGGCTACACCAGTTTGCCTTGCCACCACAGTGCCCGAGGTTTCCTTTTTCTCCACATCCTCACCAATATTTGCTATTTCTTATGTTGCTGACTTTAGCCATCTTGACAGTTGTAACATGGTATCTCATTGTGGTTTTGTTTTGCATTTCCCTGATGATGAGTGATGTTGAGCATCTTTTCATATGTCTGTTGGTCATCTTGTCTTCCTTGGAGAAATGTTTGTTCATGTCTTCTCATTTTTTAATTAGATTGTGTGTGTGTGTTCTGTAAATTTTTATATTTTGGGGGTACTAACCCTTTATCAGATATGTCACTTGCAAATATCTTCTCCCATTCAGTAGGTTGCCTTTTAGTTTTGTTGACTGTTTCCTTTGCTGTGCAAAAGCTTCTTATTAAAAAAAAATTTTTTTAATGTTTTTTTATTCCTGAGAGACAGAGCAAAAGAAGGTGAGGGGCAGAGAGAGGGAGACACAGAATCCGAAGCAGGCTCCAGGCTCCAAGATGTCAGCACAGAGCCCGACATGGGGCTTGAACTCACAAACTGAGATCATGACCTGAGCCAAAGTTGGATGCTTGACCGACTGAGCCACCCAGGCACCCCAAAAGCTTTTTCTTTTGATGTAATCTCAATAGTTTTTGTTTTTGCTTCCCTTCCCTCAGGGGACCTATCTAGAAAAATGTTGCTACAGATGATGTCAGAGAAATTACTGCCTATGCTGGCTTCTAAAATTTTAATAGTTTCCTATCTCACATTTAGGTCTTGAATCCATTTTGAGTTTATTTTTGTGTATCGTGTAAGAAAGTGGTCCAGTTTCCCCAACATCATTTATTGAAGAGACTGTTTTTTTTTTTTTCAGTTGCATATTTCTGCCTCCTCTGTTGAAGATTAATTGACCATATAGTCATGGGTTTACTTCTGGGTTCTTTATTCTGTTCCATTGACCTATGTGTCTGTTTTTATGCTAGTACCATACTGCTTGGATTACTACAGCTTTGTAGTATATCTTGAAATCTGGGATTGTGATACCTCCAGTTTTGTTCTTTTTCAAGACTGCTTTGGCTATTCAGGGTTTAATTTGCCATTGTTTAAATAGTCAGATATTCCATTAAAACAGGAGTGACACTGAAATCATAACTATATTATGAATTCTCTCATTTGGTGAAGACATACCTATAAAGACTAACATTCAATAATTTCTCACCAGTGTGAACTGGCTGATATTAAAAAAGTTTGGGCCATACCTAAAGGCATTCTCACATTCCTTATGTTCTTAGAGTTTCATTATCTGTATGCATTCCCTGATGTGCTTTAAGGGCTGAACCATATCTGAAGGCTTTTCCACACTTCTTACACACGTAGGGTTTTTCACCAGTATGAATTCTCCCATGTTGAACAAGGTTTGAAGCACGACTAAAGGTCTTCCCGCATTCCTTACAATCATAGGGTTTCCCACCAGTATGAATTTTCTGATGTTGTGTAAGGTATCCATACATTTTAAAGGATTTCCCACATTCCGTACATTCATAGGGTTTCTTATCAGCATGGATACTCTGATGTGCAGTAAGGTGTGAACTACGTCTAAAGTTTTTCCCACATTCCTTACATCTAAAAGGTTTCTCATCAGTATGAATACTCTGGTGTAGAGTTAGATTTCTATAGAAAGTAAAGGTTTTCCTACATATTTTACACTCATAGGGTTTCACACCAGTATGAATTTTTTGATGTTGATTAAGATACCCATGCAAACTAAAGGTCTTTCCACACTCTTTACATTCATAGGGTTTCTCACCAGTATGAGTTTTCTGATGTTGAACAAGGTTTGAGCCAGTACTATAGGCCTTCCCACATTCCTGACATTCAAAAAGTTTCTTACCAGTATGAATACTCTGATGTCGAATAAGATTTCTAGACAAAGTAAAGGCTTTTTTACATTCCTTACATTCAAAGTGTTTCACACCAGTATGAATTTTCTCATGTTGATGAAGGTATCCATATAAGCTAAAGGCTTTTCCACATTCCTTACATTCATAAGGCTTCTCACCTGTGTGAGTTTTCTGATGTTGAAAAAGTTTTGAGCCCGTAGTATAGGCCTTCCCACACTGCCTACATTCAAAAAGTTTCTCGCCAGTGTGAATACACTGATGTCGAGTAAGATTTCTATACAAGGTAAAGGTTTTCTTACATTCCTTACATTCATATGGTTTCCCACCTTTATGAATTCTCTGATGTAGAATAAGGTATGAGGCAGTGGTATAGCCCTTTCCACATTCTTTACATTCATATGGTTTTTTACCAGTATGAACACTCTGGTGTACAGTAAGTTGATGACCTCTTTTAAAGGCCTTTCCACATTTCTCACATACATAAGGTTTCTCATCAGTATGGATTTGCCCATGTTCAACAAGGTTTGAGCGCCTACTAAAAGCCTTCCCACACTCCTGACATTTATAGGGCTTCTCACCAGTATGAATTCTTTGATGAATTCTAAGGTGTCCACCTTGACTAAAGGCCTTCCCACATTCCTGACATTCATAAGGCCTCCCGCCAGTGTGGATTCTCTCATGCTGAATGATGTGTGAGGCATAAATAAAGGCCTTCCCACATTCCCTACATTGATAGGTTTTCTCACCAGTATGAAATCTCTGATGTACAGTAAGTTGATAACCGCTTTTAAAGTTCTTCCTGCATTCTGAACATTGATAGGGTTTCTTGCCAGTATGAAATCTTTGATGTAGGGTAAGTTGATAGCCACTACGAAAGTTCTTCCCACATTCTTTGCATTCATAGGGTCTTTCGCCAATATGAAACCTGTGATGTAGAATAAATTGATAGCCACTACTAAATTTCTTCTGACATTTCTTACATTCATAGAGTTTCTCTCTGTTATATATGCTCTGATGTTGTGTAGAAGATACATCTTTTTCATAAGTGGGCATTTCTACATAGCTGATTACCTCACAATGTAAATCCAAATCTGAAAGAAAAGAAGAAAACAAAAAAATATTTATATTTCTTATACAGAGAATATGGGACTTCTGTGAAAGAAATATGAACCAACACTTGTAACAAATGAAGCGCTTATTGAATTGTAAAATATGGTTATGAACTTTTTGAAAGGTCAAGAATTCAGAGATGTATGTGAAGTTACATAAGATAGTGAAGTTTCTGAAATTTAGGTGTGGACCACGATCTTTGGCAAGCTTGCTATAAATCTGATATCCTGCCTGTGTCACGGACAACTACATTAGAAGTGAGAGGAAAAAAAATACCTTGGATGGCATCTTTATTTTGAATCTATCACTGATTTAAATACAGATCAAAGGTTAAGAATTCATCCTAGGTTTGTCCAGTGATTTCTCTTTACTCTTGGAATACGATCCAAACCCCTTTCTGAGGATAGCAGGACTCCTCCTTACCTATATGGCATCATGTCCAAACACCGACCCCTCTGCGCCCTGTCTCCTTCTTTTCAGCATTTAGAATATGGTACAAACTTCCCTATCACTTGATGCTTTCCACAGACGATTTCATCTGACCAGAATCCTTAGACCTGAGCACTTTGTAGGTTGATCCTTCTCATCCTTTAGTCTCAGGATGAATATCCTACCCTTAGAAAGGCTGCACCTGCTAACTCTAAGTATTATACCCATGTCTCCCTTTTTATGGTCTAGCACTTCATTCCTTCCACCATCCCTTTGTTTCCAATTATGATATCATTAATTTCCTTATTTGATATATTTTTTTAAGATACAAAATTTTTTTTAAATGTTTATTTTTGAGAGAGAGAGACAGACTGTGAGCAGGGAAGGGGCAGAGAGGGGGGGGGGCACAGAATCCGAAGCAGGGTCCAGGCTCTGAGCTGTCAGCACAGAGACTAACGCAGGACTTGAACCCATGAACCGCAAGATCATGACCTGAGCTGAAGTTGGATGCTTAACTGACTGAGCCACCCAGGCGCCCCTCCTTATTTGATATTCTAAACAGTTCCCTAAACTTCCCCCAGAGCAGACACAATTCTTCCTTTTTCATCACTGAATTACAGGGTTATGATGTATTATAGGTGCTAAATAATTAATTGATCTTGCTTATCTTCAGTTCTGTTATTCCTTCTCCATTCTAAATATACTAAATCTGTGTTGGTTCATCTCCTTTACCACATCCTCTCTTCCTTTCCCTTATTTTCAAGACCAGCCATCCTTCTACTTCCCGGATAAGTATTTTGATATGTTTTCAGTCAATTCACAGATATGTACTCAAATCAAATAAGAAATTCCTTCCATGTGGAGATGCTGGAGAGAATCAAGAAATTATAATATGGAGGAATGTTTTGGGGTACCAGAGTGTCTGGGACTGACTGTTAAAAGGAAATATCAGATATAAGCTGGAAGATGGCAATCGAGATTCAGGAAAAGACTCAGGAGTATCAGTGCAGAATGAAGGGGGCATGAGTCAAGGGCAAAGAGTATTCATCTGTGACTCAATTGTGGGATGTGTATAGCAGGTGGAATGATACATACTCTGACCTCAGAAAATAACGCTGAAAATAAGAGCAACATCAGAAAACAAAAAGCACTCCATCTAGAAAACTAAAGGCTCTTTACTAATTAAATGCTAGATCAATAAATGTAGTGGACAACCAGCAGAGGCAGAATGGATAACCACACAAACTTTGACTTGGACGTCAAGAGTGATGATGACATGCATACATCATGTAAGTGTGAAACGATTTATTACTCGTATAATGAGGCTTCCTAGAAAGAGCAGAGTGGTTCTTAAATACATCTGAAAAGGACTTGAGTGATTTGAAAGAGATTGACTTAGGTTTTGTTTTTTTTTTTTGTTTTTTTTTTTATGCTGGTTAGGGTGTGGTGCAGGGCTGAGAGTTCCTGGGCATGGTTTGAACTTTCCATGGGGACCAATGTAGGGAGCTCTCGGGCTTTTTATCAGCTTCCCCAAAAGTGGAGCAGAAGGAGAGGTGGGGCTTGAAAGCTGTCAGCAGTCAAAAATAAAAAAACAGAGTATCTTTATTGTACTAAGGAAATAAACAGTGAAACTAGAGAAATATAACCAGGCAAAAGATGAAAATACATTTCAGAAGGTACAACATCCAGCCCTAATGCCCAGAGAAAAGCTGTCACCTTGACACAAATTAAATAATTTACTAATAAAAGCTTAGAAAAAACATCAAAGTAAGTGAGAGGAAAACAAAAAGAATAAAGATAAAAAACCAGATTTTAATGAGTTTGGAAACAGAAAATCAACATACAAATTCAAAAAGGTATCTCTTGGGGAAAAAAATCAACATGTGATGGTACACTAGCTAAACTAATTAACAAAAGGGAGAACAAACAAAAAATTAAAATTGTGAAAGGGAAAGACAAACAGAAAAATATTGATCAAAAACTATCCTACAAAGGACAAAAATCTGAAACAGTTCAATTTTCATGGAATAGAAAAAAATGTCAAAAAGGCTAGTAGCTGGGGCGCCTAGGTGGCTCAGTTGATTGAGCTTCCAACTCTTGATTTTGACTCAGGTCAAGGGATTGAGCCCTGTGGTGGGCTCTGCGCTGAGTGTGGAGTCTGCTTAAGATACTCTCTCTCTCTCTCTCTCTCTCTCTCTCTGTTCCTCTCCCTACTCATGTGCACACTCTCTCTAAAAGGAAAAAAAGGCTAGTATAGCAATCAGCACCCTGATCATTTACACTGTCATCTCTAAATATCCAATATTATGATCAGAGAATCCTTAAAGAAATATTTATTTATTTTTATGAGAAAAGAGAGAGAGAGAGAGAGAGAGAGAGAGAGAGAATCTTAAGCAGGCTCCACGCTCAGTGTGGAGCCTGATGTGGGGCTTGATGCCACAATCCTGGGATTATGACCTGAGCTGAAATCAAGAGCCAGACGCTCAACTGACTGAGCCACCCAGGCGCCCCTAGAAATGTTGGATTCCAAGACCAAGGCAGGGAAGATACAAGATAATGCTCACAAATCTTGGGCTAAAAAAGGAAAGTTTAAAAGATTTATGGCTTTGTTGAAAAACACACGCTTCTGAATATTATGCTGTGTTTGGTCATAATTGTGAAAATTAAAAAAAAGCAGGAAAAGCGATCATGTTGGATTAAACATATTAAGTAAATGAAAGATAGATAAAAATATAATGATGGGGTGCCCTGGTGGCTCAGTCAGTTGAGCCACCAACTCTTAATTTCGACTCTGGTCATGACCCCAGGGTTGTAGGAATGATCCTGTCTCAGGCTCTTTGCGGAGTGTGAAGCCTACTTAAGATTCCCTCTCTCTCCCTTTGCCCTTCCCCTGCTCTCTCTCTCAAATAAAAAAAAAAATTATTTTTCAGATAAGAGAAGCCATTTCCCAGTTATTTTTTCATTAACTAATGTGCAACTAAAAATCAAATATATTCTTTCTTTTTTTTTCAAATATATTTTCCTATGCATTCCAATCAATTTATATTTCAACATAACCAAATAGCCAAATAGATCGTGTCAATAAAAAACTGTAGAAATCATGATAGAATTGAAAGAAACAACTACCTTACAATTCCCAATCGTATTAAGTATACTGTTCTTACAACTATGAAGAGAGTAATCGCTGCAGAACTGATTGCTGTCATAATGCCGAAGCAAGATCAGAGGGACTTCTGTTCAGTTACAAAAGCAAAAAATATAACTGAATGATGAAGGAATCAAGCTGTTAGCTTAATAATAAAGTTTTAACATTCCAAAACTAACAGTGTAATCCAATACATGTTGTGTCTTTTGATAGAGTACCCATAACCGCCTATGATGTACTTGAGCCACAAATGTTTAATGTGAATCCCTCAAGAGAGAAAATAATTTCCAATCTACAAAAATACAAAGGGTAGAGAATAAACAAACTATACCACGGACAGTACTGAGATAAGTTCAAAAGATGGCAAATTTTGCAATATAAGTGGCCTTGTCTCTTCAAAGTGTTAGTATTAGAAATAAAGGGAATGTTTTAGATTAAGAGGGATTTCAGTGATATGATAAAGAGACAATGCACAGTCTTGCATTGGGATACTGATTTGAACAAATCAGATTGGGCCAAATGGGGTAATATGAATAGAATTTGGGTTTTGAAGATGCAATAAAATAAAAATGTAATAGAAATATAAAATAGAAAAATCACTGATAAAGAAATCAGGTTATAAAACAGTAAGAATATGATGTCTCTTTAATAAAAAGAGGAACATGTATATGCATGTATGTCTTATATCCACTAAGGTGTTAAAGTGGTAGGAATAAGGTATTTTAATATCTTGAAAACACTTTTGCCTGTCTCTATTTTCTAATTTTCTACAATGCACATGGAGGATTGCTTAATAAGAGTTATTAATTTTGTGTTCATCTATTAACACAGCCTGAAATAAACCAAATATTGACACAATCCAAACTCTGGGTGCGACATTTAATAAACGTGGACCTAGAACTTAATGGCTATAAGCCAAATATTGCAGAATTCAGTTCCTTTTCAGTCACAAATTACTTATAAAAACAGACCATAAACTGTGCTATAAATCAAGTCTCTACCTATTTCAAAGGATCAAAAGCATACAAATTATGTTGTCTGATCACAAGTTATACTAGAAATTAATATTATAAAAAATATATATTATCAACATATATTGGGAAATTAAGAAGTGCTTATAGTTGATCAATGCACCAAAACAAACTGTGCCCTACGCTACAATAATAGTTATAAACTTTAAAAATCAATGTTTTGACTGAAAATTAAAAGCAAATGGAACTAACTGCACATAAGCACTACCAAGTTAGTAAATTTGTTTCTCATGGGAAAATAATTCTGAAGCCATGTTCCATGTACACTGGGGGTGAACAAATAAGTAAATGGATGATGGATGGTAGAAGCCAGTTTTGTCACTGTTGGAGGAGAAAGTTACAGATAAACGAGACAAGAAGGCTAGAATGCATCC
The DNA here is from genome assembly GCF_023721935.1 of Panthera uncia. Lineage (NCBI taxonomy): Eukaryota > Metazoa > Chordata > Mammalia > Carnivora > Felidae > Panthera > Panthera uncia. The sequence goes on from NW_026057588.1 coordinate 14,793,817, forward strand.
TGAAATACTGGATGGGAGTTGCAGACATCAGTAAGAACTCATGTTTAGCTTAATGTAAATACAGACAGATAGATAATAAAATAATTACGGATACATGTATATATACATGGGTGACTATGCAGACATTTATTACCTAGTTAGGTTGTTTAGAGGGCATAGAAGCAATGGCATACCAGCAGCAATTAGTATACCTAGTTCTCAGATCTTGGTTTCTAAATACTATCTTCCAGTAAAAGAAACCAGGGCTCCTAAGAGAAATGGCTGATTCTAGGACCAGGGAAGGGGAAAAAACAAAATGAATCTGAAAACAGTACCAGGAAAGAAATCCTCAAAAAACAAAAGGATGGGGATATTATATGGACACAAGAACCAAACTAAAAGAGCTATCAATGTTCAAAGCAAAAGAAATAACATTTAATTGTAACTCAAAGTCTAAAATAAATATGGATAAGCCCACACTGAAATAAAGGGGGAAGAGACAAATCTTTTTTTTTTAATTTTTTAAATGTTTTGTTTATTTTTGAGAGAGAGAGAGAGCGCACGCACAAGCAGGGGAGGGGCAGAGAGAGGGAGACACAGAATCCAAAGCAGGCTCCAGGCTCTGAGGTGTCATCACAGAGCCCGATGTGGGCTTGAACCCATGAGCTGTGAGATCGTGACCTGAGCTGAAGTTGGACGCCCAACTGACTGAGCCACCCAGGTGCCCCAAGAGACAAATCTTTTATACAGAATCCCGGATAAAATATATAGACTTCCTACCCTACAGAAGCTTAATTCCCAATCCAGACCCCCTGCCCCCCAGGGTAAGCTAGACTTAGTGAGCTGCTTCTAAAGAGTAGAGTATAGAAAAGGAAAAATAGTAACTTTGGAGGGGAGAAAGAAGGTTAACATCACCAGTGGATATCATGTACCCCGCACATGATGCGATGAAAAGGACATTTCACTTCTGCTGCAGTCTTTCTAAAAACCCCTATCTCCAGTGTAAGCATGAGAAAAACAACAGACCCAGAATAGGGAATATTCTGCAGGACCTGGTAGGGTCTGTCAAGACAGTCAAATTCCTGAAAGACAAGGAAAGATTAAAAAACTGTCACAAACCAGGAGAGACTAGAAGAGAGACTGGGAGACATGAAAAATAAATGCAATGTGGTACCCAGAATGGAAGGATCCTGGAACAGAAAAATGACATTAATGGAAAAACTGGTGAAATACACAAATAGAATCTAGAGTTTAGTTAATATGAAAGTCATCTTCTTAGTTTTGACAAATGTATCTGAATGATGTTAAGATGTTAACAATGATAGAAATCAGGAGAGATATATACAGAAGTCTCTCTACTATCTTTGTAACTTTCTATAAATCTAAAATCATTCTAAAATAAAGTTTACTAAAAAAAGATAATTACATACCACCTCTGTAGTAGTCTGGGTAAAAATGTTTAACCTTATTCTAATCATAAGAAGAAAACATCAAACCTAGAAAGCAGATATTCCATGAGAAAACTACACTGGATGCTACAAAATAATCAAACTCAAAGGGGAAAAAAAAAGGTAGGATGACAGTAAGATACAAAGCCTCACATCCAAATACAGTATATGAGCCTGGAATGGATCCTGGAAACAAATTTTACAAATGGCATTTTTGGAGAAAAGTTCAAAAACTGAAATATGGACTCTATGTTAGATGTAGGGCTGAATTGCTATGATAATAATAGTGTGACTACATAGAAGTTTTTAGTTTTAGGAAATGCATACAGAAGTGTTTGAGAGTTAAAATTTAATGGTAACTGCTACTTACCATCAAGTGAGCCAAGAAGAAAGGTGCATATATAGAGAGAAAAAGGCAAATGCTAATACCCAGAGTTAAATCTGTGTGAAGGCTAATTAACTAACATATATATGCATACACACACACACACACACACGCACACACACACACACACACACATATATATATACACATATACTTTTTTTTTTTTTTTAAGTAGGCTTCACACACAGCATGGAGCTCAACATGGGGCTTGAACTCATGACCTTAAACTCCCGAGATCAAGACCTGAGCTGAGATCAAGAGCTGGATGCTTAACTGACTGAGCCACCCAGGCACCTCAACTACATATATGTTTTTAATATTCTCATTTGGCTTGATGAATTTTAAAAACAAAAAGCTGGGAGAAAGAAAATAGTGGACCTAAGGTAGTATTTCCTAAACTTTTATACAGAAATTTTGAGCCAAGGGGTGCCTGGGTGGCTCAGTCAGTTAAGCATCTGACTTTGGCTAAGGTCATGATCTTGCGGTTCATGGGTTCGAGCCCAGTGTTGGGCTCTGTGCTGACAGCTTGGAACCTGGACCCTGCTTTGGATTCTGTGTCTCCCTCTCTCTCTCTCTCTCCCCCTCCCCCACTCACACTCCATCTCTTTCTCAAAAATAATAAACATTAACAACAAAGAAATTTTAAACCAAATTATAATATCTGCATCCATTCCAATCTAATGTAGTTACAGTAGAAAAAAATTATACAACAGATATGCATACATGTGAGAAAACATGAAAATTAATCGCCTAAACATTTATTGCAAGAAGCCAGAAAAAGAGCAACAAAATAAAAACAAATTAGAAAGAAAGATAGAAGTCATCTTACAAAATAGAGCCCACAAAAACCATAGAGGATCCACAATGCCGATATTGTATTTCAAAGCAATGTTACTAATGTGATTCTCTCAAGACTGATAAAGAGGAAGGAGACTGCAGCAATATCCAACGTAGGGATGAGAGCTAAGAGGGACCTCACTTATCAGCCCTCCACACCTCAAATGCAGTAAAATGACATCATGAAAAAAAAACCCATTATGTTAATAATGTGGATGAAATGCATAAATCTCTAGAAAGTAACCTCTATAAAATCAACACACAGAAAACTTCAACAATTCTAGCATGGTGTAATCTGAGTTTTATTATTTAAAAAAACTTTTTTTTTTTTTTTAGTAATCTCTACCCACAGTGTGGGGCTCAAACCTACAACGCCAAGATCAGGTGTCACATGCTCTAATAACCAAGCCAGCCCAGTACCCCAATCTGAGTAAGTTTTTTAAAAAAATCTACAATGGTAACTGAAGGTCCAGATGGTTTTTCTGGAATATTTCATCAACCCAACCATGTCAAAAGGGGGTAAAGGGTACATTCTCCTAAACACATTCATAAAGCTAACATAATCATTATATCCAATCTTAAAAAGTAAGAATATAGTTTAATCTCATTCATGAAACGTAAAGGAAATATTAAAAATTCAAATCTAACAATATTGAAAAGGGATAATATATGAACACACCATGACTAGAACTGGATTCCAGAATTCAGTCAATAAACAGAATCCAACACAGTAACAGAACAATGGAGAAAAAAAATCTCATGATTATGTCAATAAATGCAGAAAGAATAATTCCTGAGAATAATTTTAGCATTTATGTAAAACAGAACCTCCGCTCTGTGAAAAATATTTATATTAATTTTTAGACATACACACTTGGGGTGTCTGCCTGGTTCAGTCAGAAGAGCATGTGACTCTTGATCTCTGGGTCATGAGTTTGAGTTCCATGTTGAGTGTAGAGATTATATACAAACATATATACACATACACTTAAAAAAAAAAAAAAGAAAAAAATACCCTTATTTGTGGAACTATCCTTATTCTCAGGAGACATTTGCTGAATGATTCATGGGTCAAGTCATGATGCCTAAGACATGCCTTCAAATACCTCCATAAATGTAGTGTAGAGAGAAATAAAATAGATATGGCAAAATCTTACCAGTTGGTGATCTATGTAAAAATCATTTTCATGGTTATGCACTTTGAATACTAATTAATTTTACTATTATAGAGCAAGAAAAACCACCTTTACTGGGAGAGTGTCCTGGAGTTTTTACCTTTAGTCCTTTTCTTACAGATATGTGGAACTTTTGGTATCTTGCCTTAAAGATATGCTAGGATGTGGATTGTCTAGATTTACTACTTTTTCATTCATTTGTCCTTTTTGGAGGACCTATTGGGAGACAAGTCGCAGAAGGCCATGACTGCTTTTAGCTATAGAGCTAATGCTCCATAAATTGTTCCAGGTCATTGAAAAAGAAGGAAAGCTTCCTAATTCTTTTATAATTTTTATGAAAAAAATATTAATATCTAAACCTGATAAGAGACACTAAAAGAAAATATGGGCCAAAATAACTTCTGAATATCAAGAGAGACCATATAAAATACTAACAAAGAAAAATCCAAGCAAATAGGAGCTCAGGGATACTTCCACAACATAAAATACACACACACACACACACACATACACACACACACACACACTCTTTCTCTCTCTCTCTCATTTCTAAAGCTAGTATCTTATTAGGTGGGGAAACAGGATTTCTGCTGAGATCAAGAACAAATCGAGGAAGCTGAGTATCTCTGCAATTATTCAAAACTGTACTAAAGAGGTGGCTCAGTCAGTTAAGCGTCTGACTTTGACTCAGGTCATGATCTCACGGTTTGTGGGTTTAAGCCCCGGTTCGGGCTCTGGCTGACAGTTCTGAGCCTGGAGCCTGCTTCAGATTCTGTGTCTCCCTCTCTCTCTGCCCCTCCCCTGCTCATGCTCTTTCTCTGTCTCTCAAAAATGAATAAACATTAAAAAAAAATTTTTTTAACTGTACTAAAGATATTAACTATTCGATTAGACAAGATAAATCAGAGATAGGAAAAGAGGTAAAGAACAAATAAAACTATCCCTATTTATAGATGATATGATAGTATACCAGGATATAAAGAGTAAAACTTTTTAAAAATAAGACCAAGGGTACCAATCCAGAAACAAAATTAAGAAAGAAATGCCATTTACAACTATATCAAAAAGAATAAAATATGTAGGAATAGGTTGAACAAAAGAAGCCTGAGATCTATACATTGACAATTTTAAAATACTGTGGAAAGAAATTAAATACCTAAATAAAAGGAGAGACCTCTCAGGTTCATGAAGAACAATACTGCTAAGATTACAATGCTTTACAAACTGATCAACAGATGCAATGCAATCCATTGCATCAAAATGTCAACTGCTCTTGTCGCTGAAAATGACAATCTGATTATACAGAAATATAGGAGGCTCCAAATAGCCAAAATAATTTTGAAAACAAACAAAAAAGAACAAAATAACAGAAATCACACTTCCTGATTTCAAAACTTACTACAATGCTACAATAAATCAAGACAGTATGGTGCTGGCATATACAGATATATAGATCAATGGAATAGAATGCAGAGTGCAGAAATAAAATCTCAAATTATGATCAATTCATTACTGAAAAGGGAACCAAAAAGATTCAATGAAGTCTTAAGCAACAGTGTTAGGAACAAGTGGATATTCACACACAAAAGAATGAAGTTGGAACCTCACACCGTATAGCGCACATGAAAATTAACTCAAAATGGGTCAAAGGCCAAATGTCAGAACTAAAACTAATAACTGCTTAGAAAAAAAACACTGCAGTAAATTTTTGAGACTTTGGATAACACAATGATTTCCTAAGTATGATACTAAAAGCAAAGCAACAAAAGAAATAATAGAATGGAATATTATTCGGCCACAAAAAAGAATAAAGTATTGACACTTCATATTATGTTGATGAATCTCAAAAATATTATGAAAGAAGACATTCATAAAAGGCTACATATTACATGATTCTATGTATATAAAAATATTCCTAATAATCAAATATTTAGAGACAGAAAGTAGACTAGTGGTTTATCAGATGCTGGGTATACAGAGTGACTGCTAGTGGGTATCAGGTTTCTTCATGGGGTGATGGGTTATACACTGGTGATGGCTGCACAAAATGTGATTATATAAAAAAACACTGACTTGTTCACTTTAAGAAAGAGCCTTTTTGCCCTTTTTGTGTTTTTTAAATGTTTATTTTCCAGAGAGAGAGAGCACGCAAGCTGGGGAGGGGCAGAGAGAAGGAAACAGAAGATCTGAAGCAGGCTCAGTGCTGTCAGTGCAGAGCCTGTTGTGGGGCCTGAACCTACGAACCGGGAGATCATGACCTGGGCCAAAGTCAGACGCTTAACCAACTGGGCCACCCAGGCATCCCTGACTTGTTCATTTTGTTTAAGAAAAATTTGGGTGGGGCAGGGGGCGCCTGGGTGGCTCAGTCGGTTAAGCAACTGACTTAGGCGCAGGTCATGACCTCATGGTTAGTGAGTTGAAGCCCCGCGTAGGGCTCTGTGTGGACAGCTCAGAGCGTGGAGGTTGCTTCGGATTCTGTGTCTCCCTCTCTCTCTGCCCCTTCCCTGCTCACACACACTCTCTGTCTTCTCTCTCAAAAATAAATGAATATTTTTTTTTAAAATGGGGTGCCTGGGTAGTTCAGTTGGATAAGCGTCTGACTTCAGCTCAGGTTATGATCTCACAGTTCGTGGGTTTGAGCCCCGTGTCAGGCTCTGTGCTGATAGCTCAGAGCCTGGATCCTGCTTCTGATTCTATATATCCCTCTTTCTCTCTGTCCCTCTCCCTTTCATACTCTGTCTCTCTCTCTCTCAAAAATAAATAAACATTTAAAACAAATGATAAAAACTTAAAAAAATTTTTTTTACTTGTTCATTTTCAAAGACTGATTTCATGTTACATAAATTATACAGCAATAAACCTGTTGAAAAAATTGAGAGTCTTTCTACTGGAAAACCATAACTAGGTAAAGTACAAAATGGGAGAGAAAATGTGATTTATAACAGTAAAGAACAAGATTAAACATTGAAGAATAAAATTAATAAAAATACGTAAAACCTATTTCAGAAAAATTATAAACACTCCTGAAAGACATAGAAGTAGCCTCAAACAAATGGAGAAACAACCCCTCTTCTTGGATTGGAAGATTATAAAGATCTCAGTTCCTCATAAATTAATTTGTAAATTTAGCGCAATGCAAATAAAATACCAACAAGCTTTTCATGGAGTTAGAAAAGTTAATAATCAAGTTTACATGGAAAAACAAACATTCAAAAATAGGCAGAAAAACACTGAAAATCTAAAAGGGAGGACTAGCTCTAACAAACATTAAAATGTGCTACAATGTACCCATAATAAAAGCAATGCAGTACTGGTACATGCATACACAAATAAAACAGTAGAACAGAATAGAAAGCTCAGAAAACAACCCAAGAATATATGGAAATTTATTATTTGATAAAGGTGGCATTTCAAATGAAGGGAACAAAGATAGATGTTTAAATACATGGTGTTGGGACAACTGGGGTAGCCATACGGAAAAAGATTTCATTAGACCCATACTTACTTTATTTATGTTTTTTACTTATTTTTTAAGTTATTTTTGAGAGAGAGAGACCGACCATGCACGCAGTAGGAGGAGAGGGAGAGGGAGAGGGAAAGAATCCCAAGCAGGCTCTGCACTGTTAGCAGACAGCCTGACTCAGGGCCAGAACTCGTGAACCGTGAGATCATGACCTGAGCCGAAACCAAGAGTCAGATGCTTAACTGACTGAGCCAGCCAGGTGCCCCAGGACCTTATTTTATACACAAGAATAATTTCCAAATGGTTTACGGATTTACATGTAAAAAATAAAACCATACAAGTAATGGAAGAAAATATGTATATTTATCCTTAACCTTGAGATAGTTTCTAACCACGACACAAAATTCGGAGATAATAAGACTGACTGATGAGTTTGACTATATTAAAAAATAAATAAACTCCCATAATCAAAATAAAAAAAACAATTGAGAAACTGGGAGAAAATATTTGCAACATACACTTCAGACAAAGGGCTAATACTCTTAATATATAAAATCACTCTCGGGGGCGCCTGACTGGCTCAGTCGGAAAAGCATGCAACTCTTGATCTCAGGGTTGTAACTTTAAGCCACATGCTAGGTGAAGAGATTACGTAAAAATAAAATCTTCAAGAACACCTGTGTGGCTTAGTCAGTTAAACATTGGACTCTTGATCTCAGCTCAGGTCTTGATCTCAGTTCAAGCCCTGTGTTGAGTTCCATGCTGGGCCTGGAGCCTACTTAAAAAATAAAGGGGTGTCAGGGTGGCTCAGTTGGTTAAGCGTCTGACTCTTGATTTCAGCTCAGGTCATGATCCCATGATTTGTGAGAGTGAGCCCAGAGTTGGGTGGGGCCTGCTTGGGATTCTCTTTCCCTCTCTCCTTCTCTCTCTCTCTCTCTCTCTCCCTCCCTCCCTCCCTCCCTCTTTCTCTGCCCCTCACACACTTGGTCTAGCTTTCTCAAAATAAATAAACTTTAAAAAACAAAAAGAAAATGGGGGAGAGACACAAACCCAACAACTCATGAAATAGACAGAAATCGCTCTTAAACATATGAAAAAATGTTTCACTGACTCATAAAGAAAATGCAGATTGAAACGAGATACCATTTTTTCCCTGTTGGGTTTGTAAAAAGTTAAAAGTATGACAATATATTCTGTTGTTGAGTTTTTATTCAGAGTATTTTTTTATGATCTGAACAATAGGTATGTTTACTGTTGTTAAGATACTCTCATACACGGCTGGTGGAAACACAAACTAGTAAAACCCAACTGGGGGGTGATTTTGGCAATATCATACAAAAACACATATGCATCGGCACCTGGCTGCCTCAGTCAGTAGAGCATGCAACTCTTGAGCTCAGGATCATGAGTTTAAGCCCCACATGGGACATGGAGCCTACTTAAAATAAAGATTTAAAAAAAAAAAAACACACACACACAAAACACATAAGCAAGTACCTTTGGAACCAGAAACCACACTTCTAGGAATCAACCTGGAAGCTAAACTTCCAATGATACTACAAAAATACATACGGGCCAGACTATTTGCTTTTGTGTTGTTTATAACCACGACACATTGAAAACAACCTAAAAGACTAAACAGAAGAAAGTCACTGAATAAACAATGGCACATCCACATATAGGAGTACTAAGCAGTCACAAGGCAATGAGGAAGCTCTCTATCTGCTGTAAGAAGTAATTTCCAGGATAAATTATTAAGGGAAAACAGCAAGGAGTAATTGAGAATCTAAGATATGCTAAGGTTCAATGTAAGAATGGGACCTCATAAAAGTATCTATGTAAACGAAATCAGGAAGAATAAACCAGAAACTGATGGGATCACTTACTTTGAAGGAGTGGGAATAGGGTAGAAAAAATGAGACCAGGGTATCAAAATTGAAGGGTGGGTGGTGCCTGGGTGGTTCAGTTGGTTGAGCATACGACTTTGGTTCAGGTCATGATCTCGTGGTTTGTGGGTCTCAGCCCTGCATCAGGCTCTGCATTGGCAGTGTGGAACCTGCTTGGGATTCTCTCTCTCTTTCTCTTTCTCTCTGGCCCTCCCCGACTTGCACATGCTCTTTCTCTCCCAAAATGAATAAATAAAAACAAAACAAAACAAAATTGAAAGGGCAACAATTCATGAGAATTCTTTTTTTTTTTTTTTTAATTTTTTTACATTGATTTATTTTTGAGAAACAGAGTGAGACAAAGAATGGGCGGGGGAGGGGCAAAGAGAGAAGGAGACACAGAATCCAAAGCAGGCTCTAGGCTCTAAGCAAGAGGTCAGCACAGAGCCTGATGCAGGGCTCGAACCCACAAACTGTGAGATCATGACCTGAGCCGAAGTCAGATGCTCAACCAACTGAGCTACCCAGGCGCCCCATGAGAATTCTTTTCTGTATAGTTCTTACTCTTAGAACCACTGTAATAGTTCACATACACCTGAAATAAATAAATAAATAAATATGAAACAGGATGTAGGGCAGGAGAGGTACCTAAAATAACAAATTGAGCTAATTCTACAAAAAATGGATAATATAATCACATTGAAGAGGATGAAGAAGAACTAAACAATTCTAGAAAACATCATTTTGACTGGATACTGTACTGCTAAAGGCAAAGAGAACTGTGCAAATATTGTATTCTGGACAGTAAAATTTGCTTCCCATAGAAAAAGAGGTTGAAAATTTTGAAATGAGTCCAAGCAAAATCCACACTGGTGGCTGCAGAAAACCGAGTGAAAATTGGAAGAGAAATAGGTTATCTGCATTGTCTCAAAGTTTCTCCCCCAAGATGTTTATCAATTAGAAAGGGAAAAATAGGAGGTGTCTGGGTGGCTCAGGTCATGATCTCGCAGTCTGTGAGTTCAAGCCCAGCATCGGGCTCTGTGCTGACATGCTGAGCCTGGAGCCTGCTAAGCATTGTTTCCCTCTCTCTCTGCCCTTTTCCTGCCTGCACTCTGTCTCTCTCTCAAAAATAAAACAAAAACATAAAAAAAAAAATTTAGAAAGGGAAAAATAGTCACTTTACAGTAGAGAAACCTGGCAGATAGTACCTTAACAGAATGTTTAACATTGACAGCAACAGTAACAACACATATCTATGTCATGGACCCTCTAATATGCACTGAGATCATGCCATCCCTTCTGTGGGACTGTCACCAAAAATGAACAAAAATGTACTTATCAGTAAATATCAGTCCAATAGCAGACTTCAGGAATATCTGAAATAATAAATGCAAGTTTCAAGGATGTGAAAAACCAGAAAGCCCATGAAACTGTCACGGATTGGTAAAGACTAGAGAAACATTTTGACTAATACCAAATGGCATCCTGGATTTGATCGGAGAACAGAAAAAAAGGCATTTGTGGAAAACTGGTAAAATCTGAACAAAGTCTATGATTAAATAGTATTAATAGTATGGTACAAACGTTCATTACTTAGTTTTGATAAATGTACTTAAATAAATACTGTCTTTAGAGGAAGCCAAAATACGGTGTTCTCTCTGTCTGGCCAGGTGCAATTCAGCAACTGGGTCAATTTTACCGTAAATAATGAGACTGATTAACATAGTCGACACATTCTGGCTTGTCTGTTTTTAAGGAAGCAGAGTTAGAAGACCAAATCCTTATACAGAATGGGAAAGTGTTTTGTTAATCTTTTGCCCAGATCACCCAAGGGTTTTCATAATGTTGTAAGAATATTATAGTTTTTTGGGTTTTTTTGCAAGTAACCTCTTCATTCACTGAGATGTAGGTGTTTGTAAACTTATCCATAGAAGCATATTGGAATGGCCCTGTGCTTAATTCACTGAAACTAAACTGGGCCCAATGTGTCCTTCAACTAAAGTCTTCCTTAAGATATGTGTCTGTTAACATAAGTGTAGAAGCATACGAGAAAAGAGCTGGCGCCAATATATAGTTTTACTGACATCAACTCTTTCAGTTTCCCAGCACAATTCCAACATGGTGGTGGAGAAGCACTGCCCTCCCTTCCTCCCCTCCCTACCTCCCACCCCAGCACCAAGAATTCTCTGATACCAGCAGGGTGTCTGAGAATTCAACTCAATTCTGACACAACCTACCTGCAGATAGCATCAGATTCCACAGGTTAAGGGCTCAGTCCCTACAAGACTGCTTTCCATCCCCCACTCAGACACCAGTCACAAGCCCCAGGCTGTTTATTACCTGTGCTTCTGACCAAACAGCTATAGATTGGAGGTTCCAATGACCTCCTCCTTAGGTTCTTTTAATTTGTTAGAGTGGCTCATAGAACTCAGGGAAATGTGTACTTATGTTAATCAGTTTATTAAAGGATAGGAATCAATAGTCAGATGAAGAGGTACATAGGGCAAGCTTGGAGTTTCCATGTCCTCTCCAGGTGTGCCACTATCCCCATATCTACACTTGTTCACCAACCCAGAAGAACACAGTCCTTCTGGTTTCTATGGAGACTTCACTGCATAGTCATGACTAACTCATTGGCCATTGGCTAATTCTACCTCCAGCTTCTCTCCCCTCCCAAGAGTCTGGGGGTTGGGACTGAAACCCTCCAACACATGGTTGGTCCTCCAGCCCCTGCCTTTGGGTGGGATCCAGAAGTCACCTTGATTTTTTTAATTAAAAATTTTTTTTCAATGATTATTTATTATTTTTGAGAGAGAGAGAGAGAGAGAGAGAGAGAGAGACAGAGCTTGAGTGGGGGAGGGGCAGAGAGAGAGGGAGACACAGAAACCCAACCAGGCTCCAGGCTCTGAGCTGTCAGCACAGAGCCCAATGTGGGGCCTGAACTCGTGAACTGTGAGATCATGGCCTAAGCTGGCTGAAGTCGGACGACCAACCAACTGAGCCACCCAGGTGCCCCATAATTTTTTTTTAATGTTTATTTATTTTTGAGACAGAGAGAGATGGAGCATGAGCAGAGGAGGGGCAGAGAGAGAGGGAGACACAGAATCCTTAGCAGGCTCCAGGCTTTGAGCTGTCAGCACAGAGCCCCACACGGGGCTTGAACTCACAGACTGCGCAAACACATGAACTGGGAGATCATGACCTGAGCCAAAGTTGGACACTTAACTGACTGAGCCACCCAGGTGTCCCTACCTTCATTTTTTTAAAAAACGTTTTACTTATTTTTGAGAGAGAGAAAGCGAGAGAACAAACGTGAGTGGGGGAAGGGCACAGAGAGAAAGGGGGCAGAGGATCTGAAGTGGGCTCTGCACTGACAGCAGTGAACCCAATACAGGGCTCAAACTCACGAACCGTGTGACCATGACCAGAGCCAAAGCTGGACACTCAACTGACTGAGTCACTCAGGTGCCCATCACTTTCATTAATATAACAAGACACATGTCCCCTTTATGTGGTAAAGGAAAACACCACCTCTAAAGAGCTTTGGTAATGTCTCAGAGGGGGAACTGCCTTGACTTAAGAAGTGGGCTGCTCCACAGATGGTTACAAAGTCTGATGTAAGGATTCTCTAGGCATACTTTTCAGGGTGTTTGCAAGGACATGCTCCCCTCAACTCAGCCTGGACACAGAGAACTGCCAATCCCTGAATGTACCCTCCTGTCTACATTAACACGATGTAATTATCCCACTGTTTTCACAGCACAATTTTACTTTCCTGGAGTTTCTTATACAGGCAATTGGCTTGATTGTTCATTACCAGAAAGTTCATTACCAGGAAAGATCCATCAACTCTTCAATGGAAAACATCAACAGAATTTGTGCTCTAGGATTCTTTGAATCCTGAGCCTCAAAATTCTTATGTAATTTCCACTAATTTTCCACTGTTATATCTTGATCTTCACCCAATCCTAGTGTCCACATTGAAAAACTGGCCCTAAACAAAACTTCCATGTCAATAACATCCATCCTTGCCTTTCCCCCTTTGAGACACTACCAACTCAGGGCTGGAATTCATGACCCTGAGATCAAGATCTGAGCTGAGATCAAGAGTCAGATGCTTAACTGACTGAGCCACCCAGATGTCACTGTATTTGACTAACATTTTATTTCATTTTTTATTTTTTTAACATTTGTTAATTTTTTTGAGAGACAGAGAGAGAGAGAGCAGGGGAGGGGCAGAGAGAGAGACACACACAGAATCCAAAGCAGGCTCCAGGCTCTGAACCGTTAGCACAGAGCCCAATGTGGGGCTTGAACTCCTGAACCGTGAGATCATGACCTGAGCCAAAGTCGAATGCCTAACTGACTGAGCCACCCGAGGCGCCCCTGACTAACATTAAAAAAATGATTTAGGGGTACCTGGGTGGCTCAGTTGGTTGAGCGTCCAACTGTTGATTTCGGCTCAGGTCATCATCTCATGGTTTGTGGGTTTGAGCCCCACATTGGGCTCTGTGCTGGCAGTGGGGGGTCTGCTTGGGAGTCTCTCTCTCTCTCGCTCTCTGCCCTTCCCCCATTCTCTCTCACTCTCTCTCTAAAATAAATAAACTTTTAAAAATAATTTTTTTTTTTAACATTTATTTATTTTTGAGACAGAGAGAGACACAGCATGAACGGGGGAGGGTCAGAGAGAGAGGGAGACACAGAATCCGAAACAGGCTCCAGGCTCTGAGCAGTCAGCACAGAGCCCGATGCGGGGCTTGAACTCACGGACCACGAGATCATGACCTGAGCTGAAGTCGGACACTTAACCGACTGAGCCACCCAGGCGCCCCAATAAACTTTTAAAAATAAATAAATGATATAAAATTTAAAATTTAAAAACAAGAATTAAAAAAAAAGTTAATCAAATACAAAAAGGGGCACCTGGGTGGCTCAGTCAGGTAAGTGTCAAACTTTGGCTCAGGTCATGATATCGCGGTTTGTGAGTTTGATCCTCACATCGGGCTCTGTGCTGACAGCTCAGAGCCTGGAGCCTGCTTCAGATTCTGTGTCTCCCTCTCTCTCTGCCCTTCCCTGCTTGCAGTCTATCTCTCTCTCTCTCAAAAATAAATAAGACTTAAAAAATAAATTAATTAAATAAAAACAGATGATATAATTGATTCTAATACTTATTATTTCTAACAATTCAAATCCAATAAAACCTCATATGATCTGACTCTTAACAGTAGTGTGGCTTCATCACTTACTACGCTCCCCTTAGGCATTCTATTCTGGTCTACAATGGTGCTGCTCAAACTCACAAAGCTCTCTCTGGCCCTCTCCCTCCAGTCTCCTCATTCCTTTCCCTCACTGCCCCCAGCCACCTCTTGAGTCTTCTAAGCTGTTCATTTAGGTTGGAATATTCTTCCCAAACACATGTCCTGGGCCCTTATGTCATGTCTCCTCTCAAATGTTATCACCTCAGAAAAGTCATCCCCAACCATTTATCTCAAATGGCCCAATCTCTTCTCACTTTCTGTCATAGCTCATTCCATTGCCTAATATTATTTATCTATTTACCTGTTTACTGTTATCCTCACTCTAATACAATGTAAATTCCATGAGAGCAGGAACTTGATAAGTCGTGTTCACTATCATTGCATTGATATGTGTGTGTATGTAAAAGAGGAGCTGGAGGGGCACCTGGGTGGCTCAGTCGGTTAAGCGGCCGACTTCAGCTCAGGTCATGATCTCACACTCCGTGAGTTCGAGCCCCGCGTTGGGCTCTGTGCTGACAGCTCATAGCCTGGAGCCTGTTTCGGATTCTGTGTCTCCCTCTCTCTGACCCTCCCCTGTTCATGCTCTGTCTCTCCCTGTCTCAAAAATAAATAAAAAATGTTTAAAAAAAAAAAAAAGAGGAGCTGGAGAGCAGTTGAATCCAACATGTAGGTAAAAGATGGCACTAATGAAAAATGAGATTCCTTGTCACTGAAAATGGGTTTGAAATGTAAGAGAAATAACGTGCTTGGTAAATAAAATTGAAGTTTCCTCTATGTTCACGTTGAGACCTTTATTTCCTCCCCAGGTCACAAGCCCATGCTCCACAAGTCTTAGTGCCTTGGAGGGCTTTACAAACAACACAGAGATGTACGCCTCCCCATTACCATGTAGGCTGCTACCAGCCCTGATGGCCTCCTTTTGCCCTCCTTACCTGTGTACTGTCTTTGTGTTTCTTCCCTCAAAATCATCCAGGGCTCTTTTCCTTGCTCCAATAAGTCAACCACATCTGGCTTAGAAATGGAGTGTCCTGCTTGCAAGGAAAAAAAAAAAGCCACATGGTATAGAAATATAAGCAAAACTCACAAAATCTTTAGTTTTCTTTAAATTTGTAATGAAATAGAGGTTAAATGTTACCGATACAGATTTCAGATAATAGAAGGATGAGATGATTTAAGGAACCAGGCAGGTATGATGAAATTTTATTTTAATTTAATACAGACTCTTCCTCTTAAGAGAACATTTAACAAAGTGATTGAAAAGTTAACAATGTTTGAGAACATTCTTTAGAGCTGAGGGCCTGAGCACAAATTCTTTCTCCTTTAATACCTACCAACCTTATGATTTTGAGGAAGTCATTTTAACACACTGTTCCACAATGTTGGCAAGTAAAATGGGTATAATACTGTTATCACATGGTTATTTGATGCTTAAATTTGTATGTATGTATATATATTCCCTGCTCCCCCCTCCCAAGGAAGAGTTTCTGGGACATAATACCAATTATAATTATTTTATTGTCTTAAGAGGAAAATAAGAAGCACCCTGATTCACTTACAAAATATTCATTCAATTATAAATGTCATGTTCATGAATTGTAACTTTCAACCATAAATCATATAAAATTGGAAATGAAATGTGTACTCTTCAGTTTTAAATGAATATTGTTTATCCAATCCACTATTATATAAGTTATAGAGACTCTTCTCATTGTCACAGCCAATTACAAATCTACATCTAACAATTGCCCTACAGGTGGAAGACACAGCAAATCTATAGCAATATTCAGTGTGAACATAATGGGAAACCAGGCTCTTGGACAATAGCTATAAATGGAATCAATATAAGGAATTTTTGTCCACCCCTTGGCCAGTAAGAAAGGGAGGCCATGACAAGAAGGGCCAGAGGGAGATGTGAATATCACCAAAAGAGAAAATGACCATGGTTAATGGCAGAGGCACTGACAAACTGACAGACCTCAAACCTTCCTCTGGGAACAAGAAAAAGGTATTCATTCAGCTTATGTCTTGAAAGGCAGCTTTGAAATTCACTGTGTTGAAAGTTAACATACCACAGAGCACATTCTAAATCTCTCGTGACAAATGAACTTACCCAGTGAGACCAAGTTTCTATAGTTCTCCAACATCACATCCCTGTATAAGTCCCTCTGAACAGAGTCCAGGTATTCCCATTCCTGCCGGGAGAAGTCTATGGCCACATCCCTGAATGTCACTAATTCCTGAAACTGCAAACCCATGTAGTATGAAATAGAAAAAAACATTTCCAAGATGTAAAGACAGGAGATTATAGGAATGAATTAGAGAAAGGGAGTGATAAGGTACAAGTGGGCTAGAAAAATCCAAGCAGAGTGTCTACATATTCCTGAAGAACCTTATTGCTACAGGTAAGTCTTTGCAGGTTGTGAGCTATCACAATAACTCAGACTTACTGGGGAATGGATGAAATTAAAGTTTTCCTATTTAATAAAGTATAATGCATAATCATGTAGTCAGCTAGTTGCATGATGTAGAAATTCTCAAAAAATGTGAAGTTCTAAATTATTTCCCTATAGAGTTAAAAGAAGATAGGATTTTCCTCCTATATTGAATGTAAGAATTTCTGTGTTAAAAAAAAAATGCTTTTCAAAAAAGTTTGACATTTCTACAAGCATTGAGTTCATCTTTTGTGAGAATATACTGTAAGTATTTTTCTTTGTTTTGACAAATAAATTGTGGCTGTGTCACAATCCATTTTATTGTAGATATCTTAGATTTAATCCATCCCTGACATTTATATACTTGGTTGGACAAAATTTCAAAGGTCTTCATCAATTCTAGAAATCAACACGTTTACATTCCTTAGGATAATATTCTCATTCATTGTTATCGTCCATCAGTTACTCAATATTTTTTCTTGTTCCTAAGCATACCCTGACGAAGGATGAGCCATAATCAAATAAACGCTATCCAAATTCAACAGATCACATTCTACCACAAAATAGATATATTTGTCTCTCAATACTTTCTCAGAAAGATGCAGAGTATAAAAGCTTCCAACCAATTGTACAATTCTCAAGAACATGAGATACCATCACATACTAAGAATGAGACCAACTTCCAATTTCCATCTCATCTGCCTAGAATATTCAGGCCTGTGGAGGATCTGAAAGTCTACCTGTGGTAATTAAATGGGATCAACATCTCTAATTCATCAAACCAGAGACCTATAAAGGAAATTCAATTATGTCCTTCATGGGACTTCACTCTTTTACTGCTCCATCATAGCCTTTGATTAAAGACTAAGTGCAAGAAGTGGATTGAGTAAATTGGATAATAAACACAAAAACACTGGATAGCAAACATTTATCAGCAGGAAACTGAGCTATTTGCTATCACTCTTTTTGATTTTAGGGCAAACTGTGGAGCAAATAACCGAATGAAGCCCTCTTAAGTAGGAAGCTTTAGGTTAATTAATGAATAAAGCCACATAGACTAACATTGTAATATTGAAAGGAGACAGGAATCATCAACTTACACAGGTCATGGTTTTAGAAATGTAAGACCTCATCAGTGCTCCTCAGTGATCCTCCACTGGAAAAAAATGCAAACTCTAGAGAATTCAGAGCTGAGAGAAGAAAAAAGGTTTTACTGTTCCCAATATGACTTAATTTAATAAGGGCTTTTTGTTCCTCCATTCTTCTTCCAAAATTAGCCTCCAGTACTAACACAGAATTTAGGGAAAATAGAAGATGGATCTAAGATCTCTCTCAAGTCCCAAACACCAGACTACACAAAAGTAGTTGTAGAATAAGTCACTTCTGGCATTGAAGCCAGATCCAAACACAGGAGCAGGAGATCTGGACAAGATCCCATGTTGAGAAGGCTGATCTAGGCCTGAGATTGGGCTGCTCAGTCTTTCCATGAGTGGATCTACCTCTTTCACTCCCACCTTCCAAGCTTGAGAAAAGGCTCATCATCCAAACTAGAGGCTCTTTTACGGCCTCAGGGTCAGTTGAAGTTGGTCCACATATGGGCAATGAACACAACATAGAAAGAATTATGTAGGCCTAGGATCTGTGTTTTGAGTCCAGCCAAGCTGACTAGTTAAATACCAAAGATACAGGCAACAGACTATAAAGCAACCATTAAATGCTAAATAGGAGGGGCGCCTGAGTGGCTCCATTGGTTGAGCATCCGACTTCAGCTCAGGTCATGATCTCATGGTTTGTGGGTTCGAATCCCACGTCGGGCGCTGTGCTGACAGCTCAGAGCCTGGAGCCTGCCTTGGATTCTGTGCCTCCCTCTCTCTCTCTGCCCTTCCCCCACTCACTTGCTCTCTCTTTCTCAAAAATAAATAAACATTAAATGCTAAATAGGAAAACATATTTAAGGGCATTTCCAAATATTATTAATAGAAAAATAAGTTTAAAAAATAGAACAACATGATTAGATCATTTAAAAAGAGACAGACATTGGGAGACAGGCATAGGATATCAACAGATTGAAAGGTTTGGTAATTTTTCCATTTTGTTATGTTATACAATCCTATGTTACCATGACTATTTTTAAACAGATGTAATCTTGGTTTTCTTTTGGTTTTAAATATACTTCATAATTGGGGAGCCTGGATGGCTCAGTCAGTTAAGCCTGATTCCTGATTTAGGCTCAGGTCATGATCTCAGGGTTTGTTGAGTTCAAGCCTTGCCTCGGGCTCTGCACTGGCAGTGCAGAGACTGCTTGGGATTTCTCTCTGCCCCTCCCCCCACCCTCTGACTTTCTCTCAATACACATTTAAAAAAATAATTAAAAAATAAATATACTTCATAATTATTTTAACAGTGGCCATATGTTAACTTAAAAATTTATACATACATAAATGTATGTGTTAAAAGAAGCTATTCTCCAAAAAGTAGAGACTTCATTTATTTTTAAAACACTCTCTTCTTGAGGTTGGAAAAAAACTCTTGAGTCTTCTTGACCCTAAGGAGGCTTTATTTTGACATTTAGCAACAATGTCTTTCATACGCCTATCACTCTCATTTTGCATCTAAACATCAGTTGAGGAAAAAAAATTAGAAGGCAAAGTTTACAGAATAAATCCCACTTATCTTCAGAGAGATTCCATGGGCTCAGTATAACCTATTCCAACGTTACAGTAATGGCCCAAATCCAACCAATGTCACTTTCCCATGAATTCCCAAGGTATGTCACCTGACTGTCTTTTGCGGTATTTACTGTACACTGATTTACATTTGTTTCTATTCATAGTTTATGTCCCTTGCTGGATTATTGGCATTTAAAAGTAACAGCTAAGTACGTTTAGTCATTTAATCAAGCCAAATGCTAATATTACAGGATCAGACAATATTGTAGGCCCTTAAAATGTCTGATTTCTTATGTGAAAGTCCACTATTAAAAATTTATCCTAAGGAAATAAAAATAAAAGTACACAAATTATATGCAGAAGAACTTTTTCAGAGAAATTTTTTATAACAGAAAACTGAAAACGTGTAACAGTAGGCAACATATTAAAAGAGTTATGTTGTTGGAGCGTCTAGGTGGCTCAGTCGGTTATGTGGCCAACTCAGTTTTGGCTCAGATCAGGATCTCACAGGTTCATGAGATTAAGCCCTGTGTTGGGCTCTGTGCTGACAGTGCGAAGACTACTTGGGATTCCATCTCTCCCTCTCTCTCTGCCCCTTCCCCACCCACGCTTTCTCTCTCTCAGAAATAAACATTAAAAAAATTATGTTGTAATACCTTCTGGCATACTATGTGGTTATCAATAATTATGAGATTGGTTCACACAAGTGAAGAAAAGACATGTGTGATGAATTACTGACTGAGGCAGAGAGCTTTTAAAAATAATCAATATTTGGGAAGTAGTCTCTTGCTGTAATAAATATAGACACTGTCAGACTTTTAGGACATGAATTTCAGATTTAAACTCTGATATTTACTAACATGCCAGTCCGTTGAAGTCTCATTGACAAATTGGGAAAAAATATCATACAGCATATAAAATAGTCTGAAGATTAAGTAATCTATATAAAATATGTAATAAAATAATTGCTTAAAGTTAGTTATTACTAATTGAAGTGGAGAAACTTCCAAGTTCCTTAATTTACTGTTTTAAAAGAAACACAATTCTGCTAATTCCATTTTTCCTTACAATAAAATTTAAGTTCCTTTGGTCTGCATTCTTACAATGCGAACTAAAAAATGTCAAAGCCTGGCTTTAAGCATGTAATTCTCAATACACAATATAAACAAAAAATATTCTCAAACACGTTGGGAGAAAATATGCCTCTGCCCCAGGCAGTTTCAGAAAAACCATTTCAGTATCCTGAAGGAGTTGAGAGAATCTGATCAGGTGCAAATTAAAACTTTCATGAGTCTAAATACTGTTTTTTGGAACAATGTGGAGATTTATCTGATTATTCATAACTTTTACTATCTATCCCATGTTTCTGTTAATATAAATCCATCATTGGAAATACTGTTCATACAACAGATACTTGGAATAATCCAGACATCAGATTTTTTTTTAAGTTTATTCATTTTGAGTTTATTTTTGTGTGTGATGTAAGAAAGTGGTCCAGGTTCATTTTTCCACATGTCGCTGTCCAGTTTTCCCAGCACCACTTGCTAAAGAGACTATCTTTGTTCCATTGGATATTCTTTCCTGCTTTGTCAAAGATTAGCTGTCCATACGTTTGTGGGTCCATTTCTGGGTTCTCTATTCTGTTCCATTGATCTTAGTGTCTATTTTTGTGCCACTGTTTATTTATTTTGAGAGACAGAAAACAGAGAGAGAATCCAAAGCAGGCTCCACACTATCAGCATGGAGCCCGATGCAGGGCTTGAACCCGTGAACTGTGAGATTATGACCTGAGCCAAAGTCAAGAGTTGGTTGCTTAACCGACTGAACCACCCAGGTGCCCCCCAGATCTTTTCTATGCTCTGTGAAATGATATTTAATCTCATTTTAAAAAATTGATTTTAAAATGCTGTTAGCTAATATCCCCATATTCTGGTAATTGATTTAAACTGACAAATCTATACTCCTAGGAGATGAAAAAAATCAGAAAGGTTTTTTCAAGTAAGAAGGGAACCAAGGGCCTTCTCTTTACATGCACAGAGGCATAATGAAATCTATGGATTCCTTTTATAAATTGAGAGTAGGAAATTCTTTGTCACCTTACATAATCAAATCAAGATAAAAACTGGAAAAAAAAATATATAATTGGTGATTAATGGTGGGGGGGCAGGGAGGGAGAAGGACATGATGACAACACACCATGGGTAATTTTATTTTTCTTGTTCATTAATTTAAAATTTTTTTTTAACGTTTATTCATTTTTGAGAGACAGAGAGAGAGTGTAAGCAGGGGAGAGGCAGAGAGAGAGGGAGACACAGAATACAAAGCAGGCTGCAGGCTCCGAGCTGTCAGCACAGAACCCGATGCGGGGCTTGAACCCACGAATTGTGAGATCATGACCTCAACCAAAACCGGACGCTTAACCAACTGAGCCATTCAGGCACCTGGCTTGTTCATTAATTCTTTAGGTTACTGGATTCTCCTGCAACAGTCAGATATAATTCCTACCTGGAAATACAGCATCAATATTATCCAACATATCTCTTAAAGTAAAATTATAGGGAGAATCTTTCCACTTACAAAGTAAACTATGAACTCTAACTCTGAATTGGAAAAACAGTGTTATTGAAATAAATTTCACCTACCATTTCTGGGACAATCCTTGAGTAATATCATCAGTATGATTCAAAAGTTTCACTATCAAGATTTTTCTGTGAATGAACATAATTCAGGTAAGTGGAATTAGCAGAGTGAATGAATGTGTAAAAAGCAGATAGAAAAGAGTTTCATACACAGTAGATTCTCAATAAATGTAGATACAGATGTCTCCTTCACACATATATAATTAAAATGCCATTTTGGATACAAACCTTGCAAAATGTCTTATATAACTCTCTAGTGTTAAATGAGATTCATACATAATTTAAAAATGCTTTTGAGTAATACTTTTCATAGCTATGGATATTGCTTCATATTACCTTATATATTTTTCCTTCTTATGAAGAATCTTTATAAGTATAATTTCATTAGCTGTACGTTATTTTATCTCATGTATGTATATAGTATGTAGTGGGATTTACTCAACCATTTCTGTAATCTTGAATATTTTATACAAGATTGTACCCATTATTACCATTTTGTTTCCAAACCAATATTTCTGAATTATTTTGGTTATATTTACCTTTGATAATCAGTAAATACACATTTCTGAATACCATTTCAAGTGATCTGTGGGCCCCTGGAAAGCTCATAAGAGCAATCAAAGAATTGAAGATCAAGAACCTCTGTTTTTTTGTTTTTTTTTTTAATTTTTTTTTCAATGTTTTTTTATTTATTTTTGGGACAGAGAGAGACAGAGCATGAACGGGGGAGGGGCAGAGAAAGAGGGAGACACAGAATCAGAAACAGGCTCCAGGCTCCGAGCCATCAGCCCAAAGCCTGACGCGGGGCTCGAACTCATGGACCGCGAGATCGTGACCTGGCTGAAGTCGGACGCTTAACCGACTGCACCACCCAGGTGCCCCTAGAACCTCTGTTTTTAACCAGTTGAGCCTCTGGATAATTTTCTTACCTTGCAAATAACCATCAATTACCTTCATATTGTCGTTACTATTGGACCCTGAAGGGGAATCACCCAGAATCACAACAGTTAATATGTATTGAACACTCCTATGTTCCAAGCTCTGTTGCCATGAGCTTTACATTTTTATCTTTGTTATATCCCTATGATGTTATAACGTACATCTGAGCACTGTGGAACACAGAGGCTGTGTGGACACACCAAGCTCATACAGCTAGGAAGTGGCAGGGCCAGGATTCAAACCAAATATTGGATATTCAGGGCCCATCCTCCTCAATATCACACCACGTTGCCCCTCACAATCCACACAATGGTATACCTGAAAACACTCAGGCTGCCAGACCACAAGTTAACACCTGACTAGTACTACTAATTATAACTTAGAGATCACCTGAACACATTCCTTCCACCGTTGGCACAGATCTCTACCCTCAAATCCCCAATTATAATCCCACTTCCAAAAGCTTCACAAAGCTGATGCCTTGTCATTTGCTGATTAGTAGGCCTCTGCAGAAAATCAAAGATATCTGGTGTGTGATTCCCCATAAACTCTGCTGCCTTGCTTAATCACCAACTAAAATAAAGACCAACTGTATAATTCAAATGACATTCAATTAATATGTGATTATTACCTGGAGAAGACAGAGAAAATAAGAGCCACTGTTGAGGGAGGATTTACCTCGATGACTTCCATCGTGGACTGGGGACGGGAGGCGTAAGGTTGTCTCCACCTAGCCCACTTCAGACAAAGAAAATCAAATGTTCCACACCCAAATAAAAATTTTGTGGGGCGCCTGGGTGGCTCAGTCGGGTAAGCGTCCAACTTTGGCTCAGGTCATGATCTCATGGTTTGTGAGTTCGAGCCCCCACATTGGGCTCTGTGCTGACAGTGCAGAGCCTGCTTGGGATTCTCTAATTCCCTTTCTCTCTCTCTGTCCCTCCCCCAAACCAGTCAAAAATAAATAAATATTAAAATTTTTTTTGTGTGTGAACAAGGAAACTCACCTGAAGTTTGATTTTTTTTTTTTTTTTTGGCATCAACAATATTTAACGTGCATTACAATGCAACATCTCTTTCCTACTCCTTGTGTTGCTTCTTTTGGAGAATGGCAAGAATGGAGAAGTGAATCATAACCTCACATACAAACCCAGAAACAGAAGGGGTGCTGAAACCTGTATTTGATTTCACCGTGGGTGCCTGGGGTCAGACCTGTGGCAATGCTGCCGTCATGGACTTGTAGCTGTTCCCACAGGCACCAAGGGCAGGGCTTCCGCCAGAGTGTGTGACTCTGATGGCCCCATAATGTCTTTACAAGAGCCTGGTCTAAGGGGCACCTTGAGGCTCTAAAACTTACTACCCCAAGTTGAGGTGTGCGCTTTCTTGCTGGAAACCTTCATTTTATGCTAGTGCAAAATGTGACCTCTCGGGGTCATTTCTTTGTTGCAGCTGCACAGTGGCTGTGCAATGAGAGGGTAGAGGAGCCAGTACATAACCACTGGGCACAGAGACACGCACAGAGGCCACAATGCATGCTCACATAAAGGCCATTCTTCCTAGTCAAAGGCACACAATCACACACTCCTTCGGGGGTCACAATGGCATAGGCCGTCACCGGAGTCCCACCCAGGGCCTGTTACACGCATAGACACGCACACCGCACGCTCGCTCCCACCCTCGGTCACCCTGTCTCACAATCCCCTCTTTTGCTTCTCAGGCACATGCAAATGTGACACATTGTGTCTACCCACTAGGCCCTCTGACCTAGCGCAGCTCTAAACTTTCGACCTCTAATCTCACTGCAGGTTTAGGTCTGGCATCGACTATGGGTACAGGACATCCCGCAGTGGTTTCTTCCTTTGACACCACCATCGCACCTTGTGGCCCCATAATCCCCAGGGCACCACCCATTCGCCGCCCCCCCCCCCCCCCCGTTAATTCGGCCTCAGTGACCTCTGGTAAATGTGGCCTTCAAGAGAATTCTTGGCTGTGGGCGCCTCATGTTCAAAGGGTTTTACTGCATTTTGGACCTGCCCCTAAACAAGCCAAGCCCTGTCTGCAAAGAGCTGCTGGCGCTTCCTGCTCAGGCTGCAACAGTAAATCGGCTGGTCTTTCCAGAAAGCCAAAGGGGACTGTGGAGTCTAAAGCCGTGTAGGCATGTCTGGGGCCTCGGGCAGCTGTCCAGTGCTATCCTAATGGCCAGGGGTGTGTGGGAGGGACTCAGAGTGTGGCGGCCATCTTCTAGATGAGAGCCTCGCCACCTCAAGGTACTTACTGTATTTCAGTCTCTGGTGCTGCCCCTATTCCTGGACTAGGTGCCCTACAGATAAGGATTTTTCTCAGACAGCCCTGGATGGATTTATTGACTAGGAAAGCTCATTACGTAATGTGCCAGAAATTGGGGTTTCCCTATGCCTCTTGGGTACAGGTTTTTGACAGATTTCAAACCTCAAATCCAAGCCATTCCTTTATGTGCCAAGGAGTGTGACTGTGCAATATAAAAACATACTTTTCAAAAACATTGTCAGGGTTTAACTGTCAGGGTTTAAAGCGTGAAGGGCAGTGATCTTAAACTTTACTTTCCTCAACACAAGGAACTGAATTCTATTATTATTCCTATTTTGTAGAAGTTGGTTAAATAACCTGCCCTATATCATACATTTCTAGTATGCTATGGAATCCATATTTGAAACCAGGGCTGAAAGACCACAGCCTGACTCTTAATTCTTACTATGCATATAGAGCTTCTCAAATGTCCGTTGACAAAGAGCAATGACACTACAAGTTAGGTGCTGTTTTTACCTCATTTCAGTGACAAGAAAACCAAGGCTCACTAAGGTTCAGTTAAATATCTGGAATCCTCCAAATACTAAGTGAGCACAGCTGGGAACAAAATAGTATCTTCCTAATTTCAGATACAATGTTGAGGGCAGTCAATACAAAACAATGACCCAACAACAAATACATGTTAGGCAGTTTATAGGGCCTCTTTTTTTTTAAGATTTCAAAAGGCTTGGGCTCCCAGGTGGCGCAATCAGTTAAGCTTCTGACATTGGCTCAGGTCATGATCTCATGGTTTGTGTGTTGGGATCCCTGCATCTGGCCCTGAGATGATAGCTCTGAGCCTGTAGCCTGCTTCAGATTCTGTTTCTCTCTCTCTCTGCCCCTCCCCCACTTGTACTCTGTCTCTATCTCTCAAAAATAAATAAACGTTTAAAAATTTTTTTCAAAAGGCTCTTGGAGTGTGGGTATCTGTATCTCAAATTTGAAGATGAGAAAATTGATAGATAACTATCAAAATCAAATCAGTGTTTAAGGATAGATACAGATTGGAACCCAGGTGTTTCTAAATTCAATGCACAGGTCACAGTCAGGTCTCATCCTTTCTCCTCATTCAGGAGAACTCAAATCTCCGCCATTATCAAGACAAACTTTTAATTCACCCTTTTGTTTATATAAATGCCTAAGAATAAGGCTTCCCACCCCAGCTCCAACTTTAAGCACTATCTCCACACATCTTCTTTCACTGGAACAGAGCCCCCATGAAGGCAGAGACTTTGTCTATTCCACCATTATGTTCTCATCAACTAGAATAGAGCCTTCTGTGTATTGGATGTTCATTAATTAGATTCAAAGGAATTAACATTCCTGTGATTTCCCCTTCACCTCTTAACTATCCTCTTTCTTGCCCCCTGGCCTTCCAAGTCTCTGTACCTGGAATCCGCTCTGAGTGATCTCTCTCCATTTACCCACAGCTTGAGAAGTTCACCTGGATAATAATGAACAGATAACACATCAAAATTTGTGACATTCAGCTAAAAAAAGGGGGGGGGGCTTAAAGGGAGTGGCTAAAATTCAAATTACTGAAAATAAGTGACAAAGATGTGGAGTCACTGGAACCGTTACACATTAATAGGAGACTATGAAATAGGTTTAAAAATTGGAAAACAGCTTGGCAATTCATTCTAAAGTCAAGTACATGGGGCGCCTGGGTGGCTTAGTTGGTTAAGCTTCCGACTCGGCCCAGGTCTTGATCTCATGTTTCATGAGTTTGATTCCTGCATCAGGCTCTGTACTGCAGGTGCAGAGCTTGCTTAGGATCCTCTCTCTCCCTCTCTCTCCCTCTGTCTCTGCCCCTGCCTGGTTCGTGCATACACATGCACTCTCTCCCTCCAAAATAAAATAAACTTAAAAAAATAAAATAAAGTCAAACACATAACTATCATACTACCTAGCAACTTCATATCTAAGAGTTTACCTAAGAGGAATAAAAACTTAGACCCACCCAAAAACTTTCACAGCAATGGTCTTAGCAGCTTTCATTATAATAACACAAAACTGAAACAACCAAAATGTCAACAGGAGAAAGGATGAATGCATTATATTTATATATAGTATCCATATAATGGAATACTATTCAACCATACTTTGGATTGAACTGATACATGCAACAACATAGATGAATCTTAAAATAATTATGCTGAATGGAAGAAATAAGACAAAGTACATATTGTTCAATTCTATTTACATACAAATCTAGAAAGTGCAACCTAATTTATTAACATACAGTAGATCAGTAATTGCCTGGAAGCAGAGTGGGAGGGGCCAGGGAGGGCTGGGAGGGAAGCATTGCAAAGACTTTTGGGGGCAGTGAATTTGTTCATTATTCTGATTATATTCATTATCTATATATGAATATATACACATTTCAAAATGAATCCATTTGTACCTCTGTGTGGTGATGGATGTTAACCAGACTCATTGTAGTAATCATTTCACAATGTAAACAAATATCAAATCTTTATACTGTATACCTGAAACTAATACACAGATGCTCCTTGACTTATGATGGGGTTACATCCTGATAAACCCACTGTAAGCTGAAAATCTCATAAATCAAAAATGCATTTAATACACCTAACCTACTGAACATCACAGTTAGCCTACTAACTCAGAATACTTACATTAGCCAACAGTTGGGCAAAATCATCCAACACAAAGCCTACATTATAATAAAGTGTTGAATATCTCATGTAATTTACTTAATACTATATTGAAAGTGAAAAACAAAATGGTTGTGTGGGTATTGCTTTCACACAATCATAAAGTTGAAAAATTCAGTTGGGAACCATGTATAATGTTATATGTCAATTATATCTCAATTAAAAAAATTGAATCCAACTGTATGCTTTAAATATGTGCCATGTACTACATGTCAATAGAGATGTTGTTAAAGACATGGTATTATAGTCTTAAACGAACATAGATACAATACATATGACAACTATAATATAGAAGATAGGGGCTATAAATGGACCTACGCATTGCAAGGTTCTTACACTTTATGTGAAGTGGTTCAATATTAACTCTAAGTAGACTGTGAATAGTTTAGAATATATATTTTAATACAGACAGTGACCACTAAAAATATGCACAAAGCATAGTGAAAACAAGTTAAAATGGAATTTTAAATAAATATTTAATGCAAGAGAAGACAAAGTTGAGACACAAGGGAACAAAAGTCAGATGGAAACAAACAAAATAAAATGGATTACTGTGTCAGTAATTACATTAAATGTAAATGGACTAAACACTACATTTGAAAAAAAAAAGACATTGTCACAAGGGATAGAAAAACAATAGTCTGAGAAAACTAAGGAATGTCTTCAGTCCTCAAGTTCTTTATGTTAAATCCTATCACACAGTTTTCTTGTTTTGACAAATATTTTGAATGACTGCATAGCATTCTAACTTAAGAATTATAATTAATCATCTTGAGATGATTAGGTGTATGCATTAGGTTGGACAACATTTCTAGGGTCTTTACACAGTTCTTGATCTGTTAACTTACTAATTATGATTTTATTCTCTTTTATGGCCATCACTTAACACTCTTCTGGTTTCTGAGTTAGAGGATACTAAGATTGATCCAGAATTTTATCAGTCATTTAGTTTCAGCCTATCTAGTCAGCAGTAGTCATGATATTTATCATTTAGAAATTCCTTACTAAAACCCATGATCTACAGGTGCCTGGGTGGCTCAGTCAGTTGAGTATCAGGCTCATCATCCACTGACAGCGTGGAACCTATTGGGATTCTCTTTCCTTCTCTCTCTGCCCCTTCCCTCCTCACTCTCTCTCACAAAATAAAATAAAAACGAATAGTAAAACCCATGATCCATATATTTGCAAGTTCTAAATCACATGTCTATTCAATTTTAAAAGCCTCACAAAGTATTAATCTCAATCTACACTAAGACAGATACCATTTATTACCAGGCTTTGTCACATGTACCTAGAAAACTCACGTCTGTGAGAATGTCAGAATCTTTAGAAGTTTGGCCATATGGGATCCTCATCTCTAATTCATCAACTATAATCCTGACTTGCAAAGCTCAAATCATTTCTTTACAGGACTTTACTTTTTCATTCTCCCTTCACTGCTCTTAAAATAAGTTAGGCACAGAGGAGATAATGAATACTCTGGTCAGTATATACATAAACACTGGTTGGAGGAGACTGGGCCACATACGGAGAACATGAGGTTATCTGGAACCATTGTTCATAATTGACTGGGGTTCTTTTAGGTAGGAAGCTTCTAGGACAACTAATGAAAACATTTATATCACATTATTTCAACAAGAAGGAAACACCAACTTACATATGTCATAGCTTGATGTCTGCAAAAACTGATCCGTTCTCCTATGGGTTTCCCTACTGGAGAAAAACAGAGAATCCAGACCTGGGAAAGGAAAAAGAGATTGTGAGAGCAAGCATGCTTTAGTGTTACTATGTAACAACTTAAATGGTTTGCTTCTCCATTCCATTTTATTTAATATCTCCTTCAGCACAAACACACACAACTGCAAAAGATTAGAAGGATTTTAGATAAATTGAAACTCTTCCCCTAATCCCCAGGAAATCCAGATATTTCAGCAGATAGCTTTCTGGTCAGTGCTCCATTTTGGGAAAGCTGTTCTGCACCTGAGACTGTGCTGCTCAGTCCTGCCCTGAACATGCTTCCCCCTTCATTCACGGCTTTCAGGACTGAAAAGGACCTACATCATCCAAACCACACCTTACTTCCTGGCTTTGGAATCAGGTGAGGGTGAACAGGTTGAAAAAGTATACAGGTTAGAAAAGACATTAAATTGGGTCAGGCAGGGTACAACAATCCAGAAAAACTGCTGAAATATATCACATACCAAATGTGAAGTAAGGGAAAAATAATGAAGATATGGAAAATATTCCAGAAATACTGTCAGTAGAAAAATCACATTATGAAACCATATTTACACTATATTATTTGTAAGATACATGCATACTTCAATATTGAAAGACTGACAGATCATCAGATTTCAGTAGACAGAGAAAGTCCAGAAAGCAAAACACCCATACATTAACAGTGCTTGTCTTTTTGTCTTGATCTTTTTTTTTCTTGAAAAGTAATAATTGCCTACATACAAGAGACAGGTTTCTTTGCTGTTTCAATGACATATATGTTTGAAGATTTCTTTTGATGTACACCTTTCATAGTACTGATGAATAAAAGAAAGGTGAAGCTCACATGGTTAATCTTAGCCAAAGTGTATGTGTGTGTATATACATGTGTGTATACGTGTGTATGTGTCTGTGTTCCAAAATATTGTTATGTTATCTGAATCATAAAATCTCAAAATTTCACCAGGGATCAAATAACTAGATACTTAGAAAACAAAGCTGACAGAAAATACCTAAGGTAACCTCAAGAAGGTCGTGCCTCAGTAACCACTTTTTTGAGATATTATACTGTTGCATTAGACTTTAACCTAAAACTTACATATTTTTTGACAGATAACTGACATATGACATTATATTAGTTTCAGGCATATAGCAGGATTCAAAATTTGTTTATATATTACAAAATGATCACCTCAGTTAAGTCAATATCCATCACCATACAGTTATTTTTTTTCTTGTGATGAGAACTTTGAAGATCTGCTTTCTTGGCAATTTTCAAATATACAATATAGTATTATTATTATAATACAGTATTAACTATAGTCACCACACTGTACATTACATCCCCATGATTCATTTATAACTGGAAGTGTGTACCTTTTTCCCACCTTCACATATTTTACCCACCCTCCAACCCCCACCTCTGGCAACTACAATCTTTTCTCTGTATCGGAGTTCAGGTTTTTTTTGAGGGGTAGGGGATTAGATTCCTCATATAAATGAGATCATACAGTATTGCTACTTGTCTTTCTCTGACTTATTTCATTTAGGGTAACATCCACCCATATTGTTGCAAATGGTAAGATTTTCTTTTTAATGTCTGAATAATATTCCCCTGTGTATATATACAATATATTTTGATTTTGATGAGAACTTAAGTATATGAAGTTATCAGTTCAATGGCCATGTCTTAAAATATATATGCATTATGAACATTTGTGATAAGTGGAAGCTGTTTTCCAAAATGTGCAAAGTTCATTCTTTTAAACAGTGTTTACTTGGTCTTGGAGGAGCACAGTAAATTTGAATTATTTTGCTAAATGGTTCTTGTTTTCTTCAGTTGTTTTTCTTCAGTTACCAGTAATATGATGTTCTATAAGATTTTTATGTATGCTTATTGTTGGATTACTGCCTAAAAATATGGATAGTCTCTGAGAATAGTCTTGTATTGATGCTGGTCTCACTGCTATATCCTTAGGGAAGTTTACTTTACAGAACTATTTCCCACTCCATTAGTCACATGCTCCAGAAAGCTGCCGAATGTAACATCATAAGAATAAAACATGTAATGAAGGAGATACCATGTGATCCAGCAATTCCACCCGTAGGTGTATACCCAAGAATAAAAAATACATTCACACACACACACACACACACACAAAACCTTTTACACAAATGTTTGCATTTATAACAGCCCAAAAGTGGAAGAAACCCAAATGTTCACAAACTGATAAAGAAAATGTGGTATATGCATGCAAGGGAATATTATGCACCCATAAAAATGAAGGTTATTTTGATACCAGTTACAACATGGATGAATCCTGAAGACATTATGTGAAGTGAAATAAGCTAGTCACAAAAGGACACATATTGGGGTGCCTGGGTGGCTCAGTCAGTTAAGTGGCCGACTTCAGCTCAGGTCATGATCTCACGGTTTGTGAGTTTGAGCCCTGCATTGGGTTCTGTGCTGACAGCTCGGAGCCTGGAGCCTGCTTTGGATTCTGTGTCTCCCTCTCTCTCCTCCTCCCCCGTTCACGTTCTGTCTCTGTCTCTCAAAAATAAATATTTAAAAGAAAAGGACACATGTATGATTCCTCTTATATGAGATTCTTAGAATTGTCAAATTCATAGAAACAGAAAGTGGATGCCAGGGACTGGGGGGAGATGGGGGATGGGAAGTGTTTAATGGGTAGAGTTTCAGTTGGGGAAGATGAAAAAGTTCTGAAGATGAATGGTGGTGATGGCTGCAAGAACAATACAAATGTACTTAATGCGACAGAACTGTGCATTAAAAATGGTTAAAATGTCAAATTTTGTTAGGTATACTTTTTTAAGTTTATTTATTTATTTTGAGGGAGAGAGAGAACACAGATGGGGAAGGGACAGAGAGAGAGGGAAAGAGAGAATCCCAAGCAGGCTCCGCACAACCAGTGCAGAGCCAGATGCGGGGCTCAAACCTGCAAACTGCAAGACCACCACCTGAGCCGAAGTCAGACGCTTAACCGACTGAGCCACCCAGGTGCCCCAAACTTTGTTATGTACACTTTACTACATAAAAAAACAAATGAAGTACTTATACATAATTAATAGTGGCACATTAACAGTGGTAGTGGTTATACAACCCTGTGACTACACTAAAGACTACTGAATACACTTGATCTCCACTCAGGTCTTGCTCTCAGGGTTGTGAGTCCAAGCCCTGTGTTGGGCTCCATGCTGAGTGGGTGGATGGGTAAACAAACAAATAAATGAAAATAAGGTGTATCTTAAAGAATTATATCTATTTAAAAAGATAAAAATTTATAACAGAAATTCCTTACCATCACAGTGCTTTTTTTTAGGTCAGCATAATTTGATAGTAAGCGGGCGGTGGTGGCTACTCTGAGTAACATCACTGCCTTATGAATTCCCAAGGCACAGTATCTGAACCTCTCTAGTGGACTTAGATGCATTTATTTCCATTCAGTGTTCGCCTTACTTACTAAAAGGAACATAAAAATATCAACCATGTCATTCGAGTCTTTTTATCAACCCAAATACTAAGATGGTATGGTTAGGCATATCTTAAAAGCATTTAGTAAGAATCTGATTTTTTTTTTTAAGCACACTTCAAGCCCAGCATGAAGCCCAGTGTGAGGCCAGTACTTACCACACTGAGATCAAGACCTGAGCTGAGATCAAGAGTCAGAGGCTTAACCGACTGAGCCACCCAGGCACTTCAAGAGTCTGATTTTTTTGTCCCAAATTCTATTCCTAGGAATTTATATTAATTAAATATCTACACAAAAATCTAACAGTAGGTAACAGGTTAATTTGGTTTTTTATATGATGGTATACATACCATTATTCATCATGATATCAGTCCAGCCTTAAAATAAGTATACATAATGTAGGAATTATGTATCCAAGGTAGGTATCCTGTTGAATTTAAGACAGAATCTATTCAGATTTTCTAAATGTGAAAATGTTCTTAGAGTCTATGAGATTTGATTGCCTTGGTTTCTCATTGTAAAATCCAGAGTATGAAAATCACCTACTAAATATGAATATCTTGAAGATAATCTCTATAAAAACTTAATAATATGCTGTAATACTATATTAATATGTTAGCTATTTTACTGAAGAACATTTCATGTTCTCTAATTCATTATTACAAAAGAAACAATTCTACTATCTCTTTTTTAGAGTAAAGTTGTGCTTCTCATCTCTGCTCTTCTAACACACACACACACAATTGAGGACCTTGGTTTGAGAATTCATTTCTTAT
Organism: Panthera uncia; assembly: GCF_023721935.1. Classification (NCBI taxonomy): domain Eukaryota; kingdom Metazoa; phylum Chordata; class Mammalia; order Carnivora; family Felidae; genus Panthera; species Panthera uncia. The sequence continues at coordinate 14,827,910 of NW_026057588.1, forward strand.
TAATAAAACATTAAGAGTATCTAGGAGGGGAGCCTGGGTGGCTCAGTCAGTTGAGAGTCTGAATTCGGCTCAGGTCATGATCTCGTGGTCCTTGAGTTCGAGCCCCAGATCTTGGGCTCTATGCTGACATCTCAGAGCCTGGAATCTGCTTCAGATTCTGTATCTCCTTCTCTCTCTGTGCCCCTCCTCTACTTGTGCTCTGTCCCTCTCTCAAAAATAAATAAACATTAAAAGAAAGACAAGTATCTAGGAAAGAGAAGGAAATTGCCCTATTCCCCAACTGCACCAGCATAAAAGACACTTTTTTGAATCATAAATTGCTCAAAGAATCTGATCCAATCAAGTATCTCATAAAGTGAGAACATTAATAAGAGGCTCGAATACCTTTAATCTGTGAAAGAAAGAAATGTGAATAATTAGTTATTTTCTCTCATCACAATCCATACTTGGAAATGTTATTTGGAAGACACCTAATCACCTGGAATCAGTTATTATTCCAAAATTTGGTTAAACCAATCTTAAATAGCTTTTTAAAAATCTAACTCAGGGCGCGCCTGGCTAGCTCAGTTGATAGAACACGTAACTCTTGATCTTGGGGTTGTGAGTTCAAGCCCTATGGTGGGTGTAGAGATTTCTTAAAAAAAAACAAACCTCTTAAAAAAAACCTAACTCTGAAAGACTGTCTTATTTGATACTCACTGCCCTGGTTAATTAATTTTTAATGGTTATTTCTATTATCTAAAAGGTGTAAATATCTGGAAAGTTTTTAAACCAGAAATTGTCACTTCTCTCCTCCACTCACATGTTCATCTAATAAAACTCATGGACTCTTTTTGCAAACTCAAGATTCTTATTTCTTTATGGTTTGACTCTTATACTTAATGTGATCATATTCTTCAAAACAAAACAATACATATATACTAAATAGAAAAGATATTAACAGCAATCTCCAGGTGGTGGGAATAAGAGTACTTTATACTTTATCAGAAGTTCCTTAGGATAGATACTGTGTTTTACAGCAAGCCTTCAGTAATGCCATCACCAGAAATTGACATATTACAAAATATTTCAAAAGACATTTCAACATGACAAATGTATTTTAAAAGATTACAGAGAAAAAATTACAACAGGTTGTTCACTCTTGTATTTATGAAACCTGAACCCTATGCATGACATGGGGACACATTACAAGGGAAACAAATTACACCTACAGTCTTTGCATATCTTTTGGTCATGTATGCTCAATATAAACACTTTCATTATCAAGATTGTACTGAGAATGCAAATACAGGTAAGTGGCACTTGCAGATTGCAACAGAGAATATAATAAAGGTGAAGAGTGTTTGGTGCACAGTACATGCTTGATAAATGTAGCTACACTACCACACTTCCTCAACACAATTAAAATATTACTTCTAACGGACTCCTTGCAAAATTTCCCACAATGGCCTTCTTAAAGTGGGATTCATATATAATTTAAAAATTTCCAGGGTATTACTGTTCTTAAACATGAATATTGCTTAACATTAGAGTGTATGTTTTCCTTAAGTCTAACTCTGTATAAACATAATCTTATTAGCTGCATAATATTCAACCATATGGGCTAATTAATCATTAAACAGTTCCATAATCCTGAATATTAGTTTTTCCATCATCATAAACCAGAAAATTATCCTTGATTCTAGACCAAAAAAAATTAAACTGTTTGGGTTCTGTTTACAATAAGAGAATACACAGGAGGATATGAATGGTAGCCCAATGAACATGAGAATGTTAGCAAGATTTACCTGAATAGCACCCAACATCCACTGGGAAGAAAGAAGATCACGATCAGGACATTTCAGACAAAGGAAAGCATGCCCTAAAACCAATAGCTTTATGATAGAAAAACTAGCTCACACAATGATTTTTTGGATGTAACAATTCTTTCCTCCTCATCAGGGTCTTTCTTTTGGGGAATGGCAGGACCAGATAGGGAGTCACAGGACGCCAGGCTTTTCTTGGAGCACAGAATGACTTCGTTGTACAATATTCTCTAGGTCCACGCCCGCCCTGCTCACACACAAAAACAGATGGAAGAGGGACAGCGTGGAGTCTGTGTAGGGTTTACAGCAAGTTCCTGTGGTCAGATCTCTGGGAACGCCGTGGTCCTGAGACACGTGGCTGCCCCTCAGAGCTCCCAAGTAAAGAATTTCCAAGGCGTTCCCAACCTCCAACTTCTTTCTTACGGCCATTCCTCTGTGGCAGCCGCAAGTAGCTGTGAGGAGAGAAGACGAAGGAAGCAGCAGGGAACCTAGAACCACGGGACAATGACACAACAGAGCCACAACAATCGCTACACAGGTAGAGGACATGCAACCAAATGCACGTCACAGAGCACAGCCACGCACCTGTCTCAGCCTCACTTCACGATCGCACTCACTCTAACGGAGGCACGTCCCGGCACGCGAACACACAGACACAGACACAGACACAGACACACACACACACACACACACACACACACACGCCCCCCATCCCTACTACTGGCTTCCATACTTCAAAGACTTCCTCCCACACCCCTCATGAACTTGGTTGTCCAGAGCCCAGCCTGTCGGCACTCCGTGCCTCTTACATCCCGAGGGGAGTTCAACTCACCTTGCACAGCTCCAGATTGGCGCGAAAATGGAAGAGAAGCCGAAGATCCGCTTGACCGCTGCCCTCTGGGAAATGTAGTTCGGGCCTGCTTGTCCGTGGCCGTGATGGCTCATGGGAGAAATAGCCCAAATCCCAGCAGCCTTGCTGGAACTTTAGTCGGCCTAGGGAACCTCCCAGGCCGGGCAACGCGTCACGCGAGGGCGGGTAGGGCTCGCCTGGAAACAGACGAGGGCGCAGTGTGCGAGTCTTGGTGGTCCAGATTAGGCTAGAAGGCAGAGAAGGGCGATCCGGAACTGGCGGCTGTCCGAAGCCTCAGGCCTGTGGGTGCAGAGCCTCAAGGTTGGGTCATTGGTTGCGGCCCCCAGGGCCAAGGCAGGGACTCTGGTGTAGTGTTCCCTAAGGTAGCTGCAACCTGGTGATAACATACAGGAAAGTAACTTTTGATATTGCCAGAAATGGGCTGGCTTTCTCACTACATCGTGTTAGCTACATTTAATAATAGTGAGTAGGAGTGAAGTAGTATTTAGTTAATACTTTTATATTCAATGTGGACTTAATTAAATGTAAAAGTGATCTGGTGAAAATTTTGTATGTTTGTAATATCGGTGTTGGAATAGTTTTTCTAAGCATAACCAAAGAGAAATGTAATATATATATATTAAGATTTGACTGGACGGTTCTTTGTCGACCTTCCACTTAGTTCTCATTCCGTTTTGTATTGGGTATTCACCGTCTTTTGCCTCTCCATATAAACCTTAATATTAGTTTGTCGATATCCACAAAGTAATTAGCAAGGGTTTTGTTGTTGAATGTTTTTATGATGAAAGGGCGTTGAATTTTGTTAATAATTTTCTGATCAGTTGAGATAATCATCGGTTTTTCTTTGTTCAGCTTTAATCCTGTTTTTACACAGGAGTCGTGTCAATGCAGGGGTTGGGGAAACATTTTAGACTAGTATGGTTGGGTCTTCCTCTCTCAATTTGCCTGCGACTCTGAGCTGCGACCTGCACAAGTTCTTCTCAGGACCACTCCTCCCCCAACCAGTTAGGTGACACATGATGGCTAGAGGGGGCTGGGTATTTCCCTTCTTTCACATTGGTTAGTCTCTGGTAGTTTCCCTTTGATGGGGTTCTTGAGCAAAGGGCTAAGAAAGCATCCTTAAGATGTCTTTGGTTCAAAAGGTGATTTTATTAAAGCACGGGACAGGACGGGTGCGGGACAGAAAGAGCTGCCCTGGGGTTGTGAGGAGTGACTAATTATATATTTTTAGGTTTGTGGGAGGTGTTGGGGGGAATGAGATAAAGTAAGGCTCTAAGGCATTTGGAAGCAAGGCTTTCAGGACCTTGAGGGACTAGCTGTTGCTAAGATAAGGTTTCTTTTAGTCTTTAATGAAACAAAAACATGAAGGAAATAAGGCATCCATGAGGTGCTTGAGGAAGGTCACTCTCTGCTCTTCATGTTTCAGGTGTCTGTCAGTGGGTAAGCTGTAAGGAGGTTAATTCATGCTACTTTTCTCTTGTCTTTGTTTCTCTCATCACCTGCGGGCAGGTGGACAACAGAATATCTAGAAATATTTCAAAATGGTTACTTTCCCCTCTGCTAGGAGCATGTGGGGAATGTCCTCCGATTTTCTCTCTGAGAAAGTGGTGGTGTTCTCAGAGGTCAAACTCAAGACAGTGGGGGCCTGTAGAAGTTTTTAACTCTCAAGCTGGTCCACACTCAGTTGGTGTTCAGTTTGCTTAACTTTTTGTTGCTGTGAGGGTAGTAGTGATCATTTATAAGCTCTGTACATTTTGGAGCAAAACAGCAGAAGCCCTCCTGATTTGGTAATAGTAATTTCTTTGATGTGTAATATACATACCTAAAAGCACATACAGCCTAAGTACTGCCGGATGGATTTTTTGAAACTGAACACATCCATTTATTCACTATCCAGATCAAGACACAGGACATTTTCGGCATCATAAAGTATCCAAATTTCTAACAGCAAAAATTGGCTTGGCAATCTTTTTATTTTATATTAATGGAATTACACAGTATATACTCTTGTGTCTGAATTCTCTTGTTCAACATTGTGTGATTCACCCATTGTATGCTGTTTCATGTAGTTCTAGGTTATTTATTATTCATTTTTGTGTCCTAATGCTACATTTATTTTTCCTTGTATAAAACATGCCACATTACTTTTCCATTTCCATCAGATGGACAGAGAGACAGAACGAGTAAGAGACAAAACTAGGGTCACTCTGAATCCTGCAGACATTAAAAAGATAATCAAGGGGCGCCTAGTTAGCTCAGTCGGTTAACTGTCCAACTTTTGCTCAGGTCATGATCTCACGGTTCATGGGTTCAAGCCCCGCGTTAGGCTCTGTGCTGACAGTTCAGAGCCTGGAGCCTGCATCAGATTCTGTGCCCCTCTCCTGCTCATGCCCTATCTCTCTCTCTCAAAAATAAATAAACTTAAAAAAAAAATAATTAAAAATGCCAAGAAGAAAAAAGCTAATTAATAAAGAAAGGATTATGTCACCATTTCATTTTCTTTCTAATCAGTACATAAATAAAAATTTGGCCCATCAAAGCATGGAAGGATTCCAAAGGATGGAATCTTAGATCTGCTGGATCCAAGGATAGTGTTTAAGTCTCAAAAGTCAAACTTACAAACTACTCTTTGAAGCTTCTAACATGTGTGCAGTCTCAAATCCTAATCATCTCATCCCCAATTTGACAAAACAAGAAAAAGCATCACACAGAGCAGTATAGCAAAAATATAAACATGCCTGCAAGTACATGATCACTCAGATAATGAGACCTAAGGGCATATGCCAAGGCTAGGGCCAAACACCCACCAGAATAAAGCTCAGCCAGGAAGCAGCTGCCATAGAAAGTGCATGTGCATTCTGAGTGAGGGCCAGAATTCTCCAAAGCTTCAGGGACCCAAGTGTTAAATTCCTAGGTCTTTTTTGTGTTGGGAGACTCACGCCAAGAGCAACATCTCTCTCCAGAACCTACACATGTACCCAACCCATGCCTGCTGAAACTGTTTGATGTTTCTGAGACTTCTCTCAGTTTGAGTTTATGTTCTTAGAGGTCATTGGACCTGGAATTAGCAGGTCAAGAACCTCTTCATTTGTATCGGTTGTGAGGTGGGCAGGTCCACAGAGAAACCTCTGAGTGTGATGTGGGAAGCTCTCTGCAGATAGTTCACACTGTGATTATTGGCTCTGTAGGAATGGAGGGCATGGGATGAAGTGTGAGTTTGTGGGGTGAAGTCAGGGTTAGGGGATAGATTGATACAGAAGAGGGTGATGGTGTGAGCAGAGGATGCTCTCACAGTCATCATTCCACAGGGTGAGATTAACAGCCAAAATTCATTAACCCTGAGCCACAGCTTTGTTCTTGGGTTAGAATTTTAGAGCTGAAGGAGACCCCATATCAAGGAGAGACACCTGAGGAAGAGTGGATCCTTCTGGGAGCTCTATAGATGAAATTATACTTCCTAGAAACCCTCCCAAGACAGGACTGCCCCAGATTGATGTCTGGGACCTCTGAGCAGTTTGCAGCCCTGGTTTTTGTAGCTTCAACCTTGACTTTATTTTTGACATAAAGATGAGTAGAAGATGCTAGTGTCTCCCTGACCTCATCTGTTAAGTGGGCAGAGGGCATGGAGAACGTGTCTTAACAAGTATATTACTCTCCTGTTCCCAGTTCTTTATCAAACCACTACTACTCTGAGGATGATATGCCACATAATATGTCCATTTGATATGGTACCTCTTAGTACATTATTGGACACTGGGGGTGTAAGGTGTGTTTCCCGGTCTGAAGAAATATAACACAGTGGTCTCAACTGATACAGTCTTCTATTCAAGTTCTTTTATAGTATTTTGAGCATTCACATCTACCATGCAAAGTCTAGTCCAATGTTATGTGTCTATTCCTATCAGGACCCATTTATTGGCTCTCAGGGCTCCCAGCAGCCATCAGACCTTAGCTATTCAGCCTGTAGACCCATAGAGACCAAATTGTTATGGCCCAAGTTCTTCGGCATATGAAAATACTTTATCAGGCAGGCTATTATAAGGGCTCAGAAATTACCTTCCAGGAAAAAAAAATTACCTTCCAGGAACTAGTCAAAGGCTAGTCCTTTCTTGGAATGCGTATGGTTTGAGCTGTCCTAACCTGCTGAGTTAACCCTTTACTCTACAGAAGAATGTGGTGTTTAGCATGTTTATAGAACTAATGAATCTTAACGGTCATGCTTTACTTTGTTTGCTTCACTACACGTCTGACTCAGAAGTTTCCCACAGTAGCAGGAGGCTATATCCGCACCAAAGCACAGTGATATTCAACATAGATGTATTAATTTCCTTACTTCCCCTTCCTGTGTTTTAAGGATCCCATTCCAGCCTATTGTTTACTATAGAATCCCTCCAGGAAAATGCTTTTTTATATTCTTATTGTTGATCTGAAATACAGGGTTTTTTGTTTTTGTTTTTGTTTTACTATTAGAGATGTTACATGGATTTTTCCTTTCAGGGTTTAATGACATTCAAGGATGTAGCTGTAGACCTCTCAGGAAGAGTGGGAATGTCTGAGCTCTGCTCAGAGAGACTTATACAGAGATGTGATGCTGGAGACTATAGCAACTTTGTATCATCACTGGGTAAGGTCATTTGTTCCCCTATAATTCAGAAGATACAGTACTCTCTCCATTGAAATTCTAAGGCTGCATTAAATATCTAAATTTATGTTCCCTATTTTAGAAAATTGGTTTCAGCTTTGTTGTGTGGAATAACATCTCTCTCAGTCACCTTCATATCTTTTATCACTGACTTTCACACCTTCCTCTGGCTCTTTATGTATGTAATTGACTTTCCTACTTTAATTATATAAATTTTAGGGAAACACATACCATGGTATTTGTGTGTTTGAAAGCTACATTCTAGGCATTTTGCACTTAATATTAAAGAAATTTCACAGGAAGAACCATTAGTTATGTCATGAAACCTCTTGTTTTTCTTACCAAAATAACTAGCAATAGAATCCATGTGTATTTAAATTTAACGGACTGAGCCACCCAGGTGCCCCATGTATATTTAAATTTAAATAAGACCTTCCTCCCATGGTGTTTTCTTCTTTGTTCTGGTGATTCTTAAATCAGCCTAATATGACGACATTCCAACCCTCTCATTATTTTTTCATCTAGAAGCTTTTCTGAGACCCAGGTTTTAAACTCTATTTTTAAGTTATTCTAGAGTTAGAACTAAGCCATAAGCAAAGACTCTACATGCACTTCAGCCAATTTCCCCTAATGATAACAACTCACATAAGCATAGTACAATGATCTAAACCAGAAAGTGCACTTTGATACAATATTGTTAAATTACCTGTATACCTTGGGGCACTTGGATGGCACAAGTCGGTTAAGCATCCGACTTGGGCTCAGGTCATGATCTCACAGTTCATGGGTTTGAGCCCCGTGTCAGTCTCTGTGCTGACGGCTCCTAGCCTGGAGCTTGCTTAGGACTCTGTCTCCCTCTCTCTGTTCCTCCCCTGCTCATGCTCTCTCTCTCTCTCCCAAAAATAAACATAAAAAAAAAATTTTTTTTAAATTACCTGTATACTTTATTCAAATGTCACCAGTTACCATGGTAGTGTACTTGTAGTGATCCAGGATCCTACAATTCACTTAAGCTGTCATGTCTCTGTAGTCTTCTTCATTCTTAGATAAGTCCTTTCTCTTTCATGATCTTAACACTTTTGAACTGTGCTGGTCAGTTATTACATAGATTATTCCTGGATTTGGGTTTGTCTGACATTTTATGATTAATATTTTGATTAGATTAAGATTATATATTACAAAACAGCCAGAATATAACTGAAATGGCAGTAAGCACATAACTACCCATAATTACTTCAAATGTAAATGGATGAATAGATTAAAAAAAAAAAGACCCATCTACATGATGCCTACAACAGACTAACTTCAGAGAAAGGACACACATAGGCTCAAAGTAAAGGAATGGAAAAAGATATTTTATGCAAATAGAAGCCAAAAGAAAGCTGGGGCAGCTATACTTATATCAGCCAAAATAGACTTTAAGATACAGATTATAATAAGGGTCAAAAAGGTCAATTATATAATGATAAAGGTGTTAGTTCAACCAGAAGATACACCATTTGTAAATCTTTATGTACCCAACATAGGAGAACTTAAATATATAAAGCAAATATTAGCAGACCTAATGGGAGAAATAGACAGTAATACAGTAATACTGTGGGACTTTAATACCACACTTTAATTACTGGATACATCATCCAGACAGAAAATCAATTAGGAAACATTGGCCTTAAACAACATGTTAGAACAGATGGACTTAACAGACATATACAAAATATTCTATCCAAAAGCAACAGAATATATGTTCTCCTCAAGTGCATGTGGAACATTTGCCAGAATAGATCACATGTTAGGCCACAAAACAAGTCTTAATAAGTTAGAAAGACTAAAATTATATCAGCATCTTTTCTGACCATAATAATGTGAAACTAGAATCCAATTATATGAAAAAAAAATACTGGAAAATTCACAAATATATGGAGATTAAACAACATGTTACTAAACAACCAATAGATCAAAGAAGAAATAAAAAGTGAAATTTAAAATGTATGTTGAAAGATATATATATATCTTGAGACAAAGAAAATGGAAATGCAATATACCATATGAAGCTGGAAGTTAGTAGAAGGAAAGAAATAACAAAAATTAGAGTGAAAATAAATGAAATAGAGACTAAAAACAACAGAAAAAATCAGTTAAACTAAGAGCTGGGTTTTTAAAAAATATAAATGGAAACTTTAGCAACACATACACACATGCACAAAAGAAAAAAAAAAAGAATGAGGACTCAAAACCAGAATATAAAAGGGGGCATTACACCTGATACCATGGATTATAAGAGACTACATGGGGCGCCTGGGTGGCGTAGTCGGTTAAGCGTCCGACTTCAGCCAGGTCACGATCTCGCGGTCGGTGAGTTTGAGCCCCGCGTCGGGCTCCGGGCTGATGGCTCAGAGCCTGGAGCCTGTTTCCGATTCTGTGTCTCCCTCTCTCTCTGCCCCTCCCC
>NW_026057588.1:14837773-14856564 GCF_023721935.1 Panthera uncia
AAAAAAAAAATTTAAAAAAAGATTTAAAAAAAAATAAAAAAGAGACTACTGTGAATAATTATACACACAAAAAATTGGACAACCTAGAAGAAATGGATGAATACTTAGAAACATACAATCTACTAATACTGAATCGTGAAGAAACAAAAATCTAAACAGACTAATTACTTGTAAGGTAATGGAATCAGTAATCAAAAACCTCCCAACAAACAAAATTCAGGACCAGATGGCTCCAGTGGTGAATTCCACCAAATATTTCAGGAAAAATTAATACCAATCCTTCTCAAATTCTTCCAAACTCATTTTATGAGGCCAGCAGTAGTGGGAGACTAAAACAAGATAAGGACACCACAAGAAAAGAACATTACAGGTCAAGATCCCTGATGAACATAGGTGTAAAAATCTTCAACAAAGTATTAGCAAAGCAAATTCACCAATACATTAAAAGGATCATACACCATGACCTGGATTTATTCCGGGTATGCAAGGATTATTAAACATTCATGAATCAATGTAATACACCACACTATCAGAAATAAGGACAGAAATCATATGATCATCTCAATAGATGCAGGAAGAACCTTTGAAAAAGTCAACATCCATTTATGATGAAACTCTCAACAAACTGGGTAGACAGGAAATGTACCTCAACATAATAAAGGTCATGTATGACAAGCCCACAGCCAACATCATACTAAATGGTGAAAAGCTGAAAACTTTTCCTTTAAGATCAGGGACAAGGACCCACACTCACCTTTTTTTGTTCAATATAATGTTGGAAGTCTCAGCCAAAGCAATTAGGAAAGAAAAAGAAATAAAGGACATTCGATTGGAAAGGAAGAAGTAAAACTATCACTATTTGCATATGACAGGAGCATATCTATTGAAAACCCTAAAGATTTCACCAAAAAACCTTGTAGAACTAATAAATGAATTCAGTAAAGTTGCAGGACACAAAATCAATATACAAAAATCACTTGCATTTCTATACACTCGTAGCAAACTATCAGAAATAATTAAGAAAATTATCCCATTTTCAGTGGTATTGAAAAGAATAAAATACCTAGGAATACATTTAACCAAGGAAGTGAAAGACCTGCATATTGAAAACTGTAAGACACTGATAAAAGTAAATGAAAAAGACACAAATAAATGGAATGATATTCCATGTTCTTAGACTGGAAGAATTAATATTAAAATTTCCATACTATGCAGTGTAATCCCTCTTATAATTCCAATGGCACTTTTCACAGAAATAGAACAAATGATCCTAAGACTTGATGGAACTGAAAGACTCCAAGTAGCTAAAGCATTCTTAAGAAAACTAAGCTATAGGCATCACACTTCCTGATTTCAAACTATATTACACAGCTATAGTAATCAAAACTGTATATGGTATTGGCATAAAAACAGACATATAGTTCAATGGAACAGAATAGAGAACCCAGAAATAAACCTACATGTAGATGGTCAATTAATTTACAACATAGGAGCCAAGAAAATACAATGGCGGAAAGGATAGTCTCTTCAATGAATGGTGCTGGGAAAATTTTTACATACAAAGGAATGAGACTGGGCTACTTTCTTACAATAGAATTCTAAAACTCACATGGAAACAGTCTCCAAATAACCAAGACTATCTTGGGAAAGAAGAACAAAACTGAGGCATTATACTTCCTGATTTCAAAATATATTTCAAAGCCTTAGTAATTAAAACATTATGGTCTGGTAAAAAGAGACATATAGACAGACCTTATAGACCAACGGATCAGAACAGGGAGCCCAGAACTAAATCCACACGTACAAGATCAATTGATCTTCAGCAAGGATGGCAAGAATACACAATGGGAAAAGGAGAGTCTCTAACAAATTGTTACGTTAGGAAAACTGGATCTCCACCTACATAAGAATGAAATTGGATCTATGTATTATACCATACATAAAAATCAACCCAAAATGGATTAAAAACTTAAATGTAAGTTCTGAAACTATAAAACTCCTAGAAATCATAGAGGGAAAGCTTTACAGCATGGATACAACACCAAAAGCAGAGGCAACCAAAGCAAAAACAGACCAGTGAGACTGCATCAAATTAAAAACTTCTGCACAGCAAAGGAAATAACACAGTGAAAAGCAACCTGTGGACTAGAAGAAAATATCAGATAACTGCAAACCATATCAGATAAGGAGTTAATTTCTAAAATATATAAGAAATTCCTACAACTTAAGACAATAAAATCCACTGAGTACCTCTATGTAAAAATGGGCTAAAGATTTGAATACACATTTCTGCAAAGAAGACATAAAAATGGCCAACAGGTATATGAAATCTATGTCAGCAATCTGTGAGGGTTCCAATTTTTTTCACAACTTCACTAAAACTTACTATTTTCCATTTTTAAAAAAGTTTATTTATTTATTTTTGAGAGAGACAGAGAGTGTGGGGGAGGGGCAGAGAGAGAGGGAGAGAGAATCCCAAGCAGGCTCCGCACTGTCAGCACAGAGCCTGATGCAGGGCTCAAACTCACAAGTTGTGAGATCAAGAGTTGGATGCCTAACTGACTGAGCTACCCAGGCACTCCACTATTTCCCATTTTTTAAAAATGGCTATCCTAATGGGTACAAGATAGTATTTTGTTGTGGTTTTGATTTGCATTTCTTTAATGATGTTGGGCCTTTTTCCATGGGCTATTGCTCATTTGTATGTCTCCTTTGAAGAAATGTCTTCAAATTCTTTGCTTATTTTGAGATTGAGTTGTCTTTTTACTGTCTAAGTGTTCTTTATATATCCTGGATACTAGACTCCTATCAGAGAGATGATCTGAAAATATTGTTCCCATTCTGTGGATTGTCTTTGCATCTTCCTGATAACGTCCTTAGACTCACAAAAGTACTTAATTTTGGTAAAGTCTAATTTACTTGTTTTTTGTTTGTGCTTAAATGTCATCTAAGAAACTGTTGCTTAATCCAGGCTTACAGAGATTTACATCTGTCTCTTCTAAGCACAGTCATGGTTTTCATCACATTTATCCACTTCTAGGCAGTCCAACATCTCATTTTTAATACAACTAAGTTTGCTTCCAGTGCCCTCCTAACCACTAAAGACTGATTGCCCCAGACATGTTCTTCAACTTCATTGAGTTGTCTGGGGGACCAGGAAAGATTCCTTGGATCAATCTTACCAGGCCTCTGACAGGAGGATATTTGTTGAACTTTTGCCATCCATCCTCTCTCTTAGATATCCCTTAGTTTCTAGACTCATACTTGCTGGCTTTAGTTGCCATCTACCTTTTACTAAGCTCTATGCCTTTGAGTGAACCACTGACCTCTCTAGGTCTTTGTTGCTCACAGTGAGACTTGACTACCAACAGTATCACCATCACCTGGGAACCTGTGAGAAATTTAGATTCTTGGTCTCCAGCTCACATATGCTAGAACAGAAACTGGTGGTGGGGCCCAGAAATCTATATATTAAAAAATCATCCAGATAATTTAGATATGAGTAGTGAGGCCCAATATCAATGTACTCAGCTATAATAATTAAAAACAACAGCAAACAAACATCCTAGAGAACCCCAGTATAATTCTTTCTGTGTGCATCCTCTTCATCACTGTCCACAGTATCTTAGGGAGCTCCCTTTGCAGTCAGCACTCACTATGCAATTTCTGTGTTTCAAGTTTAATAATTCTAGGCCTTCCTACTACTTTCTAGCATAAGAAACAGAAAATGTCCTTTCTTCTCAACAGCTTCTAGAACTGGTGTAATCATAATCACTAATGTCATTAAGCCATTCATTACCATGTTGTGTCAACAAAACAGTCTCAGGAGGCTTCTGGTGATGGGAGGTTGATGCCATTTTCCAGTTTGTGTCACCCTTAATCTCTTAACTGCTTCTGACCCTGACCTTCTGCCTTCCCTGCTTCAGGAATGATGGGTCAGTATATAACTACATTCTCTCCAGGGTGTGAATACTTGTGACTCTTCTTTGTAAAGTGTGGGGGATAAGCTTAGGAATCCCCCAGGTTTACACCATTTATAATATTAAGATAATAATGATGTTAATGATGTACTATTTCTTGGGGTGCAGTGGGGGTATAGGAATAACCAGCCTATTCGGAGAGAAGTATTACAACCACGCCTTAACTATAGTTGTATATACTATAATTCAAATTGTAAGTGATTATACTAACGATGACTTTTAAGGGGCAGCATTCCAAGGGGATTAATATAATGGATCTTGCAGCCAACGGGCTTGGGCTTGAATCCCCCTATGCTATTTACTAGCTTTTTATCTTGAGCAAGTTCCTTTACTGTGGGGAATAAATTTAGGAATTCCCTGAGGTTGCACCGATAGGTTAACAAGGCATAAAGAATTAGAAAGCCACAGGATGAACACACCAAAGATTGGGTAAACAAGATTAGGTAAACAGGGCAAAGGCCCCCAGTATAGGACAAAGGTAGAGGAATAGGAAATCTCAGGATGAAAGCATCCAAGATTAGGTAAACAAGATTAGGTATTCAGGGTGGAAGCACCCCCCAATTTAGTACAATAGCAGAAAGCTGCGTTCACAGGAAGGAAGGATCAACATAGGCAAATTAGTAAACAAGGCTATAGACCCGCAGCAGGGTGAAATTGCCCAGAATGGAGCTAATTAGCAAAAGAAACATGCCTTGTTGACCCTGAGGTAGCATGTTCAGTCTTTCTTGTATCCTAGGCCAGTATAGGTAAACAGAGGTGGCGCCTCATGCCTGCTGTAAAATAAATGAAGAAACCATCTGCCCGGTGCAAGGATGTTGGTGCCAGGATTTTGTTTTGTATTGATCCAAGCCCCTAATACTGCATATCTTCAAAACCCCCTTTCCCTCACACCCATGAGTTAATGTTCATGGTTTCATTGTCTCTTTGTGCACGTCCATCACACTTGTAAGCTTTCTGATCCCAATAAAAACGGAGCAAGAACTCTTACTCAAGGCTCTTGTCTCCTCCCAGACATTAGCCTCTCACATTTCAATCCTGAGTCTGCTGTCCTGCTGGACAAGAGAGAACTCCAGACCCAGAGTCCACGACACTTTACTTCTCTACAACTCACATTCTTCATCTATGAAATGGGAATAATGAGCCCATCTTAAGCATTGTTGTGTGGATGGATTTATTATAGATTTAAAGTGCCTAGAACAGGGACTGGTGCACTCACTTAATAAATTATCACCATCATCATCAATCACTAATAGTGCTGTGTACTGGGTTCTGTCATTTAAACCTCACAGAGACCTTGTAATATGTGGACTATTTCCCTCTAGTTTATAAAATTGTCATCATTCCTGACAGTATGACTTAACCTCTTGAGAGTTCCTAAGCCAGAACCACCTAGCTAAGGTGTTCCCAAATTTCTGGCCCTCAGAAACTGAGAGAATAAATATTTATTGTTGTTTTAAGTCATTAAGTTTTGAGTAGCTTGTTACATAGCAATTAATAATGTAGTCAGGGATGCATTATAAACATGCCATTTTCCAGAGTGTAATGGAACACACCATAGGTTTTCAGAATTGACATTAATTATAGTCATAAGCTTTTTAAAAAGTAATTCCTATGCCCACCATGGAGCTGGAACTCACGACCCCAAGATCAAGAGTCACATGCTCTACCAACCAAGCCAGCCAAGCACCCCAATTATAGTCATAACCTTAATGTAATTCAAATGATTGTATTAAAGTGGTGATTACATTGTCCCATTTCATGGATGGAAACACCAATTTTTGTTTTAATAGCAATGCTATTATAATAAATATTAAAATAGTACAATTATAATATCACTAAGGGAGTAATCTAATAGAGCTCATTTGACAGGGGAAAACGTCACTTCTAGAGGTAGCACTATGGTGTAAATATAGTGCAAACGTCACTGCCACCTGAAGGTGGCAGAAGGCGGAAGGGATACAGGACTTCTTAGCATCAGAGCTGGTATTAAACATGGTATCTTAATAATTACAGGCATAGTGCAAATAATGACAGAGCTTTTCTAAATTATATTAATTATACTTCAGTACAATAATATAATTAATATAATTATGGAATTATGTAAAATGGTTAGTAAGTGTATGGTATGGTTATGGTATGGTATGATGTATGGCATGGGAAGTAGGGCGGGGTGGGGTAGGGTATAATATAGGTAACAGCCACACCAGCACCAGTAGTCCCAAGTGATGGCTGAGGCTGGAGTGCTCAGCCTATCCTGCCATTAGGGCAAGTGCCCATGACAATTATGGCTTTTTTTTTTTTTTTTAACATTTATTCATTTTGAGAGACAGAGCACAAGCAGAGGAGGAGCAGAGAGAGAGAGGGAGACACAGTATCCAAAGCAGGCTCCAGGCTTTGAGCTGTCAGCAGAGCCTGATGTGGGCCTCAAACCAATGAATAGTGAGATCGTGACCTGAGCCGAAGTCGGACAGTTAACTGACTGAGCCTCCCGGGCACTCTGACAATCATGGCTTTAACCCAACCTTGCCATAAATGTCAACACCTGCCACACTGTGTCATATTTATTGTCCAGCAATGTGCTTGGGGCTGGGAAACCTCAGCCCTGCCACATTCCTCTTGCCCTCAGGGTTTCATATCCACTGGTGGTTCCTCTGGTGGAGGAGGTAGACCTCATGGAGGGCAGACCACATGGAATGATGGGATACAGAAGTTCTGGGGTGGATGCTGGCAGAATGGTTCCCTGTTGGTTCCCCACTACTGTCCCTCCCCACTTTACACGGCCTGCCCACAGCAACCAGGAGACTGAGTACGGAGACAGCACTGACCTTGTGGACACTGGGGAAGGATGCAAGTCAGATACACTGGGGATGGGAAGGATGGGTGGTTGGGTGAGAAAGGGTTAGGGCTTAGGTGTGCTGAAGTGTGGGGAGGGGCATTAAATCTTGAATTAGGGGACTGTAACCAACCCACCCTCCCTTCCTCATCCCCTACCCCTGGAGTTTAGCTCACTCAGTGTGGGGCACGTGGTCAACTGTTATTACTATCATTCATTTTTCCACTTAAACTTATACTGAGTGTCTACTTTGTGCTAGTGCTGTGCTGGGTGCCCTGAACACAGTTGAAAGAAGACAAAGCCTGGGCATCATGAGGTTGACAGTCCAGTGGGGAGGGGGGAATGATAAACCCAAACCAGAAACATTTAATATCAGGTCAGATAGTGGTACTTGCAATACAAATATAGTACAAAATAGTGATCCCAAGAAGTGTGTTACTCCACATATAATGGTGGAGATGGTGGTGGCAGGGGGTTCTCCAAAGAATAGAAAAGGACAGCAAGCTGCAGCATGGGCGCTGGGGAAGCAGAGTACTCTCAGAGAACACAGCTGAGCAAAGGTCCAAAGTGGAACAAGCTTTCTTGATGCTTGAGCTGCTGACAAATAATAAAAATGCTGACCAGCTACAACCGCAGGCTCTCCAGACCGTATGCCCCTTTTATTATAGTTATAACTTTACACTATAAACATTAAATGTAAACATGTAAAAATATAAATAACTTAAGTGTGAAAGTCTGATATAAAAGTTACATAATTCAGTAATCATACATATTAGATATTATATAAATAAACATTTTAATATACAATAAATATAATGTGCTATATATTGTAAATATACATTAATAGTAATACGCACATATAAAATTATACAAACCTATATTTATAATCTAATATCTAATAATCTTTTATCAAATATAATTTAAATTATCACATGGTAAAACATACTTTTTTGAGATTCATCCATATTGTAACTTGTGTCAATAAATTATTCCTTCTTATGTGTAAGTAGTATCTCATTGTATGTCCTACAATTTATTGAATTATTCACCCACTACTTTTGGGTTGTTTCCAATCTTTTGGCAAGTGAATATAGTTTCTGTCAACATTTGAGTCCATATGTAATTTTTCATTTCTCTAGGTTAAATACTGAGGAGCAGAACTGCTGGTTCATAGTATATTGTATATGGTTAATTTTATAAGAACCTGCCAAATTTTTGTCCAGAGTGGATATATCATTTTACCTTCCCAACAGTAATGCATTAAAGTGTCCATTGCTCTGCATCCATGACAACTTTTGGTACTATTAAAAAAAAAATTATTTTAAGCCATTCTAAGCGTGTAGTAGTATCTCATCACGGTCTTAATTTGCATTTTCCTAATGACGTTGAGCATCTTTTCATCAGCTTATTTTCACCTGTATCTCATACAACCATGTGGATGAATCTCAAATACATCACAAAATGAAAGATGTCAGACTCAAAAGGATACATACATATGTACATACAGATACCCATATATTTCTGTAACACTGTGGAAAAGGCAAAACTATAGAGACCAGTAACAGATCAAATTAGTGACTGCAAGAGGCTGGAAGTAGGGAGACTGCCTAAAATGGGATAGGAAGGAATGCTGGGAGTGAAGGAAATGTTCTCTGTCTTGACTGTGGTGTTGATTACATAATTGTCATTTGTCAAAACTCTCAGAATTCTACACTAAAAAGGGTGATTATCCACACCTCAATAAGTCTGACTTTAAAAATATCTCAGTACTATAATATCATAATACATATAAGAGAGAAATAATTGGAATTGACAAAAAAAAATAACACGTTTCCCTCTGTGAGGTTTGGGCACAGTCATGCAGATGTTGGTCAGATGCTGTGTCCATTTATAAATAGTAATGATATTAACAACAGGATACCCTAATTGGTAACCACTAGCCCTGCTCCCTTATTCAGCCCTGATTAAGTCACTTCATTCTCAGTAATTCCATTTTACAGGTGAGGCAATTGAGGCTCAGGGGGAAGGTTTGCTGGACTGGCCCAGAATCCTCAGCAGATCAGTGTTGGCACCAGGATTTGAATCCACATCCACAGCCTTCTCTATTCTGGTTGCATCATGGGAATCCCAGCTGGTGGTCTCCTGGGCCCCTCAGATCCTCCCCAGCCCACTCTGGGTCACTAATTCCCCAGAGGGGCCTATGAGGCTAGGACCTCATCCTCATCCCTTCTCTCTCTTCCAGGTTTCTTGTCCATGTAAACAGTGGGGATGTGGAGAAGCGATGCTGGAGAACTTGGCAGTAGCCACACAGGGGCCTCATGAAGCAATATGGGCAATGGGGAACCAGCATTATGTTAGTGGAGACCAATGGGGAAAAGCAAACTACCAGTATTTAATGGAAGGTTTAATGGAAGGTTCACAGACACTCTTAATAGGTAATGGACATCAGCAGACTTTTTGCTGGTTATTAATGTAGGTACTATAGAGGGGGATAGTGGAGGCTCCAAAACGCAGATGGATAATGTGGAGTTTATGGTGCATTATCAGTCATTGCCCTTACTTGTGTGGAGGGAAGCAGGTTAACGACACCAGTGTTCAGAGAAGGTATTGAGGGCATCACCACATGCTGGTTTGGGGACAGTTACAAACACTGCTAGATGGGGAAATGGGAGATCATTAGTCACCATTGTTGCAATGGACAAGTAATGAAGGGGGATCACAAAGCATCCTACTAGAAGTGTAGTAAAAGTATCAGAAGATATTATTAATAGTTGGATTAGGTGGGGTATATCACAGCTTCCTATTCTGAAGATTGTAGGAAGTGGTCATCAGTTACTACTTACGTGAAAAGTGGGAATAAATGGGGAATATGGAGATTACTAGGCTTTGTCACAAGTGAAGTGACAGACATCATGCTGGAGGTTAGTTGTGGAGGAGGTAATGACATCTCCAGGACAGTATTTCCTGGAATTAAGGAGGGGTGATAAACGTAGTACTGAGTGAAAGAGGGATAATGGGTGTGCAAATACTGTGCTGCAGTGGGGTAAGAAGTGGGGGGGGGGTGTCCTTCAGACACTCTCTTGAGGGGGTCAGCAAACACTGTCATAAATTGAGGCATAATGGTGGGTTGCAAGACATTTAGTGAAGCCCCAGATACAGTACTGAATGAGATAAAGGGGGTTAACAGTGGATCACCTACCATACATTGTTCTAAGATAGGAATAAGAGTATGGTGGATCATCAGATACTGTCAAAGGGTGAGATGAAGGGAGTTAGTGATGGATCAGACATCGATCCAAGGTGGAGTAATGGCACTACCAAATTTGGGTGAGAGGGTTCAGGAGTATTCCCAGCCTTGCCCCCTGACAAGGTTCTGTCCCCATCCCCAACCACAATGCTGTTGTTCACAAAGGCAACAGCACCTTGCACAACCCTATTACTTGCCACTCCCAGTTGTTACCAGTGGACTGACCTAGAGGAAACATTCTGCTCTTTCCAATTTGGCTGCCCAACAGCTGAGTGTTCAGTCAGACCCTCTGCCTGCATTTGAGAGACCACTGCTGCCAGTCTTGGGTCAGACACCTAACTTCCCAGGAAGGTCTGCCCTGCTCTCAGCCCCTTCATACTATTAGCTGTGGGCCTGTCGGGACATGAGGAGTGGGTCTATAGGTGAGGGTCTGGGGTGGGGTATTTGGAGCTGCGAATTTCACAATCATGGTAGGAAATCCTGAACACCAAGCATCTACGCGGGATTTCCTGTCTCAGTTTTCCCTTCTTTAAATTGGCTGGCATCAGGCAAAAGGTTTATAATAATGTTTCAGCTTTGGGGAAAGGAGGCAGAGGCCAGGTAAAAACAAGCTGAAAAAGCCTGGTGTTTTAGGCAAGTTGGTTCTCCCCATTGCAGCATCGTATGCTGCAATACAGAAAAGATTAAAGGAAAGTTGTGATGAGCAGGGTCAACACTTCACAGTGTGCATTCATGGAATGCCTGTTGTTGTCAGGCACGGGTCAAGGTTCAAAGTGGTGAACAAAACAGAACATTCTAACATAGGAGCCACAGACAAGTAAAATATACAGGGCATTGTGGCAATAAGTGCTATGGAGAAGGATAAAGGATAGAGGGGAGAGGGTCAAAATTTTAAACCAGGCAGGAAAGCACAGGGAAAGCCTCTGTGAAGAGGTGCCATTAGAAGACATGAAGGAGCTAACCACACAGATATGAGTGCTGTAGATGCAAAGGCCCTGAGGCAGGACCTGAACTGATGTGTTTGAGGCACACGGGGAGAAGGTGCTTGTGGAGTCCATGGCATAAAGATGGGACACAGAGAAGACTTGAACAAATGTTGAGGTGTGTTTTAATATGAGTTTCTAATTTGTTATTATTATAAATGTCAGGGCATTAAGGCAGACAAATAAGCTGGAAGAACTATGACAGCAAAAGGGAGATGGAGATGAAAAGTTGACCAAAATGACCTGAAAATTCTTTTCAGAAGCTTTCCTGAGGGTAGTGGAGGTTCACAAAACACTATGTTGGGAGCTAAATGAGATAATGGCAGTCAGCAGACATTAGTATTTAGCACTAATGCAATTATGTGGGTGTCAGAAGACAATATTCTAGGAACTAATGAGGGTCAAATACACTTTAGTGGTAGAGATGATAAGGGGTGGGGTTACAAGTCATGACGCTAGAGGATAATGGGTCAACATACACTCAGAGGTTTGTGTCTGCATACATAAAGAACTTTTTTACTGAGTTATCTCTTTCTTGATGGAAATACTCAATGGGAGACCAGACACACACAACCATGTTAGATTCAGCAGAATGAGAAAACACCCCAAACGGTGTTAGATAATGTGTTCTGCAGCAAACATCTCACAGAACTCAGGATCTGTCACTATCATATACATTATGTTGTTGTACCATTCAACCTGTTGGTAATCTACCTATTCCACAGTAAACAGGATTATCATTAACATGACTTAATATAACCTCTCCTATGCAGAATCTGGTAACAATGTCCCATCATATTTTTATGAGAAGCCTTCTATCAATTTTCCTAGTATGAACGCTTCAAGGTTTAATGAAGGTGGTGGTAATGTGGGAAGGGCCCCCTTCATTCAGGGCCCTATTCTTTACAATAATGTGAGACACTTTGATGGGGTATTTCTACTTATAATATGCATATTTTTCTGCTAACAAATTTAATGATATACAATCAGACCTGATCTCACTGAGGTTTTCTCACACTGTTCTTCTCAAGTGTGAATACTCTGATGGACATTGAGCACAGATTTCTGGACGAAGCCTTTCCCGCAGACTACACACTTATAGGGTTTGTCTCCAGTGTGTGTTGTCTGATGTTTATTCAAATTTGACCTGTCTGTGAAAGCCTTCCCACACTCAGCACATACATAAGGCTTTTCTCCTGTGTGAATTCGCTGATGCACTTGGAGTTGTGATTTCTTAGTGAAAGATTTGCCACAGTCACTGCATTCATAAGGTTTCTCTCCAGTGTGGATTCTATGATGTATAATCAACTCTGACTTCTGTCTGAAGGTCTTCCCACATTCAGAACAGATGTAGGGCTTTTCTCCTGTATGGGTTTTTTGGTGTTTACTGAGATTTGATCTGCCACTAAAGGCTTTCCCACACACAGCACACACATACGGTTTTTCTCCTGTGTGAATTGGTTGATGCACCAGGAGCTGAGATTTGGACGTGAAGGATTTCCCACAATCACTGCATTCATAAGGTTTCTCTCCAGTATGAATTCTCTGATGAGTAATGAAGTTTGACTTCCGGATGAAAGCTCTACCACACTCACCGCATACATAAGGTTTCTCTCCTGTATGAATTTTCTGATGCACAATAAGTATTGATTTCTGGTTGAAGGCTTTCCCACATTCATGGCATTCATATTGTCTTTCTCCGGTATGAATTTTCTGGTGTATATTGAGGTGTGACTTTTGGGTAAAGGCTTTTCCACAGGTACCACATTCATAAGGTTTTTCTCCAGTATGAATTCTCTGGTGTGTAATCAAATCTGACCTTTGTGTGAAGGCCTTTCCACATTTAGGACATATATAGGACTTCTCCCCTGTATGAGTTTTCTGATGTGTAATGAGATTTGACCTGTTGGTGAATGCCTTCCCACATTTAGCGCACATATAAGGCTTCTCTCCTGTGTGAATTCGTTTATGTACATGGAGTTGTGACTTGGAAGTAAAGGATTTCCCACAGTGGCCACATTTATAAGGTTTCTCTCCAGTATGAATTATTTGATGTGCAATCAAGTGAGCCTTCTGGATAAAGGCTAGTCCACATTTCATGCATACGTAAGATTTTTCTCCTGTATGAATTCTCTGATGCACTGTGAGTGCTGACTTCTGAGTAAAGGCTTTTCCACAATCACTGCATTCATAAGGTTTTTCCCCAGTGTGAATTCTCTGATGTATAATCAGTTCTGACCTGTACGTAAAGGCCTTACCACATTCAGTACATATGGACGATTTCTCTCTAATTTGAACTTTCTTATGTGTAATGAGATTGGAACTATTGTTGAACATCTTCCCATATTCCGTATATATAAAGGGTTTCATTCTTGTGTGAATTCGTTGATGTACCTGGAGTTGTGACTTAGAAATGAAGGACTTCCCACAGTTATTGCATTCATATGGTTTTTCTCCAGTATGGATTCTTCGGTGTGCAATCAAGTGTGTCTTCTGTATGAAGGCCTGTCCACATTCAATACATATATAAGATCTCTCACCTGTGTGAATCTTCTGATGCATCTTGAGCGTGGACTTTTGTGTAAATGCTTTGCCACAATCACTGCATTCATGGTGTCTCTCTCCAGTATGAATTTTCTGGTGTATACTGAGATCAGAGTTGTAAGAGAAGCCTTTTCCACATTCACTGCATTCATAAAGTTTTTCTCCAGTATGAATTCTTTGATGCCTTAAGAGAGAAGATACTTGGAAAAAAGCTTTTCCACATTCACTGCACTTATAGGGCTTCTCTCTAGTATGGGTTCTCTGATGTATAATGAATTCTGGCCTCTTTACAAAAGCTTTCCCACAGTCAATGCACACATAGAGTTTTTCTCCTGTATGAACTTTCATATGTACCCTGAGCTGTGACTTCTGGGTGAAGATCTTTCCAAATTCAGCACATTCGTAAGATTTCTCCCCAGTATGAATTTTTTGATGTTGAGAGGGTGCTTGTTTATAGCTGAGGATATTTCCACATTGATTATGGTCCCATAACTTCTCTCCTGTTGGAGAACACTCAGGGTCAGTAGAGGAAGAAATTTTACCATATTCAGTAATCTTATTCATGTTCTTTGATGCACTGTTTCTATAATGACTGTGTAAATCTAAATTATGCTTCAAAGCGTTTCCAAATGAATCACACTGATGGGCTCTTTTGGGGGAAAGAATGTTTTGGCTCACATGGATTATTTTTCTAATGTCCTTATATTCATAATCCTTCTTTGCAGTCAGTATTTTCTTGATGAAAACAACATCTCTTAAAGATTTGTTTTCTCTTTGCTGATAGCTTTCTGTCTGGTCATCAATCTGCCACAATTCTTCTAGAATGAAATACAACAAAATATCACTTGTAGCATCACCTTCCTTCTCAATGTAGAAAAGAAGCTTTTTCATGGATTCTCTGCTGTGAAGTCTGCAATCTAAACTCTCCTTCACAGAGGAGAATGATGGTTTAGCTGAAAGAGCAGCTAGCAGAGGCTAGAGGGGAGGGTCATATGGATCATCCAAGTTGAACACAGAGAAAAGGGTGAGGGTGACTCATTTGAGGAGGAGGCGGGTAACAGTGGTGATAGGAACATTCTGGGATACAATCAAATGGTTAGAGGAAATAAACTTTATGAACATAATCCACCATGGACAGAAGTAGAAAAAGTAAGGCAAAACCCAAGCTATATAGCACAGTAACATTTATATAATAATACATACCCCAAGTCACTTTAAATTTTAAAAGAATATGCACGAATTAAAAAATATGTTTCCATCACATAAAACAGTTGCCTACAGTGAGAAGTGAGATGGGTGTGGGGAAAAGAAAGAAATGGGAATAAATCAAAAAACAAAATACAGGAGTCCCTTCCCTTATCGGAACGGGACATGTTCCAAGACACTCACTGGATGTCTGTCTGAATCCTCAGAGGTACCAAACCTGATTTTTTTTCTTATTCAGTGAAGAACGTTTTAGCTTTTCACTTAAAGGAAGCACTTTATGGCTTCTCTTTGGCATACCACAACTGCCACCATTACTACTCTTTTGCTCTGGGGCCGCTGTTAAGTAAAATAAGGGTTACTTGAACAGAAGCACTGCAATATGACAGTCAATCTGACAAACGAGAAGGCTACTAAGTGACTAGTGGTCAGGTAGTATATACAGCGTGGATATGCTGGACAAAGGGATGATTCAACTCGTGGGCAGGATGGAGTGGGATGGCATAAGATTTCACAAGGCTACTCAGAAAGGCACACAATTTAAAGCTTGTAAATTGTTTATTTCTGGAATTTTCCATTTAATATTTTCAGACCATGGCTGACTGTGGGTAATGAAAACCATAAAAAGTGAAACTGCAGTCATAGAGAATCTTTACCCAGACTGATAATGACAGTGTGCCCTGAATGAGGACCACAATTAAACTCAAATTTCATCACGTGAAGTATAGAAATAAAGCAATTACAAAAATCAGGCAATGAGGCAGAGAGACCCCAGTTAGTGTAACGTCAACCAATATTGGAAGGAAATAGCAGAAAAGTACTTCTAAAGGTTAAGTGACAATTACCCCCAAGTCATCAGTTGGGTGAAAGACATGGGGAACAAGGAAGTAAGAAATCTTATGTCAGTACCTATGGAGAAAATAGGAAGAGAGCCTGGATGGACATAATATCCTGAAGCATCTCATAGTAGAAAAAAAGAAATGATAGAGGACTATGAGAATGGGAGTGTGACATATAGTAAGTTTGAAAGAAAGCAGATCCATGAATGCCTGAATGCATAAAGAATCATAGACAATGGGGAAGACAGAAAGAAAAAA
The DNA here is from genome assembly GCF_023721935.1 of Panthera uncia. Taxonomy (NCBI): domain Eukaryota; kingdom Metazoa; phylum Chordata; class Mammalia; order Carnivora; family Felidae; genus Panthera; species Panthera uncia. Next base: position 14,853,661 of record NW_026057588.1, read on the forward strand.
AAAAAAATCCTTAATGAGGCAGATTAGCATGTGATCCAGACTCCAAAAAGCCAAAGAACATGGTTAGAAATGATGAAAGCATTTAGTTATTTGAGAGGCCAATGTCAAGTGTCCTCAAGCAGTAAATTAGAACAAAAAAATTAGAACCTTCCAAAAGAGTCATCTTAATAGCATTTTAAAGATGCCAGTCTTTTTCAAGACAGCTGAGAGCTCCCCTTTCTCCCACCTGTCTGGTCATGCACACTCACCTGAACAGCTCTGATGTGGGCTCTCACCCTGCAATGCCCAGGGCTCCTTTCCTTGCTCCAACATGAAAACTTCTGGTTGGGGAACTTCATACCCTGTTTATGAGAAATGATAAAAGACTGGATCCAGCTAATTGTGTTTCAAAATGTAATCAATAGTCTTGTTCAATGAAGTTTTGTTCTTCAGGAATGTAACCATTTATTTCTTGGAACAGAGTAATGTTCAGAATGCCCAAGGGGATAAAGAACCCTAGACAAATCAAAGTCAAAAACATTACATACTTCAGATATCTCACAGCATTCAGCAACTGAGAACAGAAATACTCTCACTGTGGATCTGAGTAACTGTGCTTACCTACTGAAAGCAGGTGACTGTAGGTCTCCAACATCACATCCCGGTACAAGTTTCTCTGAGCAAGGTCTAGATGCTGCCACTCCTCTCTGCTGAAATCTACAGCCACATCCCTGAAGGACACCGATCCCTGTAAGGGAACATTTCCTGTTCAATATGAATAGTTAGCTTTGGGGGATGGAGACTAGGAATATGGAATGTGGGTTTTGTTGTTATTAATTTATTTCCTCTTTCTAAAAACTCACCTCCCATTTCCCTAACATTTTATTATGGAAAATTTTGAACATACAGAAAATTTAAAAGAATTTGTAGAGTGAAAACCTGTTTCCCAACCACTTAGAATCTATCATTAACATTTTGCTCTATTTGTTTTATCATACATTTATCCATCCTTTTATCATCAATCCATCTCATTTTTATGCAGTTCAGAGTAAAGTGTAGATGCCAGTACACTTCATCCTAAATACGTCAGAATGTAAATCATTTAACTAGAGTATAATGTTTGTTTACCTTTTTTAAGGTAAAATTTTCACACAATGAAATGTACAAATCTACAATGTACCATTTGAAGTTCTGATAAATGCCTACACCTGTGTAGTACAGAAACTTTTAAAAAATGGTATTTCATTCAGGGTGCATATTAAAATATCTAGTTTTACACAATCATTTTGTGGGAGAAAGAAATCTAAGAAAGAATTTCTGCCATTTATTCTATACTACAGTCAGTCAATTACTTATTTTTCAAAACTGAAGAATGAAATAGGCTCTCTCTTAGTCTTCTAGCAAGTGGATGAATGACCTATTATACAGTTTCTGAGCAATTTAGGACCAGCCATTATGCTAGTCCTGAGAACAAAGAAATGGATTATTTATGTTTCTAATCTTCTAGCAACTTAAAAGACCTAAGATTTAAAAGAAGGGAAAAAATAGACACAAGTTCACTTAAGTGTCAAAAAGTAAATCTCTCAAATGGAACAACACACTGAGGACCCAAAAAAGGAAAAAGTGTATTCGACATGGGGCAGTGAGTTTGTATTAGTTGAATTTAAGTTGAAATATGATAAGTGTAATACAGAATGGGGGGTAAAGGAGGTCACTTCCCAGAGAAGACAGAAGCAAAGGTGAGGAGACAGGAAAATACATGATGAGTTTGGGGAACACCAATAATATATATATATAATGGAGAGAAGTCTGCATGACATGTCAGGAAGGTGGTTATGGAAAAAACAGTTTGATCATAAAACAGGGATTTTTTTTACTTTTAGTAAAGGTGATTAAGGTAATCAGATTTACGTGATTTTTTTTCCATAGAAGCTCCCTATTGCAGGATAACCAAATAAATGATGAAGGAAGTTTCTTACATAACAATTCTAGCAAATAAATGAAGTTGTTAGGGTAGAATTAGAATATCATAATTTTGTAATTCCTAATGAAATAATGAATTTATTCAGTAATCATTAATTTATTCAGTATTCACTAATTCAGTAAACAATTGCTTAACTGTTTCAGGTGAAAGACTGAAGAGATGTTTACAATGATAGACCAGCTAATAACATCTACATTCAACAATCAATTTTAACATCACAAAAAGAGAGATAACCAAATATGTGCTTCCTGACATTATATAGTAATTGATTTCATTATACCATCTATTAAGTATTCTTAACAAAGAAAAAGAAAAATCCAACCTGAATCTCATTCAGCCTCTAAATCTAACAAATCATTCACAGGTAAAGTGAAAGCGAGAGAAACATATTGAACAATATTAAGACTGAAACGTAAGCTAATCCAGAAGGCAGAAAATGACCCCTTTCTTCAAAAAATAAATTATAAGGGCGCCTGGGTGGCTCAGTCAGTTAAGTGCCCAACTCTTGATTTTGGCTCAGGTCATGATCTTGCAGCTCGTGGGCTTGAACTCTGCATCAGGCTGTGCGCTGACAGTACAAAGCCTGCTTGGGATATTCTCTCTCTCTCTCTCTCTCTCTCTCTCAAAATACATAAACTTTAATAAATAAATAAATTACAATAGAAAAAATAATAGGAGGGAAGCTTTTCTTTATTAAAAGAAACTTCAGAGTCATACTAACCAAATGCAACTTGAGGACCTTGTTTGGCCCTTCATTAAAACAAACCAACATTGGGGCGCCTGGGTGGCTCAGTTGGTTAAGCATCCGACTTCGGCTCAGGTCATGATCTCACGGTCCGGGAGTTCGAGCCCCACGTCAGGCTCTGTGCTGACAGCTCAGAGTCCGGAGCCTGTTTCAGATTCTGTGTCTCCCTCTCTCTCTGACCCTCCCCCATTCATGC
>NW_026057588.1:14856964-15082988 GCF_023721935.1 Panthera uncia
CAGAGAGAGAGGGAGACACAGAATCTGAAGCAGGCTCCAGGCTCTGAGCTGTCAGCACAGAGCCCGACGCGGGGCTCAAACTCACGGACCGTGAGATCATGACCTGAGCTGAAGTTGGATACTTAAGCGACTGAGCCACCCAGGCGCCCCTATGATGGGTTTTAAAAACCTCAAACAATAACCAGGTATTAGATGATATCTAGGAATTACTGTTGTTTTAGATGTGATAAAGGCTTAGTGGTTATGTTAAACAAAAAGAAAGAAAAAAAGAATTCTCATCTCTTAAAAATGCATGTCAAATTATTTACAGATAAGATATGGTGTTTGGGATTTGCTTTAAAATAATCCAGCAGCTGAGGGAGTGGGGGGGGGGTGGTTTTAGATGGAATTTAAATGGCAGAATATTGATGACTAATAAAGCTAGGTGGTAGGCACGAGAAATACAAGGGCTCCTGATACTATTCTCTTGACTTTTGTATATGTTTACTTTTTTCATAATAAAATGTTTTTTAAAAACATGATCCTCCATATTTAAAAAATTTCATCTGTAAATGCATAATTGAAGGAATGGCTATTTCTACCTAAAGTCATGAACATTTTAAAAAAGAATTATAGGGGCGCCTGGGTGGCTCAGTCAGTTGGGCGTCCGACTTCAGCTCAGGTCATGATCTCACAGTTCGTGGGTTCAAGCCCCACGTCGGGCTCTGTGGTGACAGCTCAGAGCCTGGAGCCTGCTTCCGATTCTGCGTCTCCCTCTCTCTCTGACCCTCCCCTGCTCATGCTCTGTCTCAAAAAAAAAAAAAACAAAAAACAAACATTAAAAAAGAATTATATAGACCTGAATACCCACACTTAGCAATTTATAGAAACAGTAGACAGGAAATAATCAATGATATAGAAGAAACAAACAATTGGATCTAACTGAAATTTACAGAATATTCCAACTAACAACAGTGGAGTACACATTCTTTTCAAACACCTACAGAAGAGTGACCAAGACAGACCATAACCTAGGCTGTGAAACAAACTTTAACAAATTTAAAAGAATTAAAATAACACATAGCATCTCTGATCATAATGGAACCAAACCAAAAATCGGTAACAAAGACAACAGAAAAATCTGCAAAGGAATTATATTACAAAGTAGTAACAAAAGCTATCCGGAAAGCCACAAAATATTTGGAAATGAAGTAACACATTTCTAAATAACCTATAAATCACAGAGGAATTCTCAAAAGAAATTTAGAAAATACACAGAACTGAAAGAAAGTGAAAATATATCAAAATCTGTGGGATGCAGATAGAGCAATGCTGAAAGGGAAATTCATAGCACTAAATGTTTACATTAGAAAAGGGGAAACAATTTAGAAAATGGGCAGAGGATCTGAATAGATATTTTTCCAAAGACATATAGAAGGCCAAAAGGTGCTCAACATCACTAATCATCAGGGAAATGTATATTAAAACCATAATGAGATACCTTACACCTGTTAGAACGACTATTATCAAAAAACAAAACAAAACAAAAAATAAGAATTAACAAGTACAGATGAAGATGTGGAGAAAAGGGAACCCTTGTGCACTATAGGTAAAAATGCAAATTGGTGCAGGGGTGCCCGGGTGGCTCAGTCAGTTGGGCGTCCGACTTCAGCTCAGGTCACAATCTCACATTCCGTGAGTTCGAGCCCCGTGTCGGGCTCTGGGCTGATGGCTCAGAGCCTGGAGCCTGCTTCTGGTTCTGTGTCTCCCTCTCTCTCTGCCCCTCCCCCGTTCATGCTCTGTTTCTCTCTGTCTCAAAAATAAATAAAAAACGTTGAAAAAAAAATGTTTAAAAAAAATTTTTTTTTAAAATGCAAATTGGTGCAACCACTACAGAAAATAGTATGGAGGTTCCTCAAAAACTTAAAACTAGAACTACCATATGATCCAGCAATTTCATGTCTGGATATTTATCCAAAGGAAATGAAAACAAACTCAAAAAGATATATGCATCCCTCCATGTTTACTATAGCGTTATTTATAACAGCCAAGACATGGAAGCAACCTAAGTGTCCACCAGTGGATGAATGGATAAAGAAAATGTGGTATATATATACAATGGAATACCATTTGGCCGTAAAAAAGGAGTCGTGCTATTTGCAACAGCATGGATGGACCTTGAGGATATTATGCTAAGAGAAATAAGTCAGAAAGAAGAACAATTACCATATGATCTCATTTATATGTGAATCTCAAAATAAAAAAAACCTAAAGTCACATATACACAGAACAGACTGGTAGTTACCAGAGGTGGGGAATGGGTAGTGGGCAAAATGGGTGAAGGCAGTCAAAAGGTAAACTTTCAGTTATAAGATAAATATATCATGGGGCTATAATGTTACAGCATGGTGACTACAGTTAGTAATACTGTAATGTATACTGAATGTTGCTAAGAGTAAATCTTAAAAAATTTTCATCACACAAAAAATTGTAACTATGTACAGTAATGAATGTTAACTAGACTTATTGTGGTGATGATTTCACAACATATAGAAACATATTATGTTATATACCTGAAACTACTATAATATTTTATGTCAAGTATGTATCAATTAAGAAAAAAGGAAAGGGGAAAATTGTTAAATCAAGAAACTAGAAAAAGAAGAGCAAAATAGACTCAAAGCAAGGAGAAGAAAGAAAATAATAAACAGCAGGTATCAATGAAATTAAAAACAAAAATTTTAAAAAACACAAGAAAAATCAATAAAATACAATGCAGTTATTTGAAAAAAATCAATAAAATTGATAAGCTCTGTTGACTGAGCTATTAGACTGGCAAAGATAACAAGATACAAATCACCAATGTCAGTAGCGAAATAAGAAATACTGAGGCACCTGGGTGGCTCAGTCAGTTAAAGATCTGACTCTTGATTTTGGCTGAGGTCATGATCTCGTGGTTTGTGAGATCAAGCCCCAAGTTGGGCTCCATGCTGTCAGCTAGAAGTCTGGTTGGGATTCTCTCTCCCTCTCTCTCTACCCCTCCCCCACTTGTGCACATGCGCATGCTCTGTCTGAAAATAAATACTTAAAAAAAGGAAAAGAAATATTATAGATGCAGCTGCCATTTAAAAGGAAATACAGAGAATATAAAAATTCTATGCTAATAGATCCAAAAACTTAGAAGAAATATATTACTTCTTCAAAAACCACAAACTAACAAAACGCAACTATTATGGAACAGAAAAGATGATCCTATAATCATGAAATTAAAGTCTTAATTTAAAAGCTCCTGAAAAAAAGAAATCTCCAGGCCCAGAATGCTTTATTAGAGAATTCAACTAAATATTTAAAGAAGAGTTAGCCTTATTTTTACAGTCTTATCCAGAAAACAAAAGAGAACACTTTCCAAATAATTTTGTGGGGCCAGCATTACCTTGATATCAAAATTAGACAAAGATAGTACAAAAAAGAAAACTACAGATCACTATCTTTCATGACCTTACATGCAAACATCCTCAAAAAATATTACCAAATTACAACCAGTAATGAAAAAAAAAGAATCGTGCACCACCACTGTACTATGTTTCGCAATGCCCTTTTAGGATCTATAATTGTTTCAAAATAAATAAAAAGTTTAAAAAAATATATTGAAGAAAGTGTATTCTTAAAACAGAACATTTGGAATAGACAAAAGTGGAAAATCAGTCATGAGACCCACTGCACAATTCATGTGAGAGAATATGAATTTCTTACTTAACTAAACTTAAGACTGGAGTAGTAAGGCTATAGAAGGAATTGATATTAAGAAGATAAAACTGACACCAGCTGTGAAGGTGAGAAAAAGGGACTCAAATAAATATTAGTTATTAGTTCAGTCCAATATCAGTTATTAGTTCAGTCCAACTGTAGATTTTGGTGTCACTGATGGATTTAAGGATTAGAGGAGGAGGCTGGGGGAACAAGAAATAATGATTTAAATTTTGTATGTATTGAAATTTAGGTGATAAGACATATACAAGGGTATATACTAAGTAGTTGAATAGAGAGATAGTATGGAGATAAAGATTCAGGAGTTGTATGTACACAGCAGGCCACTGAATTCAGGGGAGGGAATGAGCATAGAGGAAGGACAAGGGAATACAGAAGTATATCTCTCTCTTTGGGAAGTATATCTTAGATACCTGTGGCTTTTAATGACTAAAATTATGTTATTTGAAAGCTATCTTTTTTATTTCTTCATTTAATTGTGTTCAGAGATTATAGTCTGCTTCTTTATGATGTGTTGATTATGGGGCTTAAAACACTGTCATTTCTTTGAAAATGTTCCCTATATACTTGCAAAAATACATGTGCTCTGATTTTTCTCTTTCACACACTGGCATAGTCATACCCTACATACACCAAAACCCCAGCCCCCAAACCCAATATCATCAGAATTAATGGCGAATAAAGAAGATGTTATATTAGTAGCTTTGACTCCTTACCAAAATGAGCTTCTTATAAACAGTTTGTCCAGGAAAAAATCTCCTCATTCAAAGATAATAATAAACATCTCCTGATGTACAAAGATACTATAAGTAAAAAGAATGAGAGAAAAAAAAAGAAGAAATTAAAAGGAACATGCTAGAAATAAATTGTCACATGACAGAAGAAAACACATTCACCATGATTTCAAGGAATTCACTAAAACAAACAAAAAACTACCTAAAATAAATAGGAATCTCAGAGTCCAAGGAAGAAATAATGGAAAAACAGGCTACAGCAAATGGTTATTCAAGTTTTTGAAAAATAAATTGGCAGCACTCTGTAAAGAAGTGAAAAAGAAAAGCAACACAAAAATGGAGGTCTCTCTGAAAGCAATAAAACACCACGTGAAAACACAAAAAGCGACAAGGATAAGATTAAGACAACTGAGCAACGTGAAACTTTTAGAGGAAAATAGAAAAAAATAGAATTTAATAAAAACATCTAATAGAAGAATCCTTGAAGTGGAAACATAGAACTTTTATCATTTTTCACAGTATAAATTTAATAGATATTGTCTAAAACAAGAGAAAAGATTTAGTTCAAGACGTTAATGTGATAAAGATCACACTAAAAGGGCCAACCATACAAAAAAGAAACCAAACCTTCCAAATTACTGAAAGGGACAAAGAAACAAAAGCAAGAATACAAGGTCTAAGGTGAAAGATCTATAAAAGAACTATCTTTATCAAAAGTGTACATAAAATATATCTTTTCTAAATGCTATACAAAAAAAGTTCACAAGGACTCCGAGGACAGAAAAAGGATGAGCAAAAGTTGTATCTCAAAATGCCAACAGGAAGGAAACGAGCCTCCAAACATATAGGGCTGAATTCTAGGGAAAAAATATTAAACATAACAAGAACATAATCCAAAATTAATTTCAGATGTCATTACTATCACTACACAAATTTCATAGCATCCAAATTCATTCACAGAAACTACAGATAAATATAGACAAATATATTCATGGTGGGAAACTTAGTATCTCTCAGATACTGTTAGTATCAACAGATACTTAGTATCTCTCAGATCTGTTAGTATCAACAGATAAAGGAAAAAATAAATAAACCACTTTTGTAAAACTTCATAACTACATAAGATAGCTTATTGATAAGACAGCAAATTCTGTATCCTGAGACAGTCTTTTCAGGTGCCTATGTAACATTCAGAAATATTGAACATAAAATCTGCCCACACACACGTACGCACTTTACACAAAACTTAACATTCCAAGAAGCAGAATAAAATCAGTGCAAATAAATCTCTCCAAAGCTGCAATCCTAATTTTATTAAAAATAGAATTACTTAGGGAAACTAAAATAACATAAAAACAGGGAGGGGGACAAAACAGAAGAGACTCATGGAGAACAAACTGAGGGTTGCTGGGGAGGTTGTGGGAGGGGGGATGGGCTAAATGGGTAAGGGGCATTAAGGAATCTACTCCTGAAATCATTGTTGCACTATATGCTAACTAATTTGGATGTAAATTTTAAAAAATAAAAAATAAAAAAATAGAATTACTTAAATAAAAATCTTAATATCTAAAAGTGAAAATGTGGAAAACAGTAATTAAAGATTTGGTGAGAAATTTACTATGTTTCTAGAAAATCATCCATTTCATCTAGATTTTTACATTTATTTGCGTGACACAAATTATTTTTCTAAATTATCTCTCAATGCTGTTTTGCTATATATTTTGATATACAGTATTGTTATTATTGTTGTTTTAAATATTTTACTATCTTAACTTCTTTGATTTGGAGTTGACTACTAAATGAGAAAGTAGTGTCGGCTTCACATGTGTCCCTATGATAAGCCCTATTTGGCTACTGTTTTCATGTATTCTTGAATTCAGTTAATTAATACATCTGACTTCTGAATCTATGTTCATAATTTCCAGTTGTTGTTTTTTACTGTCCTTGATTAGTTTGGGCATCAAGTTTAAGGTAGTAAACAAAATAAAACAAATACCACAAACAAGGCTGGAAATATTTTTAGATACCATCTTTACCCAAACTTTGGCATATGGGTCAAATGTAAATCCCCATGAAGTTTACCACCACTTTTAACTGTGTGTTCAATAAACATTTTAATTTCTTGAAAGGCTTCTGAACCATTTGTATCCACCAATTTTGACATTTAGTTTTTGTAAAGCTATATTCCTGTTGTTTATACGATTTTATATAATTTTCATTCACAATTGTTTTCATCTTTTTTTTTTTACAATGGTTTTAATCTTTGATGAAGCAGTAACTGTCTCCGATGTTTTGTTACACTCTTTAAGTGTATCTTTACTCTCTGTTCTTGATTATCAGCATGTAGAAGCCACTTATGCTTCTATCAGACATCTTCCTCAATTAGTTTTGTTCTCCATGTGACTAATTTCTTCCCTTAACTGTTTTTTACTCCTTATTGTTACTTTATATTTATTGAGTTCTTTTTTTAACTTCTTCAGTTTTAAGCATTACTCATATCTTACGTCTTTTCCCCCCTAAACTTCAAGGATTCCTTAAAAAGGCATTAAATCTATGATTTGCTCCTCTGTAGTTTAGCTTCACCACCAACTTTAAGATGTAGTTCTTTATTTAACTGAAATTCAACTCAAAGAATTTTCTAAGACACTTTATGGTTTTCCCTTTAAAGAATATTTATGTAGAAAAAAAATGTTCAAAGTTTTCACATATAGGGGTTTCTTTTGCTAGCCTTTTACTTTTTTAAAATTGTGGTAAAATATACATAACAAAATTTACCATTTTAAAATGTATAGTTCAGTGATATTAAGTCTATTCCCAATTCCGTGCAAAAGTCTTTTACTTCTTATTTCTAATTTAATGCTCTTGGTTAGAGAATAAAATCAATATTATAGCAAAGTTTCATATTTTTTATCTGCCAGGATTAGTAAGTTTTTGGAAGTAGCTCATAAAAATGATCAACAGAGAACCAACATCTAAATTTCAGAAAGAGAACAGAGAAATATTTATGTGGGGAGAAGCAGTTTAAGAAGAAATAGAGAAATAGTTTCAACATCGTGCACAAAAATTATTTCTAATCAGTAAGTTTATCCTCAGCCAAAAGATCAATATAGCATGAGGACAGAATAAAAGACAGTTTTTGACATTTCACCTCTCCACTATCATACAGTTGGTCTCTAGATGTGGAGACAATACCCATGTGTTTCTTATTCTTGGCAGAAAGATCAAGATTTGCTTCAGGGTAGTAAGAGAGTGTGGCTGCTTCCTGTGGCCCATCTGCCACTGCCCAGAGGCTCTGGTGACATATCAGAGGTATCTACTCCCAGGATGAATTCTTACCCCCGACATTCTTCCTTCTCACCTCATATGAACTGTCATATTCCTCTGGAACCAGGATCAGGGATTTTTGGAGAGAGGTCTGATTAGCTGACATCGTCATGGTAGGTCTCAAACTTTATTCTCTCAGGAGCCTAAAGCCTGGTAGACATCTGTAAATCCAAGCAGAGCTGCTGGGGGGAGGCAGGCTGGAGTCTGGAGAAAGATCTAACCCAGGGGCTCCCCAGAGACAACAAGAAACCTAGAAGACAATGTCCACATGGTCACATACTCAATATTCATCACATAAACATTTCCTGTCAACACCAAGGCACCAAGGTGAAGTTCCCTGAACTAGACACAGAGAGCAGAGGCTCTCAAACTTTAATGTGGATTCAAAACACTTTGAGGGCTTGTTAAGATACAGTAAAAACCCTCCATCTCACTCTGTTTCTGATTCAATAGGCCTAGGGTAGCAACTTTCTTAGTACAGTCAGACTGCTATAATGAAACACCACAGACTGGGCAGCCTATAAACACCTGAGATTTATTGATCACAGTTCTGGAGGCTGGAAAGTCCAAGATCAGGGCATCAGTGTGGTCACATTTCAGTGAGAGACCTCACTAAAGCTTCACAGCCAGCACCTTCTGTGTGGGATCTATTTTACAAGAGCACTAATCCCATTTATGAGTAGTCCACCTTCGTGACCTAATCAGTTCCCAAAGATCTCACCTCCTTATACGGTATTTCTGGATTTCAACATACAAATTTTGGGGGGACATAAACATTCAGACCATAGCAGGGCCCAAGAATTAGCATTTTGAAGTAGTCCCCAGGTCATGTTGATGTTGCTGGTCCAGGGACCACACTCTGAGAACCACTGCTGTGGAGAACGTAAAGTTTAACAAAACCTGTGATGAGTACTGGTCAATGAGATACGGAGTAATATTCCTTAAGATTTGAACTGCAGCTCTGCTAACTTTCAGCTATGAGAATACGAACAAGTTACTTCCATTTTAGTTTCAAAAATGAGGATGAAAGTACCTATTTCAAGAGTTATAAAATTAAGGGCACCTGGGTGGCTCAGTCAGTTAAGCGTCCGACTCTTGATTTCGGCTCAGGTTATGATCTCATGGTTTATGAGATCGGCTCCGTGTCTGGCTCTGCACTGACAGCATGGAGCCTGCTTGGGATTCTCTCTCTCTCTCCCTCCCTCTCTCTGCCCCTCCTCTGCTCACTTTCTTTCTCTCTCAAAATAAATAAACAAACATTAAAAAAAAAAGGTTATAAAAATTAAATGAGATGATGCTTGTAAAGTATTCAACATCTCCCTGGCACGCAAGAGGCATACAATAAATATTGGCAATTACCATTCTCTATTAGATATTAAAACTTAAATATAAAAACAACGTAATCAAAACAGAGAAAACAATAGCTCAGACAGTACTGACTTATGTATGTAATAAAAATGGCATTCAACTGAGTGCGCACAGAACATTTATTGTATAAGTGGCACTGATATAATTGACCATCCACCTAGAAAAAAACAAACCAGATTGCCATCACACACTATATATTAGACTGAATTCCAGCAGAACTAAACATTTTAAGTATTTGTATTTAAAAAAATGAAATAAATTTTAGTAGTATATGTTTGTATCAACATTGTGGTGGGGTGGGAGGAATTCTTAGTACACATGTGAGAAAACCCAGATGCTGTAAAAGAAAAAAAACAGATATTTCTGGTTAGATGGCATTTCCTAATTACATGTTAAAACATACTTTAAAAATAAAAATGAAGGGGCGCCTGGGTAGCTCAGTTGGTTGAGCATCTGACTTTGGCTCGGGTCATGATCTCAGGATTGGTGACTTTGAGCCCTGCATGACTCTCTGCTGTCAGCATGAAGCCTGATTTGGATCCTCTGTCCCTGTTCTCTCTGCCCCTCCACTGCTCATGCTCTCTCTCTCTTTTTCTCAAAAATAAATAAAAATTTAAAAGATATATAAATAAATAAAAATAAAAATGAAGAAATATATATATTTTTTCAAAATGTGAAAATAGATTATCTCTGAATTAAAAAAAAAAATCTAGCAATCAATATGGAAAAAAAAAAAAGCCCCGGAAAAATAAAAACTGAACAGAGGATATGAAAATTCACAGAAAAGGAAATTTAAATGGTAAGTAACCAAAAAGATACCATTTTACTAATAGGAAAATGCATTAGAGCAATTAGATATAATTTCACCTCAGAATAGTAAAAACTTATTTTAAAAAAATCCAGTGCTGGAAATTGGGAAAATGACCCCTTTTATAAATTATTGGTGACAGCTTGAATTGTTACTGTATCTTTTTAGTTATTAGTCATATTTATTATTAAAAATAAACAACTGATCTTAATAGTAGTTTCAAACATACAAAGCAGAAACTGACAGCAGAAAGGACAAGTGAACATATCACCTCCACGAGTTCACCTTTCTCTGTAATTAGTTAAGCAAACAAGATAAACTGTGAGACTATATATGAAACACAATAGAGGACACACATTGCTTTGATGTAATAGAAATGACATTTATGAAAACTGACCATGAACCAGACCGTAAAGCAATTTTTAAATTCGAGCATTACCCAGAGACATTATTTGAGATAGAGAATGCACTTCTAAATAACTCATGACTGAAAGAAAAAAATAACTAAAACTGAAGAAAAAAACAGTACTTAGATTTGAACAATAAAATGCTACACACCACAGCTTACTAATGCTTAGAAAGCGAGCTCATCACAGCCCTCACAGAGCCCCATAGCTGACGCCACAGATCAGTCACTGACCACAGACTCCCATCACTGAGCCGACAAATCCCACACTCATCTCAAGATCCCCATCATTGAACCAAGAGACTCCTATCATTGCCCTCACAGCAAAGGATGACACAGACCCAGAAACCACCATCATTCACTCCACGGACAACACACCCGTCACCGACCCCCAGAATCCCTAATCACGACCAACCAAATCACCTCAGAGACCTCTCGGAATTAAACTGCGGAGAAGCTACGGACATCATCGGCTAAAAAGCATTCGAGGACCGCTTCCGCTTCCGGTTTGACCTTCGACACCTCCTCTCACGGGCAGTCGCTATCGCGCATGCTCTGAGTTACCTTGGAAGCCGCATATGCCAATAGCCAACATGGCGTAGTTTCCGTAAGAGACGCTGTTGGGCCGAGAACATGGCCTCGCCTAATGGTGCTTCTGAGCGCGAGCCGCCATCTTTGAGGCGTGTCCATTCCGTACGGCGGAGGAATAGGCCTCCCGCGCGTTTTCTCAGCGCGAGGCGAGGATTGCAACGTAGAATACAGGGGTGGGGCTCTGGTCGAGGTAGGCTTCTGGGAGGAGGGAGGTCTTGGCTTCGGTGTATGGTGCTCTGTGTCATATTTAGAAAAGCTAATTTGCCTTCCGGGATAAACCTCTCGGCTGAGAGTTAATTTTCTGCTGGAAGAAACCACCGGGGATGAGGGGAGCAAGGGAGGAAAAATCACCAAGTTATAAGGACAAACGTCTTATATGCTACGGCTGAATCCTGGGAGAAATCGGCGGATGAGGGGAGAAGTCACGACAGTACAATCTGATTTTTGGAGACACCCTCGGGGAGAATGTGGAGAGGTCAGAGTGGGAGCCCCGTTTCTGGGCGAAACCACCGGCAACATAGATGTCAGAATGGGCAGTCAGCTGCAGGCTGGGTAGTTTAGCCTTTTGTGGGAGAAACCCTTCCGGGGATATAAGGTACTAGTCGGTGTGGTCTAGTTCTCTCCCGAGGGATGCCGCCAGGGCAAGATGGCACTTTCCAAAGGGCTGGTGGAGGGAAATGGAGCCTTGAATCCTCATTAATTTCCATTAGTAGCGACAATTATAAAAATAATAATAGTTTTTAATACCGTCAACGTGTGACAAAAAGCACCTAAGGGAAACTGCTATTTTTGTTTATTTGTAAATTAAAATCTAAGAACAACGTCATTATTATGTCAATGAAGCCTAAAGTCCACGGGGGTGCTTATGACTGGGAGGTTGTAGAGACACAATTCCTTTCATCTGGCGAATTCCTAAACATTCTTTAAAACCCAGCTAAATACTGGCTTCTGCCAGGACGTTCTATCTGACAGTGGTAGGAGGTTCTACTGAAAGTCTTTTAGCAGTCGCAGCGGTGGGAAGTGTTTTGAGGGAACCAGACCTAAGCTCTGATGTGGGCATGCTGGGTATCTTCAGGCTATTTATGCCCCTCTCTGGGCTTTAGCTTCAAAATTGGGCCAGTTACAGGGTTGGACTGTGCTTTCACCAGCTTGTCTTTCTTCTCCCAAAACTGGTTTAAGGAAAAATCTGTGGAAGTCTATTAGTGAACGCACATTTTTACCAGAGGCCCAAGAATTACTGTTAATTTTGTTGGTAATATGATTATGTTTACAAGAAGACTTAATCTTTTAGTGATTTATGTGGAAATACTAGCAAAATGTCAGCTTAAAAAACTTCATTGAGGAGGGTAAAAGGATAAAACAAAAATAACAGAATGTTGGTAAATGATGAAAGCAGCTGATAGGTACATGAAGCTCATTATAATGTTCTCATTTCTTTAGTATTTGTGTGGAAATTTCACAGTAAAAATTTAAAAAGGAAATGAATTTAAGAATCATTTACAAGGGCATATTATCAAGAAGAAAGCAGGTGTGTTGATAGTATTAGATTATACAAATTTCAAAGCAAACACTATTAACAGAGATGTTCCATGTTTTAATAAGATGCAGCTACCAAGAGCATACAACACTAATAAAATTTATCTAACAATATAGGTCTGAAATATATACAGCAAAAGCTGGTAAAACAGGGAAATTTTGAGGAACTCACAATCACAGTAACTAACATATCTTTCAGAAACAGATCAAATAGAAGAAAAGTAGGTATAAGACTATATTGGGATAACATAACTAATTTGTTTGATATATATCTACGTTTTATTTTTATTTTTAACCAGAAAATTACATTTTTTCAAACATACATGGAACAATCATAAAAATTCTCCAAAAAGTAGGCCATAAAAGACATTATAAAGCCCCCAAACTGATATCGCATATGCCGTGTCTCAGACTACATAAAAATGAAGATAGAAACCAACAACAGACAACAGAATATGTAAAATGTTCCAAATGCATGTACATTAAAATACACACATCTGAATAACCCTTGGGTTAAGGACAACATAATATGGGATGTTGCGAACTATTTAGAATGAAGAGGGGAATGATAGTACTATATACATGAAAAATCTAAGGGATGGACCAAAGTGATATCCAGAAGAAAATCTAACCTAAAATTAGGATGCCAGGAGGACTGAAAACATTAATTAAGCTTTAATTCCATCACATTCTACTAAAGTCCTATTAAATACTCCCAAAGAGGGGCACCTGGGTGGATCATTCAGTTAAGCCTCTGACTCTTGATGAAGGCTCAGATCATGATCTTGTGGTTTGTCGGATTGGATCCCACTGGGCTCCACACTAACAGTGCGGAGCCTGCTTGGGATTCTCTCCCTCTCTGCCCCTCCCCTGCTCACACGCTTGCTCTCCCCCCCCCCCAAAATAAATAAATAAACTTAAAAAAAATACTCCCAAAGAAATTGGGAAGGAGTAATCAATGTGATAAGCAGATGTTAATAAAACAAATAGGAAAAAAACCCTACTAGAGATAATAAAACCATGAGCTGGTTCTCTGTAAAAGAGTGAAGTCATTTTTAAGAAAGATGAAAAAAAAAATAGAGAAGATACACACAAACAACATTAGGAAGAAAGGGGGACATTCCTATAGAGAAAGAATTTGAAAGTCAGAATTCTATGGTTATTTTGAGTAATGACTTTGAAAGCCTTACTGAAATACAAAGCTTTCTAAAAAAAGCATAGAGGAAGAAATTGCCATCTTCATATGGAAGCTGGACAGGCCAAAACCATAAAGAAAATGGTTTTGGCACCATATGAAAAAATCAACCCTAGAAGGATTAATGATTCAAATGTCAAAACATAATTTTAATAAAACTGTTAGTAAAGAATATCAGCAAATATTTTTTAGACCTTATGGTAATAGATTTCTTAAACAGAACACAAAAGAAATATGAGAGTAATAAATTTGACTATCTTAAAATTAGTACTTCTGTTCCTCAAATGACAGTAAAGAGAATGAAAAGATAAGTTATAAACTGGGACAGATAGAATACAAGCCTATAGGAGACTGGTAGCAGGAACAACTCCAAATCATTTAGTAAAGCGTAACAAGGGGCACCTGACTGGCTCAGTCGGTGGAGCATACGACATTTGATCTTGGGGTTGTGCGTTCGAGCCTCCCGTGGGGTGTGGAGATTACTTAAAAATAAAATCTTAAAAAAAAGTAAAGCATAACAAACCCAATACATATACAGCAAAAGATACAAAGAGGCATTTCATAGAAGAGGAAACTTATGTAGCCAATACTATGAATATTATAAAACATGAATATTATATGAATCATGTGAGCGTCTAGGGAGTGTCCAGAAAGAACGAACCACAGATACAAAGACTTTTAGGAATATCAAAGAATCCAGTGCAGTGGGAGTAGAGTGAGCCAGGATAAAAATGATAAGGAGATGAGGTCAAAGAGGTGATGAGGGAGCCAGGTTGCAGACCTTGAAGACCATTCTAAGAATGTCAGTTTTGGGGGGCACCTGGGTGGCTCAGTTGGTTAAGCGTCCAACTTCAGCTCAGGTCATGATCTCACAATTTGTGAGTTCTAACCCTGCGTCAGGTTCTGTGCTCAGAGCCTGGAGCCTGCTTCAGATTCTGTGTCTCTCTCTCTGCCCCATCCCCACTCGTGCTCTGTCTCTCTCTGTCTTAAAAATAAATAAAAAAATTTTTAAAAGAACATCAGGTTTTTTTTTAATGTTTATTTATTTTTGACAGAGAGAGAGAGAGAGAGAAAGAGAGAATGAGCATCCAAGCAGGGGAGGGCAGAGAGAGAGGGAGACACAGAATCTGAAGTAGGCTCCAGATTAGCTGCTCCTGTTAGCACAGAGCCTGACATGGGGTTTGAACTCATGAACTATGAGATCATGACCTGAGCTGAAGTCAGACACTTAACCAACTAAGCTACCCAGGCACCCCCAAAAACATCAGTTTTTACTGTGAATGAGACCCATAGAGGATTTTGAAAAGAGGAGTGACATCATTTAATTAACTTTTTAACAGGATCCCTTTTGCTGCTTTTTATGAGTTGAGGGGAAGAAGACAAGGGAAAAAGCAAGAAGATCAGTTGGGAAGATTCTGCAGTAGCCCAGATTGCCTACTGCTACTTCTACCTCCACTGTGCACAGGTACCACAGCTTGTTTTGCTAACAAAGATATGGGATATAGCAGTTAGGACTATGGCCTCTGGTGCATCTTTTTGACACTCAGCAGAATCAGTTCTATGTATGTCTTTATTCTCCACATCATTCTTCTCTGAGCCAAGGGTACCTTACCTTGAGGGGAGTTTCTGGTTAGGAGCTTCAGGAGATGGGTCTCATGATGTAGCAAACCCCGTGAATATAGGGTGTGCAAAATGTGCCAGGCAGCCAGAAGGCATGACTAATGCCCACTACAGTCCATCCCTTTGTTGCCCAACATCAGTATGTACTCTCCCTCCAAACATAAACCAAATAAACAAGCAAATAAACAAAAATGCTCCCTCAAATAATGCAACTGTAACTTGTACAAATCAAAATATGCAGTCTCCAAAAGAGTCCCAGGTAACATTAGTGAATACATCTAACTTCACATTTGGAATTTCTAGGTGATGTTCATTCATTTCCTGGTTCTGTCACAATCTTATCTTGTGGAATAATTGGTTAAGATATGGTGTGCCTGGGTGGTTCAGTCAGTTAAGTGTCTGACTTTGGTTCAGGTCATGATCTCGCGGTTCGTGAGTTCAAGCCCCATGTCGGGCTCTGTGCTGACAGCTCAGAGCCTGGAACCTACTTCGGATTCTGTGTCTCCCTCTCTCTTTCTGCCCCTCCCCTGCTCACACTCTGCCTCTCTCTCTCTCCAAAATAAATAAACATAAAAAAAATTTTTTTAAGATATAAATAATATGCCCCTTATAAAATAATAGGGGGATGGGTGACAGGTAATAATAAATTTCTAATATATTATGAATCTGTAGAAGACAAAGTATGAAAGAAAATATAGGTAGAGCCAATAACCTTTTTTTTTTTTTTTTAATGTTTTTATTTCTTTTTGAGACAGAGAGAGACAGAACATGAGCAGGGAAGGGACAGAGAGAGAGGGAGACACAGAATCTGAAGCAGGTTCCAGGCTCTGAGCTGTCAGCACAGAGCCCAACACAGGGCTTGAATTTACAGGCTGTGAGATCATGACCTGAGCCGAAGTCAGAAGCTCAACCGACTGAGCCACCCAGGCGCCCCGAGCCAATAACCTTTTAAAACTACCTGGAAAACCTGTTACCTGCCTTTTGGGTAGCAGGAACCTTATTTCCTTGTGCAAATCAGAATTAATCATTAAATGCTGAACCCTCTTTATATCATGTTACTCAGTGATTTTGAGGACACCAAAATGGCTATGTGGCACTCTCAATTTCGTATTCAATGGAATAAATATGAGGGAATAGTTTCTCCTTGAACATTAAGACCTCACCAGCAAAGCCCGTAGATGGTAATTTTTTAAATAGGAGGGAGCAAATATTTTAGTAGTAGATAATTAGCTGTTAATACTAATAGGTGCTATCCCAGTCTCCATTTTGGGTACCCAGACCCTAAAAAAATACCACATATTGGTTCTGATGAGACCATGTACTGGATGTGAGGGCAATACCCACCTTTGCAAGGTATAGTCTTCTAGATGGTACTCTTTTTCAGTTTTTAACAGTTTTAGAATAGCAGAGCTCTAAAATGTCTGAGCTTTGTGGGTGATGAGGCACTGAATAAAACCAGCAAATCTCAAGAGCATCAACCCAGCAAATCTCAAGAGCATCAACCCATTGCTTTACTTTTTTCACTATAAAAGAAGCTCTTTGGTCCAAAGTAACGTTATGTGGGAAGCATGATCATGAATAAGGAATTCATAATATCCATAGCTGGCAGCAAATTTAATTTCCAAGGAGTATCTACCCCAGTAAGGAGAAAAAAATCATCACCTCTTTCATAGTGGAAGAAATCTAGCTGACTGGTCAACATGGTGATGACATAATCCTGTTGCTCATGGTTGGATACTATAGCAAACTGACAGTAGTGAGGTAATCCTTAGTAAGGGTAAATCCACATTGTTAATACTGTGAATAACTATATGGTTCATGAGCCCAATGAGCAAGCATTGGGGTGGCTGGATGAAGCTAATATCCACAGAGCATGTCATCCTCACCTCTTAATCACAAAACACTTCTACAGAGGTAAGACAAAGAGAAGAGATACAAATATTCTCACTCTCTCGATACATTCCAAAGGGTCCTTCCACATACTTCTTCCCAAATGCACTCGCTATCAGTACTCCCAAGTGTGCTCTTTTCAAGTCATTTATCCTCAAAACTAACTTCTGGATATGAATCAGTGTAGATACCTCATGCTGTCTTTTTTAAATGTAGAACACACATGAGATTTAGCTCTCCAAGTTCTGGCCATTGGGTGAATTTCCCTTCCCAATCAGTCTATAAAACTCCCTATGAGGGGTTGCAAATCTCCAGCAGTATATTTCTAGTGGTTGTCAGCATATCGTGCCATTATCTAGAGATCAGGCTCAACTTTTTGCAACTGGTCATACAGAACTCTTCATGAATCTGTAGCTCTGAGAGAGGCAGAAGTAGCAATGAGAGTACACACACTGGGGGTATGAGACATTTTAGGACTTGCTTGGGCCTTTCCTATTTATAACCCTCCACTTGATGAAATGTTGTTAATAACATGGTAGACCAGATGACATTCTGCTTATAATATGGACCCAGGTTGCAGTTGTCTGTGTACCATAAATAGGTGTGTAGTCTCTACCAGGGACCCAATGCAAGGCAAGAGCTATTTCACAAAAAAGGATGATAATTTCTCAATCAAGTGAGTGTGGATCTACTCCAAAATCCTAGGGGCCTCTGCCATAGTGTCTCCTACTTGGGATTTCCACAAACTCCTTCAGCATCCTGATTGGCTACAGACATTCTCAACACCATTGGATCCTTGATTAAGGACCAAGTGGTCAAAGAGCTTGTATAGCAGACTGGACCATCTGCAAAGCCTTCTCTTTCTCTGAGTCCCACTCAGACCATATAGCCTTATGAAGCACAGAGTAAATAGACCCAACCATGCTGCTCTCCAAAATCCAAAGAAAACAAGCATTGTCCCTCTGTCTTAACAGATATATGGTGGGAAGTTCAGGAACTTTTCTTTCACCTTGGGAGGAGAGATACCCTGACATCTGGCAGCAGAAAGCCCATGAAAATACAAGTCTCTGTGTAATTGGGGGTTTTATTTCCTATCGCCTTCATTCATTTGTCTTACCAACGCAGCTAAAAAGCTGCTATTTTCTACTCTCCAGGTCTTATTGGCATGCTTGAAACTGGGCAAGGCCTTCACCACCAGAGGTAGATTTTGACTGCTGTACAGGTCAAGTTGGATTTTGTGGTCCGTTCAGTGCTAATGGTCCCTGTGGGTCAAATTGAGAGTAGGGTGCAAAATATCAAAATTTTAAAGAAAGACAGAATCAGTATTAATGTTTTCTTTTAGCCTCAGGCTTCAATATGGCTTGGCATGATACTGATATTTTGTTCATGGGGCTTTTGGGTACTAATTTTGAATTAAAAAAATACTGCGTTAAAATATATTATTTATTTTGATTACTGAGTTTTTTTGGTGTGATTTTACATTTTACACCCATGGCAAGTATCTCACTTGCCTCATCCTAGTCCCAGCCTAAATTATCATTAATCAACCTTCAGACCCTGCTGCCCTTAACTGTAACCACCTTATTTCTAGCTGTTAATTGTTTTTCTTGGTCTCTGCTGGCTTTTAAATCCAACCAGGCCACAAAAACAGTCCCATAATCTCATTTCCTTAAGGTCTGCTGCTTGCTATCACATCCAATGCCACTTCTTTGTACTAGTCACAGTACTTGGATGCAAACAGAACAACCTACTCTTGCTAATTTTAACCCCAAACAGGATTTGTTAAAAGATACTGAATAACTCACTCTCTGTGTATGAGGGCCAGAGAATGAGGCTTGGAGGCTATGTGGTCAGGAATTAAACCATTAGACCCCTCCAAGGAGAACAGTTGCTGCTGATGCTGGGCACAGGCACCGCCAGTGCTAGGCACACAGTGCAAAGCTGGTACCACAGAGACCTGCTGCACTTGAATGCTGATGGCCTTGCCACCAGGCTCATAAGGATCAATTCTGCATGGCACCGCATCCCCCAGTGGGAAATGAAAGGGAAATTCGGTATGGAAGTAGAGCGTGGGATGTTGCCCAAGAAAGGGGTGTGTGTGTAAAAAAAAGCCACAGTTACTGTCCAGGGATATGGGGACATGGCGTAAGACAAATTACACTTCACACTAAGGATGGCAGAGCAGAAATAGTGGAGCCTGGGACACAGATGACATCGTGGTTATGTTGTTCCAGCCTGGGGTGTCTCGCCGCAGATTTTTTTGTTATGTAAGAAAAGTTGCCCTGGTTTATAGTTTGTAGCAGATGAAGGTATTCTCAATTGATGATTGACCAAGAGGAAGCCATTCTGAGGAGGTAAGAAGAAAGCAGAATCCTGATTGAGGGACCAAATTATAAAGATACTTGTGAGTGAGGAATATACCAGGTAAATGGACAAGTGTGAATGAAGATGAAACCACAAGCGCAAGAATAGTAAACAAGAGAAACCAGGAAGAACTCATACAAGAAATAATAAACATAGAAATCTATGAAATACTGGGGAGTCTTCGTGGCCCAGATGGTTAAGTGACTGACTCTTGATTTTGGCTCAGGTCACGATTTCATGGCTCGTGAGTTTGAGCACCGTTTTGGGCTTTGTGCTGACAGCATGGAGCCTGCTTGGGATTCTCTCTCTCCCTCCCTCTCTGCTCCCCATACTCCCGCCCCTGCTGCTTGTGTGCCCTCTCTTTGTTTTGAATACATTACTGAACATTCATGAAGGTCAGGGATTCTCAGTAAGGGTGAAACCAATCCAAGAATGAGGAGCTGGACATTTGTGGGACAACTGCTGCCATTAAACGTGGGGAGCCCACAAATGCTGATGTCCTGAAATGCAAAAAACATTCTTGTAAAATGAAGAATTGTCCCACACCACCACAGTTTTTTAATATCCTGCTGGATATTTAAATAGGCGAAAACCTGCTAATGATTACCTGAGCCTATAGCCTATTTTACATATAAACACAGTGGTTTTTTTTTTTTTTAGATGGTTTCAATACATACCAAATTTTCTAGGTATGTAACTACCAAGGCAGTTGAGGCAAAATTGCACTTTCTATTCAGAACTTTATCATGAGCTTTGTCATTTTGGAAAAATCACATTAACGGTGGCAACACTGCTTACAGTATTTACATCACCAACATATGTGTAGAAGTCTGCATTTGTAGCTGTAATGTTTATGGTAAGTGTATATACAGGTGTAACAATATGTTAGTTGTCTTGGGCATTTTTGTATTACAATTTTCTTTCCATTAATGTTCCTATTTATGTCAAGTTAGGGCATTATATTGAGTTTTAAAAAATTATGAATGGTGAGGGATTATACTACCTGTGAACTTAATTTTAGGAAGGCAAAGAGTTGTAATAAAATATTTGTTGCGAAAAGGAGACTGTGTGTAATTTGAGAATCTGCACTTGAAAAAGATCAATAGCTTATAAATAAGTTAACTTTAAAAATAGTACAAGAGAAAATATTGTCAACTCATAGAAGGCAAGAAGGGAATAAATGAAACAAGAAACATGTTAAAGGAAAAACAAAACAAGATGGCAGAAATAATTCAAATATCATACTTACAATAAATACAAAGAGATTAACCTCACTTATTAAAAGACAGAGATTAGGGGCGACTGGGTGGCTCAGTCAGTTGAGCGTCCAACTCTTGATTTTGGCTCAGGTCATGATCCTGGGGTGGTGGGATTGAGCCCCACATCTGTGAAGCCACTTAAGTCAGTCTCTCTCTCTCCCCCCCCCCCCCCCCCTCTCCCTCCCTCGCCCCTCCCCCACTCACGTGCGCACGTGTACTCTCTCAAAAAATAAATAAATCATCTTAAAAAAATAAAAGAGATTATAGAAAAGGTGACAAAACAAAACTAGGTATATAGTATTTATAAAAGATAAACATTAAGAGCAGATTGAAAGAAAAATAAAGACTGAAAGTAAAGGAAAAAATGTCCTATGCAAAAAAATACTCCACCATAAAGATTTAATAGTGAAGAACGTGTATGGCTTTAATAAAATCTCAAGGTATGTAAAGCACAACTTGAGGGAATTACAAGGGGAAAAATTAACAAATCTACAATCATAGATTTTTTTAACATAAGTCCATAAACTGATAGATTAATTAGAAACAGTAAGAATACATTAAAATTTAACACAACTATCTTGATTTATAAGCTATATTTTGAAAGCTTCTCTGCAAAAATACTTTTTTATACTTTTTCACAAGCAGAAACAGTATTTCTCCGAAATTGCCCATACTCCAGAGATTAAATATCCTATGGCCCACCTGCTAGACTACAAGATAATTAAATTGGAATAAATAAATAAATAAATAAATAAGGCACATATGTTTGGAGACTCAGAACAATCTTAAAATTTTAATAGGTTAAAAAGCAATTGTAAAGGAAATCAGAGAACATTTAAAACTAAAAAGAACTTTATGTCAAAATGGACATCTAAAATTAATAGCTTCAAATACATTAACTACAAAACAAGTTGAAAATAAAGCATTTTTCTATTCAAATAGTTTTTAAAAAGGAAACTCAAAGAAAGAAGAAATGAAATAATAAACATCAGATGTTAATGAAATAATAAGTAGCAAGCAAAAATACTGAAGGTATCATTTATAACAATGCAAACTGGTTTTGAGGGAAAAAAATAAACAAAACTTTAATATAATTCATCAAGCAAAAGGAAAGCTATAAAAATTAGGACTATCAGAGATTTAACTAACTGTAGATAGTTACGGGAGGTATTAAGAATCAGTAAAGGGAGGGGTGCCTGGGTGGCTCAGTAAGTTGAGTGTCCAGCTCTTGATTTTGGCTCAGGTCATGATCTCACAGTCATGGCATTGAGCCCCCGGTGGGGCTCTGTGCTGGGCATGGAGCCTATTTGGGATTCTCTTTCTCCCTCTCCTTCTGCCTGCTGCACCCTCAAAA
Source organism: Panthera uncia (assembly GCF_023721935.1). Lineage (NCBI taxonomy): Eukaryota > Metazoa > Chordata > Mammalia > Carnivora > Felidae > Panthera > Panthera uncia. The sequence continues at coordinate 14,879,161 of NW_026057588.1, forward strand.
AAATCAGTAAATGGATTTAATGCTAATGTTTTAAATACCTAGGTTAAATGACCAACTTTTTAAAATTATCAAAAGTTTCTCGAGAAGAAACAAAATCTCAATAGGCCACTAGCCATTGAAGAAAAGTAATAGTAGTTTAAGAACTCTCCAGCCAAACATACCTTGCATAAATGGTAAGGTTGGTTTTTTTTAGTTTTATTTTTAAGTAATCTCTATACCTAATCTAGTGTTTGAACCCACCCCACAACCCTGAGGTCAAGAGTCGCACACTCCACCAACTGAGCCAGCCAGGTGCCCTGATTATAAGTAAGCTTTTAACCTCCAAGGAAAAGATTCTTTCAAATCTTACAAAAATTGTTTCAGTGACTACAAAAAGAAAGCTACTGAATGCACTTTGAGATTACTATAACCATAACAGATACACAAAGAAAACCCAAGGAACAAAAAATTATACACTGATCTCATTTATTATCATATATGCAAAAATCCTAGATAAAATATTAAGAAATAAATTATAGCTGTGAGTTAAAAGAAGGCATACTGTGACAAGGTAGTGTTTATTCCAGAAATGCAAAGATAAATTTAATATCAGGAAATATATCAGCTGAACAAACTACACTATCAGATTAATGAAGACAAATCATGTATTTCAGCCAAAGGAGCAAAAATGGTTGATAAAATTCAAAATTACTTCATGATAAGAGCGGGGAAAGCCCCTTTTGGGTAACTAGAAATAGGGGACAACTTGTTAATTTCATAAAAGCTTAATAAAACCCATTGGAAACATCTTCCTTAATAAGAAAACTCTAGAAGGCACACCAGTAGACATAGAAAAAACATTTGAAACTAGTATTACACTGTATGTTAACTAATGAATTTAAATTAAAACTTTTAAAAAAGAATTTGATAATATTAAATGTGACTTCCTAATTTGAAAACAAAACAAAAAATTTACCCAACCTGATATAGAAGAGAACATTTTAAACCTGATAAAATATTTCTAACAACAACCCAAAGTGTATTACATACTTTAGGATGAAATACTAGAGGTATTTTTTTTTTAAGTTTTATTTTATTTACTTTGAGAGAGAGTGAGCAAGCAAGTGAGCTGGGAGGGGCCTGGAGAGGGAGAAGGAGAGAGAGAGAATCCCAAGCAGGCTCCACAAAAATGACAGCGGGGAGCCTGACCTGGGGCTCTAACTCACGAACAGTGAAATCATGACCTGAGCCAAAAGCTAGAGTTAGACGCTTAACCGACTGAGCCACCCAGGTGCCCCTAGAGGCATTCACATTAAGTCTGGACATGACAAGTATGGCCCTTAACAGAGCCCACATTCAACTGGAAGTTCTACTTAAGTGCTAGACTAGGCAAACTTTAAGACCACCGAATTATTCCAGATTAGACAGAAACACTCCCCAGTTCATTTTTTGAAAATAAGCGTTAGTCCTAAATTATGATAAAAATAAGTCTTGAAATAGGAAGAAAATCCACATTTACACACCAATTTCTCTTATGTATAAAGATGCAGGGGCACCTGGGTGGCTCAGTCCGTTAAGCATCCGACTTCAGCTCAGGTCATGATCTCATAGTTCATGAGTTCCAGCCCTGAGTTGGGCTCTGTGCTGACAGCTCAGTGCCTGGAGCCTGCTTCAGATTCTGTGTCTCCCTCTCTCTGCCCCTCTCCCACTCATGCTCTGTCTCTGTCTCTTTCTCTCTCTCAAAAAGAAATAAAACATTAAAAAAATAAAGATGCAAAAATTCTAAATGTTATCACATGATGTATAAGTTATTAAAATAACTCATCTAAAAAAAATAACTCATCTATGGAGAGGCAGAAAGTTGTAATTTCACATTTTCTTTTTTTTTTTTTCCAACGTTTTTTATTTATTTTTGGGACAGAGAGAGACAGAGCATTAACGGGGGAGGGGCAGAGAGAGAGGGAGACACAGAATCGGAAACAGGCTCCAGGCTCCGAGCCATCAGCCCAGAGCCTGACGCGGGGCTCGAACTCACGGACTGCGAGATCGTGACCTGGCTGAAGTCGGACGCTTAACCGACTGCGCCACCCAGGCGCCCCATTTCACATTTTCTTAATGTAGAACTCTGATTACTATATTCTTTCTCAGTTCTTTGTCTACTAGATATATGTATATGTTATATGGATGTGTGTTATAACATATATGTTATTACACACACACATAAGTTATTTTTGTTCAGTCTTGGCTGAAGCTGGAGTTGTACAATATGAGCTTGTAAAAAAGAGTCAGTATTGTCAGCAACAAAATTCTGAGCAGAGCAGCAATTTATAAACATTTTTTGCAAAAGCTAGAGACTAAGAATATTAAAATATTGAACTGGAGATAGACAAAAACAAAAAAAGAACTCTAGTTATCAGATTATCAGATATATATATACCCCAGTTATCAGATGATTGTATTCTGCAAACTTTCTGGTGTACTTCTCTACTTAAAGTACCTTGGTTTGTGAGTATAATTTGTCCTGGAAACATGCTTGTAATCCAAAGCACTTGTATATCAAAGTGAATTTCACGAACCATTGGCTCAGTTGTGATCATGTGACATTTGGCATCATGTACTACTTGTATTGCAAGACCGCTCATTTATCAAGTTAAAATTTATTAGAAATGTTTGCTCATCTTGCAGAACACTCGCAGACCAAGTTACTCACAATCCAAGGTTTTACTGCACTGTGGTAACATGGGTGAACCTTCTCTTGTACACACCTGATCTCCAACAGTTCAGTGTTATTTGCTTAGCAAGAGAACTGTCAGTCTCCAAGTCTTGCTAACTAGCTGCCTTCTGCAATGGAACTAACCATAACCCAAGTTATAAATAGCTGGATTTTCCTAGATATGCAGAAAGGTTTCGGATTTATTATATCCTCAACTTTGCCCTTCAATCAAAATGCTAAAAATTAAATAACTCTGTAATAGTCTTTGTCTTAAAACTTAACACATGGGGTATTTAGCTTTCATATTATAGCAAAATAGAATTTCTGTTGTAATAAAGTGTACTTATTTAATATCAGGAAATGATTTATTATTCAATAAGGCATATGATAAAAACTGAGTTGTCATTTCTAATAAAATTCATATAAAGATAAAAAGGCCACCCTTTACTATGATCAAAGCTGTCTACCAAACCCCACAGGCAATATGCTACTCATTGAAATGCTGAAGCCATTTCCATTTATATCAGAAAAGAGATGAGGACGAGTACACTTATTGCAGCTATTAAACATGGCTTTAGAAATGTAAAGCAATCGATAGGTATAAAAAATAACTGATGTAGGGGCACTTGGGTGGCTCAGTCGGTTAAGCACCTGACTTCGGCTCAGGTCATGATCTTGCGGTTTGTGAGTTTGAACCCCGCATCGGACTCTGTGCTGACAGCTCAGAGCCTGGAGCCTGCTTCAAATTCTGTGTCTCCCCCTCTCTGTGCTCCTCCCATGCTCATGCTCTGTCTCTCTCTGTCTCTCAATAATAAATAAATGTTAAAAAAAATAAAAAAAAAATACCTGAGGTAAACAATGGAAAGGAAGAGTCAGAACTATTTCTATTTAAATCATATATTTGCACATCTGTATAAACCAAGACACTTTAGGAAAATATTCTTTGGTATGATGACTAAATATAAGATACAGATATATTTAAGGAGAGCACCTGTTGGGATGAGCAGTGGGTATTATATGTAAATGATGAATTAGTAAATTCTCCTGAAACCATTATTACACTATATGTTAACTAACTTGGATTTAAATAAAGTAAAAAAAAAAAAAGATACAGATATAAAAACTAACACTTTTCTATAATCAGCTATAATCAGTTAAAATGAATTATATATATCTATATATCTATATCTATATATCTATATATATTTAGTTTCAAAGTCATGAAACACAAGTTCTGAACAAGAAAGCAATGAGATCATATGAAATATTACAAAATTTTACTAAAGGGAATATAATAAGATCTGAAAAATCAGTGTGAAAGACCGTGTTTCTTTTTTTTTTAAGTTTATTTATTTATTTTGAGAGAGAGAGAGACAGCCAGGGAGGGGCTGAGAGAAGGAGAGAGATCCCAAGCAGGCTCTGCACCATCAGTACAGAGCCTGATGTGGGACTCGAACCTGCGAACCATGAGATCATGACCTGAGTGGAAATCAAGAGTTGGACACTTAACCAATGCCCCAGCCATGTTTCTTATTGGAAAGATTTAATAGAATAAAAATTCAAATAGGGGCGCCTGGGTGGCTCAGTCGGTTAACCATCTGACTTTGGATCAGATCAGGTCATGATCTCACTGTTCATGAGTTCAAGCCCTGTATCAGGCTCTCTGCTGTCAGCACAGAGCCCACTTCAGATCCTCTGCCTCCCTCTCTCTCTGCCCCTCCTGTGCACATGTGCTCACTCTCTCTCTCTCGAAAATAAATGAACATTTAAGAAAAATAAAAATTCAATTAATATAAATAGTTGATATAATTCTAAACAATAGAAGAACAAATACCTGAGATTAGACACAAAAAGAAAAAAAGCGTGGTGGGAGCTTGGATTACCATATTTAAAAATATTGTATATTCTTAAAAATATTGTATATTCTAGTTACTGTAATACTTCAAAATTTAAATTGTGCAAATAAACATTACACATTGCAACTCTTTAGACTATGTAAATATACAACAAATGAGTCCAGAAGATGGGGTTAGATCATGTCTTTTGAAAATTGTGTTTTCTTAGATTTGAGATATAACAGACCCTAGATATATCATTAATTGAAAGCAGGTTAGATGGGCTAAATGGGTGATGGGTATTAAGAAGAGACTTGTTATGATGAGCACTGGGTGTTATATGTAAGTGTTGAATCACTAAATTCTACTCCTGAAACAAACAAAAGTAAAAAAAGAAAGAGAGCAGCTTAGGTCCTGGACAATCTGGGTAAATTATATGGTAGTAAACTCTAATACAGTGGTAGGTTTGATTTCTTAATTATCAGTTAGGATTTTTACATCCCTCTTTGTATTTTTTAAAACATGTTTATTTATTTGAGAGAGAGAGAGAGAGAGAGAGAGCGAGCATGAGCACAAGCAGGGGAGGAACAGAGAGAGGGAGGGAGATACAGAATCTGAAGTAGGCTCCAGGCTCTGAGCTGTCAGCACAGAGCCCTACAAGGGTCTTGAACCCATGAACCGTTAGATCATGACCTGAGCCAAAGTCAGGCACTTAACTGACTGAGCCACCCAGATGCCCCTACATCTCTTTTTATTTAAAAAAAAAAATTTTTTTTTTTAACGTTTATTTATTTTTGAGACAGAGAGAGACAGAGCATGAACAGGGGAGGGGCAGAGGGAAAGGAAGACACAGACTCCGAAACAGGCTGCAGGCTCTGAGCTGTCAGCCCAGAGCCCGACGCGGGGCTCGAACTCACAGACCGCGAGATCATGACCTGAGCCGAAGTCGGCCGCCCAACCGACCAAGCCACCCAGGCGCCCCCCTACATCTCTTTTTATAAATAAAGATGTAAAAAGTCCTTTACATTGGCCTTTTTTTTTTTTTTTAATGTAGGCTCTATGCCTGATGTGGAACCCAGAGCAGGGCTTGAACCCACAAGCCTGAGATCAAGAGACGCTTAGCTAACTGAGCCACCCACCCAGGTGCCCCTACATTTTTTTTTCAGTAGGCTTCACACCCAGTGCAGAGCCCAATATGGGTCTTGAACTCAGAACTCTGAGATCAAGACCTAAGCTGAGATCAAGAGTCTGATCTTAACTGACTGAGCCACCCAGGTGCCCGCCAAATTGGCTTTTAATGTTAATTATGTACTCTGTATTTGCTTGCTAGGGCTGCCATAACAAGTATCACAGACTGGGTGGCTTAAACAACAGAAATCTATTGTGTCATAGTTATGGAGGCTAGAAGTCTGAGATCAAGGTTTGGTTTCTTCCGAGGCCTCTCTCCTTGCCTTACAGATGGCTGCCTTCTTGTTAGGTCTTCACCTGGTCTTTCATTTGTGCACGTGTATTCCTGGTGTCTTTGTGTGTCTAAATTTCCTCTTTTTATAAAGACATCAGTCAGGTTGGATTAGGATCCACCCTAAGGGACTCATTTTAACTTAATCATCTTTTTTAATAGCCTTATCTCCACACAGAGTCACATTTTGAGGTACTGGAGATTAGGTCCTCAACATGGATTTGGGGGGACATAATTCAAACTATAACATACTCTTTGCCCCATTTAACTATCCAAGTTTTAGTGACCTCTTATATAAGTTGGTAAGTATTCTATTTTTTTTCCCAGGCTCTGGAAGAATTTATATAATATGTAAATTATCTATTACTTGAAGTATTGGCATTCTGTGTTCTTAAAAACATCTGGCTTTTTAAGGGGTTAGATTGTTAAATATTTTAATTTTTTTCCTGTTGGTTATGTTTTATTCAGGTTTTCTACTTCTTCCTGAATAAAATTAGGTTATTTTCTTAGAAAATGATTAATTTCATGTAGATCAGTAGTTGCCGACTGGGGGCAATTTTACCCTCCACTCTACTCCAGACCTTTAGGCGATGTCTGGAGACATTCTTATTTGTCAGAATTAGAGGGAAGGGGAGAATACTGACATCTAGTTAGCAGAGGACAGGGAGGCTACTAAACACTGTACACTATACAGGACAGCCCCCTATAACAAAGAGTTATCTGATCCCAATGTCAGCAGTGTGAAAATCCTGCTCTAGACGTTCAAATTTACTTGTATAAAGTAGTAGAATGGTTAAGAAGAATCTCAGTTTATAGAGTTAAATAAAATTCCTCATTTATAATGTCTTTAGTTTTTAATTTTTTTCTTGACCACGCCCATATTCTGACCTCTAGAAAGAACACTTCTGGATTAAATCTAAACTTGACTTGATTTAATCTCTATTTTTTATTAATTCATATCTTCTCGTTTTGAAAGTTATTTTATTTGCTTTCTACCTTGTTTTATGCATAGTTTGTTTTTCTGTTTATTAAATTATATCCATGTATCAAAGGATATACATTTTCCTATCAGTACAGATTTGGATCACATTACACAGCTTTTGATATGTACTACTCTCAATACCATTCATTACTAAAAATTCTGTATTGTTTACTTTTAGTTTCTTCCTTAAATTACCAAGTTGATAGTGTAGTATTTTGTTTTAGATCAACTTTTTTACTTGATTTATCATCTTATTGCCTTTCTGTCAGAGTTTTTCTTTTGATGTTCAATAAAAGATAAGTGGTTACTGATGACTTTCCTATATTTTTTATATTAAAGAATGTTTTTATAATGCCCTAATGTTAAGTAAAATCCTGGTAACTGTTTCCTACATTTGTTACATTCATTATAAAGACTCTTTATAATGTAGAATAAAGTATAAACTTAAACCAAGTTTTTCCTCATTATTTACATGAGTATAATTTCATGCTAATATAAATCACTGACATGATAGATAAGAGTTAAGATAAATAAAAATTTATTACATATTACATTCATGTGGCCTTTCTCCTGAATGAATTCTCTGATGCCTTCCTATACTTGCTATATTCACAGAGTTCTCATCTGGTAATTCTCTGATGTCCCATAAGAGTTTACTTAGAAGCAAAATACTACATTCATTACAGTACTAGAGATTTTCTTTCTCCAATATGAATTTTCTCATGTCGAATAAGACATGAACCACGGATAAAGGCTTTCCCACATTCTTTACATTCATAGGGTTTCTCACCAGTATGAATTATCTGATGATGAATAAGTTGTGATCCTTGACCAAAAGATTTGCCACATTCCTTACATTCATAAAGTTTTTCACCAGTATGAATTCGTTGATGGTGTGCGAGTTCCCTGTTATGACTAAAGGACTGTCCACATTCCTTACATTCAAAGAGTTTTGCTCTTAAATGAATTTTCTGATGTCCGATAAGATTTGAGTGGTAACGGAAGGCTTTATTACAATTGTTACATTCATAGGGTCTTTCTCCAGTGTGAATTCTCTGATGTTGAATAAGGATTGAGTGGTGATGGAAGGCTTTCCCACATTCACCACATTCATAGGGTCTTTCTCCACTGTGAACTCTCTGATGTCCCTTAAGAATTGAAGTGTTGCTAAAAGCCTTCCCACATTCTTTACATTCATACTGTTTTTCTTTAGTATGTGTTTTTTCATGTCGAATGAGGGATGAGTGGTAACTGAAAGCTTTTCTACATTCTTTGCATTCATAGGGTTTCTCTCCAGTATGAATTCTCTGGTGTAGAGTAAGGTGTGAGCCACGACTAAAAGCCTTTCCACATTCCTTACATTCATAGGGTCTTTCTCCAGTATGAATTCTCTGATGTCGAATGAGATTTGAGGGGTGGTGGAAAGCTTTCCTACACTCATTACATTCATAGAGTTTGTCTCCATTATGAATTCTCTGATGTCCAGTAAGTTTTGAGCAACTGTTAAAAGCCTTTCCACAATGCTTACATTCATAGCATTTTTCTTTAGTATGTCTTCTCCCATGGTGAATTAGCAGTGAGTGGTAATTGAAGACTTTCCCACATTCTCTGCATTCATAGGGTTTTTGCCTAGTATGATATATCTGATGTAGACTATAGGATGTTTGTTGACTGAGACTTTGCATATTTTCATGGGTGACTGTCACAGGTTTAAGATATTCTTCTTTATTTCCCTGTTCTGTCTGAAAATGGTGATTATACTTCCAATCATCTTGAAAAATGGAACATCCAAATTCATGGGTTGGAAGTCTTTCCATTATCTTCCACTGAGATGACTTTATTTTATAATTGTCATCATTTGGTGATAACTCCTTTGTTGCACATTGGGATTTTATATCTGAGAAGTAATGAGAAAGAAAATGTGCATTTTTTTCCAGTTCCTGGAAGAACAAAATTTCTGAATAGGAATATGAACACATTACCTATAAGAAATTGATGGCTTGATAAGATCTCAAATATAACTATGGAAGGTGAGCATAGTGTGGACACAGAGGTGATTAAAGAAGCAGGGTAACTATTTCTAAAATGTTGCTTCAGATCAGAATTACTGGAAAACTTGTTAAAAACAGAAATGGTACAAGTATCACTTCAAAGCAATTGAATCAAACTACAGGAATAGACCTTAGCTTTAAGAAAAATCTCTAGGGGTGCCTGGGTGGCTCAGTCAGTTAAGCGTCCAACTTCGGCTTGGGTCATGATCTCATGGTTTGTGGGTTCGAGCCCGCGTCGGGCTCTGTGCTGATAGCTGGGACCCTGGAGCCTGCTTCGGATTCTGTGTCTCCCTCTCTCTCTGCTCCTCCCCCGCTCATGCTCTGTCTCTCCCTCTCCTTCAAAACTAAATTTAAAAACATTAAAAAAAAAAAAAAAAGAAAAATCTCTAGTGATTCTGATGTAGCCTGAAGTTGGAAAATCATTAAGGTTTTCCTCTGTACTTAGTATAACATTTGAATAACTTACCATTAACTCAAAGGTGATGTCATGATCTGGCCCTGGCTAACATATCACTGAACTATGCTCTTCCCCAGTTCACTATGCTATGTTCCAAGAGCAGATAAAATACTTTTGTATATTAGTGTGATTTCCACTGCTGTTCTCTCTAGCAGGTATTGTTTTTGTTTTTCAATTTTTTAAAAATTTTATTTAAGTGATCTCTCCACCCCATGTGGGGCTCAAACTCAAGACACTGAAATCAAGAGTCATATGCTGTTCCAACTGGGCCAGCCAGGCACCCCATTTGGAGGTACTGTCTGTCCTTGTATGGCTGGCCCCTTCTCACCCTTCTTGTCTCAGTGTAAATATAATTACAAATAACACTAAAAATCCCCCCTCTCAAACTGTGTCGGACAACACCAAATCTTATTCTAGTGCCCAAATGATTAATCATAACCTTCACGATTTTTCTCATCTATTTTTTCTCATTTTCTATGCTAGACTATAAGATTCCTATTGGAAAGCATCATGTCTGTTTAACTCACTACTATTTAATTAGCTTTTAGCACAATATCTACCATATAACAGGTGTTCAATAAATAGCTATTGAATGGTGAGGATTAAGGAAAAGGAATTAGAATGGGAATATAGGAAAATATCAGGAAATTAATAGGGAAAACAATTAAGTTCCACAGTCATTATTTTAGAAGAATCTTTATGGTGTTTTATGCATTGTGGCAAAATTATATAACCAAAGTTTCATGTAATTATGAACATATAGATTTGTTGATGTAGGAAAACTAGAGGATACCCTCCAATGGGACAAAGGGTGTCTCAGTGGCTAATGAGCTAGAAACTGTAATAAAAAGAATGTTGGGTCTTAGTTGATGGGGCAAGATGATGGCAATACAAAGTGGAGAATATCCTGGGGAAATTTCAAAGGGTGGAATGAGTCAGCTATGAGCAGATAACAAGGAGGTAGTTTTTGTGTCTAGAGTAGATACTATATAAAACACCATTTGCCTGGCATGTGACGATATTGGCCAAGGATAAGAAACAAGTAGCCTCACCAATGGCAACAGCCACTGACAGTCTGAAGTAAAAGCAACCTTCAGATAGCATGACAGAATAAAATGCACAGTGGCATGGTGGGAAGATCCAAGGAACTGTATCATAGAGACTGGATTTCAAGTCTCAGTTCTCTAATTACAAGGTTTATGTCACTGGAAGTATTACTTACAATCTGTAAGTACCATTTCCATATCTGTAAAATGATGGTAACGCTTAACATAGGTTAATTGCTAAAATTAACAGTAATTTAGAGCGAGACTGAGAAAAATAATGGTAACTGTTTGAAGCTCAGTGATAGGTACATCATTATTTTTGCAAATATTTGAAAATTTCTGTAATAAAAAGAAAAGAAGAGAATAACTTGGGTAAAGTCCCTGGAAAAAATAAGTAGTAATTACAATAAAGGAAAAAAATATTTTCACAAAAATGACAAAAGTGGACAAGGGAAATTATTTTGAAGACATCAAAGTAGTGCCAGGCTGAGAGGCATAAGCCAAAAGGTAAACATTATTCTGGCATCAACTTCTTCAACATTCAGAAAGTCTTGTCTAGCTCTTAAACAGGTCTTCACTTTTTTTTTTTTCTCATTTCTTGATATCCACTGCCAATACTCAAACCGAAGCATAAATGATTTCTCAAATAAGAAAATATTTGCAAAGAATTTATCTGATAAGGGGTTAATATCCAAAACATATAAGGGACTCATTTAACTCAATGGCAAAAAAAAAAAAAAAATAGTGTGATTAAGAAATGGGAAAAGGACCTAAACAGACATTTTTCCAAAGAAGACATACAAATGTCCATGAAAATATGCTCAACATCACTAATCACTGGGGAAATGCAAATCAAAACCACAATGAGATATCACCTCACACCTGATAGAATGGCTATTATCAAATTGACAAGAAATAACAAGTGCTGACCAGGATGTGGAGACAAGGGAACCCTTGCACACTACTGGTAGGAATGTAAATTGTTACAGCCACTGTGGAAAATTTGAGGTTGCTCAAATGATTAACAATTGAATTACCATATGATCCAACAATCCTACTCCTGAGTATATATTCAAAGGAAATGAAATCACTATCTTGAAGAGATATTTGCACCTCCATGTTCATTGCAACATTAGTTGCAAAAGCCAAGACCTGGAACAACTTAAGTGTCCACTGACACATGAATGAATAAAGAAAATGTGGTGTTTACATATACAATGGGATGTAATTCAGCCATAAAAAAGAAGGAAATCCTGCCATTTGTGACAACATGGATGAACCTTGAGGGCATTATGCTGTGAAATAAGTCATATGGAGAAAGGCCAGTATTTCATGATCTCATTTATATGTGAAATCTAAAAAGCCAAACTCATAGAAACAGAGAGTAGATTGGTGCTTGCCAGGGGCTAAGGGTGGAGGCAATGGAGAGATGTTGATCTATGGGTACAAACTGCCAGTTATAAGATAAATAAGTTCTGGAATCTAATGTACAGCATGGTGATCATAGTTAATCTATATTGTATACTTAAAAATTGCTGAGAGGTGGGGCGCCTGGGTGGCTCAGTTGGTTAAGCGTCTGACTTCGGCTGAGGTCATGACCTCATGGTTTGTGGGTTTGTGCTGACAGCTCAGAGCCTGGAACCTGCTTCAGATTCTGTGTTTCCCTCTCTGTCTGCCCCTCCCCAGGTCGCACTCTGTCTCTATCTCTCTCAAATATAAATAAAAATTTTTTAAAACTTGCTGAGAGAGTAAATTTTAAATGTTCTCACCATGCACACACACACACACACACACACACACACACACACACAAAGGTAATTATGTGAGGTGATGTGATAATTAACTTTATTGTAATCGTTTCACTGTATACACATGTGGCAAATCATTATGTTGTACATCTTAAACTTACACAATGTTATATGCCAATTATATCTCAGTAAAGCTGAAAAAATTAATCTCTCATCTGAATTGCAGTAACTCCTGTATGGTCTCTTTAATTTCACCCCCACCACCAGTGGCAATGATTGCTACTTGATACCCAATACATCATCTTCCTTTCTGTTCCTTAATAACAGAATCCTGATTTAAAATTTTTTTTCATTTTATTTATTTGAGGGGGGGGGGGGGAGGGAGAGGAAAGGACAGAGAGAGGAGGAGAGAGAAAATCCCAAGCAGCCTCTGCGCCACCATGGGGCTTGACCCCACAACCCTGGAATCATGACTTGAGACGAAACCAAGAGTTGGACACTCCACCAACTGAGCCACTCAGGTACCTGCAGAATCCTGATTTTAAATGAAGCAGCAATGTGCCCAGCTGAAAGACTATCCATGCAGTTGAGTGTGTCCATGTGATTAAGTTCTGGTCCCTGAGATATATGCAAAAGTTTTGTGTGGTACTTTCTATGGTATTTTCTGAGAGGATTACTTGAAGAGAGCTGACCCCAATGAGAGATGTACACTTCTTGTCCTCTACCACCTCTTTCTTCCTTCCTCTTTTCAGAATGCAGATGTGTTTGCTGGAGTGGCAGTAGGCTTTTCAGATCATGAAATCACCTTGAGGATGGGAATGTCAAAGAAAAACTGTAGGGCGCCTGGGTGGCTCAGTTGGTTAAGCTTCTGACCGGCTCAGGTCGTGATCTCACAGTTCCTGGGTTCATGCCCCACATTGGACTCTCTGCTAACAGCTCAGAGCCTGGAGCCTGCTTCGGATTCTGTGTTTCCTTCTCTCCCTGCCCTTCCCCTGATCATGCTCTGTCTCTCAAAAATGAATAAACATTGGGGCACCTGGGTGGCTCAGTCAGTTAGACGTCTGACTTCAGCTCAGGTCATGATCTCACAGTTTGTGAGTTCAAGCCCCCGTCAGGCTCTGTGCTGACAGCTTAGAGCCTGGAGCCTACTTCAGATTCCTGTGTCTCTCTCTCTCTCTGCCCGTCCCCGCCTCCCCCCCCCCCCCAATCTGTCTCTCTCAAAAATAAATAAACATTAAAAAATGTTTAAAAAGGGGTGCCTGGGTGGCTCAGTCGGTTAAGCATCTGACTTCAGCTCAGGTCACGATCTCGTGGTCCGTGAGTTCGAGCCCCACGTCGGGCTCTGGGCTGATGGCTCAGAGCCTGGAGCCTGCTTCAGATTCTGTGTCTCCCTCTCTCTCTGCCCCTCCCCTGTTCATTCTCTGTCTCTCTCTGTCTCAAAAATAAATAAAAACGTTAAAAAAAACAAAAATAAAAATAATTTTTTAAAAAGACTTAAAAATGAATAAACGTTTAAAAAAGAAACAAAAAAAAAAAGAAAATTGCAAGTTAAACAGGCAAGGAAGACTGTATTCAAGATTACTGCAGTAAGGGTCTGAACTATTCCAAGGGTAGAAACGATGAACTCAACTCTAAATTCAACAGGGACATCTGGGGATTTATACCCAACAGGCAGATTGAAGGAGTCACTGGATAGAAAATTACTCAGAGTAACTTGGTTAGGTATCAGGAGTGTGGGAATTCTTGCTAAACTGCCTTGGCAGGATTCTTGCTGAAATGGGCTCAGCAGACCTTGGACAGAAGGCCAAAAAATAAAGTCTACTCAAGAAGAGGGCTCAGAGGAGCCTGACTAAACTTTGGTCAAAGAAGGAGACTCCTTATCAGAGCTATACATTAAGATAGGAAAACAGCAAGAAAGGAGCCTGGGTTCTTAAGACAAAGGAAATCAGGTATCAAAAACTGCAAACCCCTGGGGCGCCTGGGTGGCTCAGTTGGTTAAGCGTCCGACTTCAGCTCAGGTCATGATCTCGCGGTCCATGAGTTCAAGCCCTGCATCGGGCTCTGTGCTGACAGCTCAGAGCCTGGAGCCTATTTCAGATTCTGTGTCTCCCTCTCTCTCTCTGACCCTCCCCCATTCATGCTCTGTCTCTGTCTCAAAAATAAATAAACGTTAAAAAAAAATAAAAAAAAAAACCCCTGCAAACCCCATAAACCAATGGAAGTAATAAGCCAATTTGGCAAGGATGGAAGGATTATAAAAAAACAGCTGTGAAAAATAAATTGTATGTCAGTAATAATCAATTAGGAATTATAACAGGAAAATGATTTTGTTTATAATAACTAACAAAAGTTCTCAAGTTTTAAGGAATAACTCTTAGCAGAGATGTTCAAAGATTTTCATGGATAAAACTATAAAATTTAAAATTCTTAATGATGATCATAAAAGATCCCAATAAAGGGATGGATATGCAACATTTATGGAAGGGATGCTCAATGTAGGAAAAATGTCAACTCTTGCCAAATTGATATAAAACTTGGTGTTAACTCTAATGAAAAGCCCAAAAGGACTTTTATAATATTTGACAAGGTGATTAAAAATGTATATACAAGGGTATTTATATAACAACCATAGATAATAATATTCTGACAAAATAAAATGGGGGCTCTTATATTATTAGATATTAAATTATAAAACAGCTTATAAAAACAGGATTTTTAAGTGAAAATGCAAATAGAAACAATATAAAAGCCATGCATACTTGAGAATTCAGTAACGACTTGCTATATTTATCCTCTTCTATAGTCAGTTATTTTTGCATCTTATTTAAGAAGTCATTTCCCACCTCAAGGTCTGAAAGATATTTACCCCTATTTTCTACTAAGGGTGGATGGAAAATGTGATGCAATATAAAAATACACAGCATCATCTTTAAAGTATTCTTACCACAAATGTTTAAGCTGAATCCAAACAAGCTATGAAATCTAACTTCCAGGTAGTACAGAATACAGAGGTACAAGTTAAAGAATATTATAAGTGAGGAATTAGAAAAACCCAGAATGTGGAATATTCTATAAGACAACTGACATGTACTCTTAAAAATTTACTATCATGGAAAAAAATGGTTCTAGATCCAAAGAGATTAAATACATAGAACCACCAAATGCAAAGTATGCATCTTGACTGAATTCTGATTCCCTCTTCCCTATTGAAGATAGGTCAATATAAACTTGCCAAAATGAATGCAAAAAGAAAAATGAATTTAAAAACAAAACAAACAAAAAACAGGACAGATCATCCAAGACTTACGGGATAATGTCAAGAGGGCACATAATTAGAATACCAGAAGGAGAAGAGAGAGACAAGTAGAATTATTTGAATTAATTATGGCCAAAACCATAACAACGTCTTTCTAGATACGTTTCCTGAGCCAAGGGAAACAAAAGAAAAATTAAACAATTGGGACTACATAAAAATAAAAGCTTCTACACAGTGAAGGAAACAATCAACAAAACTAAAAGCAACCTACAAAATGGGAGAAGATATTTGCAAATGACTGATATATCTGATAAAGGGTTAGTATACAAAATATATAAATAACTTATCAAACTTAACACTCCAAAAATGAATAATCCAATTTAAAAATGGGCAGAAGACATGAATAGACATTTTTCCGAGTAAGACATACAGATGGTTAACAGACACATGAAAGATGCTCATCATCACTGATCATCAGGGAACTATAAATCAAAACTAATGAGGTATCACCTCACACCTGTCAGAATGACTAAAATCAACAACAGGTGTTGGTGAGGATGTGGAGAAAGGAGAACCTCATGCACTGTTGGTGAGAATGCAAACTGGTGCAGCCATTGTGGAAAACAGTATGGAGGTTCCTCAAAAAGTTAAAATAAAACTACCCTATAATCCAGCAACTTCACTACTAGATATCTATGCAAAGAATATAAAAATACTAATTCAAAGGGATACATGCATCCCAGTGTTTATATGGCATTATCTACAATAGCCAAATTATGGTAACAGTCCAAGTGTCCATTGACTGATGAATGGGTAAGGAAGATGTGGTATTTGTATGTGTGTGTATATGTGTATATATTTGTATATACATATTATGGAATATTATTCAGCCACAAAAAAGAATGAAATCTTGTCATTTGCAATGACCTGGATGTAGTTAGAGAGTATTAGGCTAAGCGAAGTAGTCAGAGAAAAATAAATACCATATGATTTCACTCATATGTAGAATTTAAGAAACAAAACAAGCAAAGGGGAAAAAAAGAGAGGGGCAAACCGAGAAATAGACTCCTAACTATAGAGAACAAACTGAAGGTTACCAGCGGGGAGGTGTGGGGGGGAATGGGTTAAATAAGTGACCGGGATTAAGGAGTGCACTTGTGATGAACACTGGGTTTAGTATGGAAGTGCTGAATCACTATATTGTACACCCGAAACTATTATTACACTGTATGTTAACTAACTGGAATTTAAATAAAAACTTTTTTAAAAATTGGGATTGTTATGGTAAATCAAAGGGACAATTGTTTTAAGTGTAATATCTCTGAGATGAATTCACAGGTGAATTCTACCAAACATTTGAAGAGTTAATAGCTATTCTCCTCAAAATATTCCAAAAAAAGAAGAGAAGGGAATGCTTCCAAATATATTCTATGAAGCCAGCATTACCCTAATAATAAAACCAGACAAAGACACCATACACATGAAAAAACTACAGGCCAATATCCCTGATGAATATAAATGCAAAAATCCTCAACAAAATATTAGCAAACCAAATCCAACGGTTCATTAAAAGGATCATTCACCACGATCAAGTGGGATTTATTCTGGGGATGCAAGGATGATTGAATATTTGCAAATCAATCAGTGTGATATACCACATCCATAAAAGGAAGGATAAATATCATTATGGTCATCTCAATAGATGCAGCAAAGGCATTTGACAAAATTCAACATCCATCCAGGAAAAAAAAACTCAACAAAGTAGGTTAGAGGGAACATACCTCAATGTTACAAATGCCATATATGAAAAACCCACAGCTAACATCATACTAAATGGTGAAAATCTGAGAGCTTCTAAGATCAGGAACAAGACAAGGATATCCACCTCACCACTTTTATTCAACAAAATACTGGAAGTCCTAATCACAGCAATAATACCAGAAAAAGAAACAAGAGGCATCCACATTGATAAAGAAGTTAAACTGTCACTACTTGCAGATGATATACTATACATAGACAATGCTAGACTCCACCAAGAAACTACTAGAAGTAATAAATGAATTCAGTAAAGTTATAGGATATAAAATTAATACCCAGAAATCGGTAGCATTTCCATATACTAATAATGAAGCAGCAGAAAGAGAAATTAAGGAAACAATTCCATTTATAATTGCACCAAAAATAATAAAATACCTGGGAATAAATCTTTTTTAATTCAAGTCAGTTATTTTTTTTTTTCCCTTCCCCTCCCCCATGGGTTTCTGTTACGTTTCTCAGGATCCACATAAGAGTGAAACCATATGGTATCTGTCTTTCTCTGTATGGCTTATTTCACTTAGCATCACACTCTCCAGTTCCATCCACGTTGCTACAAAAGGCCGTATTTCATTTTTTCTCATTGCCACGTAGTATTCCATTGTGTATATAAACCACAATTTCTTTATCCATTCATCAGTTGATGGACATTTAGGCTCTTTCCATAATTTGGCTATTGTTGAGAGAGTGCTGCTATAAACATTGGGGTACAAGTGCCCCTATGCATCAGTACTCCTGTATCCCTTGGATAAATTCCTAGCAGTGCTATTGCTGGGTCATAGGGTAGGTCTATTTTTAATTTTCTGAGGAACGAGGAGGTTAGAGTGGGAGAGAGCCAAAGCATAAGAGACTGTTAAAAACTGAGAACAAACTGAGGGTTGATGGGGGGTGGGAGGGAGGGCAGGGTGGGTGATGGGTATTGAGGAGGGCACCTTTTGGGATGAGCACTGGGTGTTGTATGGAAACCAATTTGACAGTAAATTTCATATATTAAATAAATAAATAAATAAATAAATAAATAAATAAATAAAAATGCAGTAATTCAAGTCAGTTAACATATAGTGTAGTATTGGCTTTAGAAGTAGAATTTAATGACTCATAAGTTCCATATAACACCCAGTGCTCATCCCAAAAAGTGCCCTCCTTAATGCCCATCACCCAGTTAGGCTTATCTTCCCACCTATCACCCCTCCTGCAACCCTCAGTTTGTTCTCTGTATTTAAGAGTCTCTTATGGTTTGCCTCCCTCTCTGTTTTTATCTTATTTTTCCTTCCTTTCCCCTATGTTCATCTATTGTATTTCTTAAATTCCACACATGAATGATATCATATGATATTTGTCTTTCTCTGACTGACTTATTTTGCTTAGCATAATACCCTCTAGTTCCATCCACATTGTTGCAAATGGCAAGATTTCATTCTTTTTGATTGCTGAGTAATATTCCATTGTATATATACACCACATCTTTTGTATACACTCATCAGTCGATGGACATTTGGGCTCTTTCCATAATTTGGCTATTGTTGATAGCACTGCTATAAACATTGGGGTGCATGTGCCCCTTTGAATCAGCATTTTTGTATCCTTTGGATAAATACCTAGTAGTGCAATTGCTGGGTCACAGGGTAGTTCTATTTTTAATTTTTTGATGAACATCCATACTGTTTTCCAGAGTGGTTGTACCAGTTTGCATTTCCACGAACAATGCAAAAGTGTTCCCCCTTCTCCACATTCTTGTCAACATCTGTTGTTTCCTGAGTAGTAAATTTTAGCCATTCTGACAGGTGTGAGGTAATCTCATTCTGGTTTTGATTCATATTAAAATGTCTGGGAATAGGGATGCCTGGGTGGCTTGGTCGGTTAAGCGTCTGACTTCGGCTCAAGTCATGATCTCACTGTCTGTGAGTTCGAGCCCCGCATCGGGCTCTGTGCTGACAGCTCAAAGCATGGACCCTGTTTCAGATTCTGTGTCTCCCTCTCTCTCTGCCCGTCCCCTGTTCATGCTCTGTCTCTCTCTGTCTCAAAAATGAATAAATGTTAAAAAAAATTTTTTTTAATAAATAAATAAATAAATAAAATGTCTGGGAATAAATTTAACCAAGGAGGTGAAAGACATGTACTCTGAAAACTATAAAACATTAATGAAAGAAATTGAAGACAATACAAGTAGAAAGATCTTCCATGTTTACAGATTGGAAGAATTAATATTGCTAAAATGTCTATACTACCCAAAGCAATCTACAGATTTAGTGCAATCCCTATCAAAATGCCAACAGCATTTTTTGCTGAACTAGAACAAATAATCCTAAAATTTGTATGGAACTACAGAAGACCCTGAATAGCCGAAGCTATGTTGAGAGAGAATAACAAAACTGGAGGTATCACAATTCCAGATTTTAAGATATACTATGAAGTTGTAGTCATCAAAACAATATGGTACTGGCACAAAAAAAGACACATAGACCAGTGGAACAGAACAGAGAGCCCAGAAATAAACCCATGCTATATAGTCAATTGATCTGAATATCCAATGAGGAAAACATGGTCTCTTCTTCATCAATGGTCCTGGGAAAAGTGGACAGCAACATGCAAAAGAATGAAACTGGACCATGTTATAACAACATATACAAAAATAAACTCAAAATGGACTACAGACCTCAATGTAAGGCCTGAAACCATAAATATCTTAGAAGAGGGCACAAACAGTAATTCTCTGACATTAGCCATAGTGACATTTTTCTAGATATGTCTCCTAAGGCAAAGGAAACAAAAGCAAAAATAAATTGTTAGGACTACAAGCTTTTGCAAGGCAAAGGAAAGCATCAACAAAACAAAAACACAACCTACTGCATGGGAGAAGATATTTGCAAATGATATATCCAATAAAGGGTTAATATCCAAAATATATAAAGAACTTCTATAACTCAACACCAAAAAACAAGCAATCTGGTTAAAAAATGGGCAGATAACCTAAAGATGTCTTCTTTAAAGAGTGACTAAAGATGACCAAAGATGGCCAACAGATGGCCAGTTAGTCAATCAATCAACCAATGTAACATCTCTGATTTTACAAAGAAGAATGTATGTATGTATTCCTTTTGTAATTAAAAATAATTTTTAAAAATCAAAGAAATAATTATTCAAGAACAGAGTAATAGAGATAATACTCTTTTATAACAGCTTTATTGAGATATAATTCATATAATTTGCTCATTTAGAGTGCATTATTCAGTGGTTTTTAGTATATTTACACAGTTTACAACCATCACCACACTCAAGTTTAGAACATATTCATCATCCCCAAAAGAAACTTGTATTCTTCAGCAGTAACTTCCTGTTGTCCCCCAACCTCACCAGCCTTAGGCAACTACTAATTTACTTTGTATCTCCATAGATTTGACATTTCAAATGTTCTGGACATTTTATGTAAATGGAATCATACAATATATGTTCTTCTGTGTTGGCTTCTTTCACTTAACATATATTTTCAAGGGCCATCCCTATTGTGGTATATATGAGTATTTCACTCCTTTTTAGTGACAAATAATGTTACATTGTATGGATATACCATATTTTATTTGTCCACTCATCAGCTGATAGACATTTGGGTTGTTTCTACATTTTAGTGATTGTGAATAATGCTGTAATGAATAGTCACGTACGAGTTTTTCTGTGGATGTTCAATTTTCTTCTATACCTAGGAGTATAATTGCTGAGTAAAATGGTAACTCTAACTTTTTGAGGAGTGGTCAGTCTTCCAAAATAGCTGCCCCACTTTACATTCCCACCAGCAGTGTATGAGGGTTCCTTTTCCCCACATCCCAACACTTGCTCCTATCTTTTTTAGTATAGCCGTTTTAGTATGTACGAAGTGGTAAAGTTATATATTTAATAGCAAAAATTTTTAGACAGTGTCTGTATTTATCATTGGGATTTTGGTTAAATAACTGAAAAATATCCATACAACAGAATACTAAGAAACTAAAAACTAAAAAATTCCAGACTTAGGTTTATAAACCAGTAGTTATCCATGATACAATAAAGTTCACCCAGAGCAATCCTGTGGTTTTCTCTAGTTGATATAATTACAGGTCTGCATTTTCTTAATATTTTACTAAGCATTTACTCTCCCTCCTGGGTTGATGGGAGTGGGAGGGAGGGGAAAGTGGGTGGATGGGCATTGAGGAGGGCACCTGTTGGGATGAGCACTGGGTGTTGTATGGAAACCAATTTGACAATAAATTTCATATTAAAAAAATATTTTACATTTATAAGCATTTATAAACTTTTAAAGTAAAGAAGAATAATGCTACATAGTATTCCCCAAAACAAAAAGGATTTACTTCTACCAAGTATTAATTGATTGTAAATAAGAACAGAATATTGGTTTGTGGGCAGAGAGAAAAAGAGGTAAAAGCTAATAAACCAAAGGAACAGAAAACCTGACTCTGAAAATTAATCTGCTTAAGAATAAATGCTCAAGGTGGCAGTGCAAAAAAAAAAAATGGCAAAGAAAGAAGTAGTCTATAAACGTTGCTTGGTAAGAAGGCAATTTGGACTAAACTGATACCATGTGTTATTTCAATAAAAGATTTTGTAAAGTTAATTTTTAAAATATGTGACAAGGTTGTGCCTGGGTGGCTCAGTGTGTTGGGTGTCTGACTTCAGCCTAGGTCATGATCTCCCCATTCCCGAGTTCAAGCCTTGCATTGGTCTGTGTGCTGACAGCTCAGAGCCTGGAGCCTGTTTCAGATTCTGTATCTTCCTCTCGCTCTCTGCCCCTCCCCTACTCGCACCCTGTCTTGCTCTCTCAAAAATAATTAAAAAAAAATTTTTTTTTACATTTTATTTATTTTTGAGAGAGAGAGAGAGAGAGAGAGAAAGAGCACAAGTGGGGAAGGGGTAGAGACAGGGGGAGACACAGAATCCGAAGCAGGCTCCAGGCTCTGAGCTGTCAGCACAGAGCCCAACGTGGGGCTCGAACTCACAAACCGTGAGATCATGACGTGAGCTGAAGTTGGACGCTTAACTGACTGAGCCACCCAGGCGCCCCCCCCAAAATTTTTTTTAAATAAAATATGTGACAATGTCTGTCAAGAGTATCTGAGTACATATGATAAAAAGCTAATTTTTTTTCCCAGCATGTTTGTTCAAGTTGATAATAAAAGGAAATCAATGAATAAATGCATCAAGACTATGAAAAACTCATGACCTCTCTATGCTGTACCTGTAGAGAACATCAGACAGCCTTCCTGGGCCATAAAATAGCCCTCACCAATGCTAGTTTTCACAAATGAGTCCTAAACAACAACAGGCCTTACCTTCAGAGATCATTGCTATATCTTGTGGAAATAACCCATAACCTCTATGAGAGTTATGATTCTGATTCACTGCCTTACCTAATAATGTTTTGCCCAAGTAATTATAGTTCAGTTCATTTTCTTTAAGCTCTTCTCCCAGATGTAAATAAAATAACATTTTAGTTCTTATAAGACTGAACTGTTGTAAAAAACAAAAAAGCCTAAATCTACTCCTGAAATCATTGTTGCACTATATGCTACCTAATTTGGATGTAAATTAAAAAAATAAATAAAATTTTTTAAAAAGTCTACATTAAATAGAACACGCTAAGTATTTACTTGTGTTATGGACTAGAGAAGTTACTACATGCACTAAAACTTGAAGATTACATAAATATAAATATGCATAAATGTGGGCGTATACCTAGATTCAGTTGTGATTGAAATAACTCATCTTTATAAATTGATTCTTATAAACCTCAGACAATACTGCAAATTATGTGGACCTACACAGTTATACTTACATTACCTAGGTAAAGTTTTGTTTTTTTTTTTAATTTTTTTTTTTTTAACGTTTATTTATTTTTGAGACAGAGATACGGAGCATGAATGGGGGAGGGGCAGAGAGAGAGGGAGACACAGAATCGGAAGCAGGCTCCAGGCTCTGAGCCATCAGCGCAGAGCCCGACGCGGGGCTCGAACTCACGGACCGCGAGATCGTGACCCGGGCTGAAGTCGGACGCTTAACCGACTGAGCCACCCAGGCGCCCCTACCTAGGTAAAGTTTTAAGGTGTTATATTTTTCTGTTATATTCTTAAATCAACATGACCATGTTCTTTACAATGTGATCCTAAGTATATTTTCTAAAACTCCTAATTATTCTTGGGATGTTGTACTAATACAATATTGAGTTCTAAAGAAATTAAAATTCAGATAAAGAAAATAGTTACCACAAAACCCCCATAAGTGTATATACTTATATATTCTTATCTATGAATAACTCTACAATTATGATGGTAAAACAAGCATTTATAAACATAAGAGGTTTCAATAAGATGAATTATTAAAAACTAAGCTTTAAGAATATTGTCATTGAAACATATTGTTTGTACTGAAGACTTTATTTGTAATGTCTGGGACAGGCTTCAAAATACTGCAGAAACAACAACAACAACAACAACTTAGAGAGGACTAGATAAAACAAGATTGGTGAGGGGTGCCTGGCTGGCTCAGTTGGAAGCGCATGTGATTCTTGATCTTGGGGTCGTGAGCTCGAGCCCCACATTGGGTGTTGAGTTTAATTAAATAAATAAATAAACTTGAAAAGACCTAAGATTGGCAAAAAGTTGATAACTATTAATGCTGAATGGTACATGGGTTGGGTCAGGGGATGGTCACACTATTCAGTCTACTTTTGTGTATGTTTCAAAAATTTTAAGATAAAAAGTGAAAACAATAAATGTATCGTTTGGCCGGATTATATACAGACATATGTATATATTAAGTTATATTAAATTGAGTTATAAAAACAACTTGTATCTGAGAGAAGAGAATGATAACCCAGAGGTTTTTAAGTTTATTTATTTATTTTGAGAGAAAGAACACAAGTGGGAGAGGAACAGAGAGACAGGGAGAGAGAGAAAATTCCAAGCAGGCTGTGCAGAGCCTGATGCGGGGCTTGAACTCACAAACTGCAAGATCATGACCCGAGCTGAAATCAAGAGTCAGAAGCTTAACCGACTGAGCCACCCAGGAGCCCCTCCAACTTTTTAATCTAATTCTTTGGATTGCTTTCTCTGCATCTGACAAATTTTAGCACTTTAACTTCAAAAATAAGTAGGCTGGTGAAAATAAATTTAAAAACTCATATATCATCAAGTGATCTTCAACAAGGATGTCAAGGCTACACAGCAGAGAAGGGACAGTCTTTTTAAAAAATGGTGCTGAGAAAACTGGATATCCACATGCAAAAGAATGAAGTTGGATCCATACCTTAGACCATACACAAAAATGAACTAGGAATAGACTAAAGTCCTAACATAAAAACTGAAACTTGAAAGTCTTAGAAGAAAATACTGGGGAAAGTTTTGTGACATTGCATTTGGCACTGATTTCCTGGATAGGCCACCAAAAACAAAAAACACAAAAACTGGATTACATCAAACCTAAAAACATCTGCACAGCAAAGGAAACAGTCCAGAGAGTGAAAAGGCAATCTGCAGAATGTGAGAAATATCTGCTAACCATATATCTGATAAGGAGTTAATAGCCAGAATATACAAAGAATCCCAACAACTCAACAACAACAGAAAAACCAACCTGATTTAAAAGGGGCAAAGGACTTGAATAGCTGTTCTCCAAAAAAGAAATACAAATGGCTAACAAGCACATGAAAAGTATCACTAACCATCACAGAAATGTAAAATAAAACCACAAGATATCACCTCATACCCATTAGGATGGGTGCTATCAAAAAAAGAACAGAAAATAATAAGTGTTGACAAGAATGTGAAGAAATTGAAACCCTCATGCCCTATTGGTGGGAATGTTAAATGGTAGAGTCACTATGGAAACCTGAGAGGTTCCTCAATATATTAGAGTTACCATATGCTCTAGCAATTCCACTTCTGAGTATATATCCAAAAGAATTGAAAACAGGATCTTGAAGAGATGTTTGCACACCCATGTTAACTGTAGCACTATTCACAATAGCCAAGAGGTAGAAGCAACCTAATGTCCTGACAGTAGAATGGATAAAGAAAATATGGTATATACATATAATGGAATCTTATTTGGACCTAAAAAGAAGGAAACTTGTCATATACTACAACATAGATAAACCTTGAGGACATTAAGTGAAATAGCCCAGTGACAAAAAGACAAATACTGCATGATTCTACTTATATGAGATATCTAAAGTAGTCAAACTCTTAGAAACAGAAAGTAAAATGGTTGCCAGGGGATGAGAAGGTGGGAAAAGGAAGTGGTTGTTCCATGGGTATAGAATTTCAATTTTGAAAGATGAAAAAATCTTATAGCTCTGTTGGACAACTTATGTGCATATCATTAACACTACTATACTGAATGCTTAAAAATGGTTAAAATGGCAAATGTTATGTATGTGGGTATTTTTTACCACAATAGAAAAATGAATGTATTCTATGATCTGACAAAATGAAAACTGAATCAAAGAAAAACTAGTAAAGAAATGGGTGCAGATTATTGGAAAGTAGCTAAAATAAGAGTAATATTTAGAGAAAATACATACACCAGGAGATGGAGAAACTATTTAAGACCAAAAGAGAAAGAGAAACAGAGAAAGAACTGGATCTTAATTGTAGCCAGAACGCTTGTCACTGTGGAAAAAAAGAGAACACCTCCCTCTTTGAAGAACATTCTGGATGCTCTCACCTAAGGGCTATCATCTCACTGAGCAGGTGGTCTATTCTTGCACAGCTTCCCCCTCTCTAAATTTCCCTCACCTACCTGGGTACAGGCCTTTTGGTGACTCTCTCTCAACAATCCAAGGCTCATTATCTTGTTCCAAAAAGGAGATCAAAGTTGGTTTAGGAAGAGAGAGTCCTATTGAAAACAATAAAAAAGGAAACAGGACTTAGTTATGTCAAGGATATCCAAAATTCATACCTAATTCCTTGGTGAAGAAGGGAAAAATCAGATAAATATGTCAAGATTGTCTAAAGGATGGGGAAGATGAAAGGCATCTAGAAAATTTACAGCAGAGGATGGAGACATTCTAGGTAACAGGGTTTTTTTTTTTTTTTCAGTATCAAGTACTTTTATGTACTAAGTTCAAAAAAGCTGTCCTATATGCATACATAAAAGTTGTTTATACAAAGATCTGTACATAAAGCAGAATCTTAATTACTGGGAGACGGGAGAGGGGTGTCCTTACCCAATGAGACCAAGTTGCTGTAGTTTTCCAACATCACATCTCTGTACAAGTTTCTCTGCTTCAGGTCCAGAAATTCCCACTCTTCCTGTGAGAAGTCTACAGCCACATCCCTGAACATCACTACCTGCTGTAGAAACAAAGCTATGCATTACTTATAAAATTCATCATATATCTCTACTTCACTAAAGCCCAAATCTGATGAGGGATGACTTCATGGTTCCTTAAGGGAAGTGCTCCTATTAAAAGACTGAGCCAATATTTGCTCATTGATTCACTGAATGAATATGGAAAGGTGTAAAAAGAAGAGAATGGTATGGACTGAGGCTCTGGACTATGAGTCCCACCACTGTTGGGAGGGAGGAGCTTGGAACTAGGCTCCAGGATGGGGCTCAATTTGAAAGAAAGTTTCAATATAAGGAAACTTTATATAATGGCCTGGAAAGAAATTATTGTAATCTTGGAAAAAGAGAAAAAAATACCAATAACCTCAGCCATGACTTAGAATTACAAATACTATTCAGTTCCACTCTTTTCTTTCTTCTCTGTTCAGCTTTACTCTCTCTTCCCTTGAAGACAGGCTGAGTTCAAAGAAGACACAACTAAGAAAGGAAAAGAAAGGAAAGTGAGAAATCAGACTTGCTTAACAGCTCTCTGAATCATCAGGTTACATACAACTACCATTACTACAAGAATATTTGCCTTGTAATAATTCATTAAGCTAAACATTTATACTGTATACATTTATACATCATGATGCCAAGATGGCAGTTTTCTTTATTTGTTACATTTTGCAATTTTTTAAAACAGAACTATCATTTTCTCTCTCCTTCCTATTCCATTTCTCTTTGTCCATGCCAACTACTAACAAACATAATAAACACAAGGATCATATGAGGGAATGTAGAACTTAATGGCTGTCCCCTACACTAAGGATTTGAAGCTCTTGAAGGAATGGCTTTCCAAACACACAGTAAAAGAACCAAAAAAACTTCAACTTATAAGAGAAAAACAACCAATACATGGGAATGTTAAAGTGAAACAGATGGTTAAAATTATCAATTACTTTAAAGAAGCTTTTATGACTCTGCTGTAACAAGCAAGAGTGAACATTATTGAAATGAAGAAATAGAGAAGACCTCAGATTATGGGAAGATGGTGGTGTTGGAAGGACCAGAATCTGTCTCCCCACCTAGAGGACAATTTCGCTGGCAGAATCTGCCTGATGTAACTGTTTTTAGAATCCCGGAGTCTGTTGAAGGCTTGCAAGGAAAGAATTGGATAGTAAATTACAGTCAATTTTATCCAATTTCAGCTCTTGGAAAAGTAGCAGATATCCATCCCCAGCCAAGTGGCAGGCACCTGTGCACTTCCTTGGAGCTGCTTGCACATAGCTTACAAGAGCTAGGGTGAAAGAAAAGGATGCTGTCCTCCAGATGTCAGGAATTTGTGCTCTGATTGCTGATTGTTGCTTCTGATCCGAAAGATGCAGACAAAGAAGCAGGTTATTGTTGCTGCAATTCCTCCTTTGTTGCAAGCCCTCCCTCTCCAGCTGAAATGACTTCCAAGAGATTTAAAAGGCCAGTGTCCCTCTATTCGCCTCACATGTTTCACCTTTCCCCTTTGGAGAGTCAGACATTAAAGTCTGGTACATTAAAAAACAAATGTATCTCATGGGTTGGAAGAACAAATATCGTTAAAATGTCTACACTACCCAAAGCAATCTACAGATTTAATGTAATCCCTATCAAAATACCAATAGCATTTTTCAGAGAAGTAGAACAAACATTCCTAAAATTTGTAGGGAACCACAAAAGATCCCAAATCTCCAAAGCAATCTTGAAAAGTAAAAACAAAACTGGAGGTATCATAATTCCAGACTTCAAGTAATATTACAAGTAACCAAAACACTATAGTACTAGCATAAAAACAGACACATAGATTAATGGAACAGAATGGAAAACCCAGAAATAGACCCACAATTATATGATCAATTAACCTTAGACAAAGAAAGAACATGCAATGGGGAAAAGACAGTTTCTTCATCAAATGGTGTTGGGAAAACTGGACAGCAACATGCAAAAGAATGAAACCGGATCACTTTCTTACACCATGCACAAAAATAAACTCAAAATGAGTCAAAGACCTAAATGTGAGACCTGAAGCCATAAAAATCCTAGGAGAGAGCACAGGCAATAACTTCTCTGATATCAGCTGTAGCAACGTTTTTCTAGATATGTGTCCTGAGATGAGGGTAATAAAAGCAAAAATAAACTGTTGGGACCACATCAAAATACAAACTTCTGCACAGCAAAGGAAAAAATCAACAAAGCTAGAAGACCTACTGAATGGGAGAAGATATTTGCAAATGACATATCCAATAAAGCGTTAATATTCAAACTACATAAAGACCTTATATAAGTCAACAGCCAAAAAACAATCCAATTTTAAAATGGCAGAAGACACGAACAGAAATTTCTCCAAAGAAGACGTACAGATGGCCTACAGACAGATGAACAGGTTCTCAACATCACTTATCATCGGGGAAATGCAAATCACAACCAAAATTGAAAAATCACCTCACACCTGACAGAACGGCTTAAAATAGAAAACACAAGAAACAAGTGTTGGCAAGGATATGAGGAAAGGGGAACCTAACATACTGTTGGTGGGAATGTAAACACTGTGGAAGACAGTATGCTGCAACTTTGCTAAATTCATGTATCAGTTCTAGCAGACTTTTGGTGGAGTCTATCAGATTTTCCATGTATAATATCATGTCATCTGCAAAAAGTGAAAGCTTAACTTCATCTTTGCCAATTTTGATGCCTTTAATTTCCTTTTATTGTCTGATTGCTGATGCCAGAACTTCCAACACTATGTTAAACAACAGCAGTGAGAGTGGACATCCCTGTCGTGTTCCTGATCTCAGGGAAAAAGCTCTGTTTTTCCCCATTGAGGATGATGTTAGCTGTGGGCTTTTCATAAATGGCTTTTATGATGTTTAAGTATGTTCCTTCTATCCCGATTTTCTCAAGGGTTTTTATTAAGAAAGGTTGCTGAGTTTTGTCAATGCCTTTTCTGCATTGATTGACAGGATCATATGGTTCTTATCTTTTCTTTTATTAATGTGATGTATCACATTGATTGATTTGTTAATGTTGAACCAGCCCTACATCCCAGGAATGAATCCCACTTGATCATGGTGAATAATTCTTTTTATATGCTGTTGAATTCGATTTGCTAGTATCTTATTGACAATTTTTGCATCCATATTCATCAGGGATATTAGCCTGTAGTTCTCTTTTTTTACTGGGTCTCTGTCTGGTTTAGGAATCAAAGTAATACTGGCTTCATAGAATGAGTCTGGAAGTTTTCCTTCCCTTTCTATTTTTTGGAATAGCTTGAGAAGGATAGGTATTATCTCTGCTTTAAACGTCTGGTAGAACTCCCCTGGGAAGCCATCTGGTCCTGGACTCTTATTTGTTGGGAGATTTTTGATAACCGATTCAATTTCTTCGCTGGTTATGGGTCTGTTCAAGCTTTCTATTTCCTCCTGATTGAGTTTTGGAAGTGTGTGGGTGTTTAGGAATTTGACCATTTCTTCCAGGTTGTCCACTTTGTTGGCATATAATTTTTCATAGTATTCCCTGATAATTGCTTGTATCTCTGAGGGATTGGTTGTAATAATTCCATTTTCATTCATGATTTTATCTATTTGGGTCATCTCCCTTTTCTTTTTGAGAAGCCTGGCTAGAGGTTTATCAATTTTGTTTATGTTTTCAAAAAACCAACTCTTGGTTTCATTGATCTGCTCTACAGTTTTTTTAGATTCTATATTGTTTATTTCTGCTCTGATCTTTATTATTTCTCTTCTTCTGCTGGGTTTAGGCTGTCTTTGCTGCTCTGCTTCTATTTCCTTTTGTGGAAGACAGTATGGAAGTTCTTTCAAAACTTAAAAATAGAACTACACTATTATTGAGCAATCACACAACTGGGTATTTACCCCAAGAATACAAAACACTAATTCAAAGGGATATATGCATCCGTATGTTTATTGCAGCATTATTTACAATAGCCAAATTATGGAAGTAACCTAACTGTCCATCAATAGATGAATGGATAAAGAAGATGCAGGGTGTGTGTGTGTGTGTGTGTGTGTGTGTGTGTGTGTATGTATGTATCTACACATACATATATACAATGGAACATTATTCAGCCTTAAAAAGAATGAAATCTTGCCATTTGCAATGACATGGTTAGGGCTGCAGAGTATAACGCTAAGCAAAATAAGTCAGCCAGAGAAAGACAAATATACCATAAGCTTTCACTTATATGTGAAATTTAAGAAACAAAACAAATGAGCAAAGGGGGAAAAAAAGACAAACCAAGGAACTGTGTCTTAACTATAGAGAACACACAGATGCTTACCAGAAGGGAGATGAGTGGGCAGATGGGTGAAATAGGTGATGGGGATTAAACAGTATCCTTATCATCATGAGCACTGAGTAATGTACAGAATTGCTGAATCACCACATTGTACACCTGAAACTAATACTACACTGCATGTTAACTATACTGGAATTAAAATTAAAAATTTAATTTAAAAAACAAAAGAAAATAGCTGCATATACAGGAAAAATTAGAAAGTTACTGTGCATGCCTAAAGAAAGGCTCAGAAAAAACATAAGAAGGCTTTAAGTTTACACACCCAGCTTATCTTTGGCACAGAAATGGCCTACAATCAACCAACCAATCAATCAATCTATACAACAACAACAACAAAGTCCAGCAAACCCTGGAGGAGAGAAGAAAATCTGATTTCCAGAGTTACCACATTATTAGATTCAAATGTCCAGTGTTCACCAAAAAAATCACAAGGCATACAAAAACAAAGGAAAGGAAAGTATGTCCCATTCAAAGGAAAAAAATAATTCATCAGAATCTGTCCCTAAAAAAGATCTTATGGCAGATATATTAGACAGCATTTGAAATAATGGCCTTAGACTGTTCAAAGAACTAAAGATTTGAAGAAAGTCAATTAAACAATATGTAAACAAAATGAAAATATCAAGAAAAAGATAGAAAACCTAAAAAGAAAACAAAAAGAAATTCTGGAGCCAAAAAGTATAACAGAAATGAAAATTTCAATAGAGAGATTCAAAGGCAGATTAAGCAAGCAGGATAATCAATGAACTTGAAGATAGGACAATGGAAATTATCAACTCTGAGGAACAGAAAGAAAAAAAGATTTAAGAAAAGCAAATGGAGTCTCAGGGACATATGGGACACCATCAAAAAGACCAACATACAAGTCATGTGAATCCTAGAAGGAGAACAGAGACAGGGGCAGAGAGAACATATTAGAAATGATGGCTGAAAACTTCCCAAATATGGTGAAAAAAATGAATATAAATATGCAAGTACCTCAATGAACTACAAATAAGATGAACTCAAGACCTCCAATGAGGCACACTGTAATCAAACTTTCAAAAGATTAAGACAAAGAATGAATCTTCAGAGTAGAGAGAGAGAAGTGAATCATCACATACAAGGGATCCTCAATAGGATTATTCAACTGAAGGCCAGAAGACAATGGGAAGATATATTCAAAGTGCTCAATGGAAAAACAACAACAACAACAATCCTGTCAACCAAGAATCCTATACCCAGCAAAACTGTCCTACAAAAGTGAAGGAGAAATCAATTCATTCCCAGATAAATAAAAGCTGATGGAACTTGTAACCACTAGACAAGCCATCCGAGAACTGTTCAAGGGAGTTCTTCAAGGTGAAAAGAAAAGAGAGAGAGAGAGAGAGAGAGAGAGAGAGAGAGAGGCAAACCATAAAACAGACTCTTAAGTATAGAGAACAAACTGAAGATTGCTGGAGGGGAAGTGGGCAGGGGGATGGGTTAAATGGGTGATGGATATTAAGAAGGGCACTTGTGGGGCGCCTGGGTGGCGCAGTCGGTTAAGCATCCGACTTCAGCCAGGTCACGATCTCGCGGTCCGTGAGTTCGAGCCCCGCGTCAGGCTCTGGGCTGATGGCTCGGAGCCTGGAGCCTGTTTCCGATTCTGTGTCTCCCTCTCTCTCTGCCCCTCCCCCGTTCATGCTCTGTCTCTCTCTGTCCCAAAAATAAATAAAAAGTTGAAAAAAAAAATTAAAAAAAAAAAAAAAAAAAAGAAGGGCACTTGTGGTGAGTACTGAGTGTTGTATTTAAGTGATGAATCACTAAATTCTAAGTCTGAAACTAACATTATACTGTATGTTAACTAACTCAAATTTAAATAAATATTTTCATAAAGAAAAAAAAAGGACACTAGGCAGTACCCCTTGAATGTCTATGGAGAAATAAAGATCTTAAAGGTTCTTGTTTTGTTTTGTTTTAAGTAGGCTCCACACCCAATGCGGGGCTTGAACTCATGACCCTGAGATCAAGACCTGAGTTGAGATGAAGAGTCAGATGCCTGACTGAGCCACCCAGGTGCCCCCAAATAAGGATCTTAATAAAGGTAAATAAATGAGAAATTATAAAAGCTAGTATTATTGTAACAATGGCTTGTAACTTTTTTGTTTTCTACACAATTTAAGAGACTAATACATTTATAGAAAAAAGCAATTATTACTGTAATAGCTAGTATTACTGTGACCTTAGTGTGTATCTCTACACTAGGTTAATTAGGAGATTAATGCATTTAAAGGAATTAGCAGTTTATGGTTGGGGCACACAATGTATAAAGATGTAATTCTGTGACATCAACAACCAAAAGGGGTGGGGATAGAGATGTAAAGGAGAAAAGCTTTTGTATGTCATTGAAGTTAAGCTGCTATAAATTCAAATTAGAATATTGTAACTGTGGGATGTTAAATATAACAAAGAAAATAGCTGGAGAATATACACAAAAGAAAATTAAGAAGGAATTTAAACTTTTCACTACCAAAAAAATCAACTAAACACAAAAGGAGACAGGAATTCAGGGAATGAGGGACAAAAAAAGCTACAGAGCTTATAAAAACAATTAGCACAATGATAGAAGTAAGTCCCTCCTTTTCAGTGATTACAGGTAAATGGATTAAAATCTCCAATCAAATGACAGAGATCAGCATGATGGAGAAAAACACATGATCCAAATATAAGCTGTCTACAAGAGTCTCATTTGAGATCCAAAGTCACAAACCAGTTGAAAGTGAGTGGAAGGTAACAGATATTCCATGCAAATAGTAACCAAAAGAAATCAGAACTGGGTATACTAGTATCAGACAAAATAGACTTTAATTCAAAAAAGGTACAAGAGACAAAGGACACTGTATATTAATAAAAGGCTCAATACACCAAGAAGATATAACAATTATAAACATTTATAAACCTAATGACAGACCATCAAAATATACGAAACTAAAGCTGACAGAACTAAAGGGCAAAATAGTTCTACAATAATAATTGGAGACTTCATTACTTCACTCACAATAATGGATAGAACACGACAAAACATAAGGAAGGAAATAGAGACCATTAACAAGGTAAACCAATTAGAACTAACAGACATATACAGAACATTCCACCCAATAACAACAGCATATACATTCTTCTTCTCAGTGCACGTGAAATATTTTCCAAATTGTTCCACATTTGTTATTGTGGTAACAATAAACCACATGTTAGGACACAGATTAGATCTCAATAGATTTAAAAGATAGACCATATAAAGTATCTTCTCTGACCACAATGTGATGATGTCAGAAATCTATAACATGAAAACTAGAAAATTCGCAAAATTGTGAAAACTAAGCAACACAATTTTAAACAATCAATGTATGAAAGAAGAAATCACAAGGGAAATTAGAAAATACTCAGAGGTGGAAAAAAGAAAATACTGAGAGATGAATGAAAACAAAAATATAGTATACCAAAACTTACAGGACACAGCAAAACAGTGCTAAGGGAGAAACTTGTAGCTATAAATACTTATATTAAAAAGCAAGAAAGAACAGGGTGCCTGGGTGGCTCAGTTGGTCAAGTGTCCGACTTCGGCTTATGTCATGATCTAGTTTGTGAGTTCGAGCCCTGCATTGGGCTCTGTCCTGACAGCTCAGAGCCTGGAGCCTGCTTCAGATTCTGTGTCTCCCTCTCTCTGCCCCTCCCCTGCTCATGCTCTGTCTCTGTCTCTCTCAAAAATAAACATTAAAAAAAAAGAGAGAGAGAAATATTTGAGATCAACAACCTACCTTTATAACTTAAGGAACTAGAAAAAGAACAAACTAAACCCAAAGCTAGCAGGAAGAAGGAAATAGTAAAAGTCAGAGCAAATATAAATGAAATAGAGAATAGAGAAAAACAGTGAAACCAAAAGTTGGTTCTTCAAAATGACCAACAAAATTGACAAACTTTTAGTTACATAGACTACGAAAAAAAGAAGACTCAAATTGCTAAAATCATAAATGAAAGTGGGGACATTTACCACCAATTCTACAGGGGGGAAAAAGAGATTATAAGTGTACTAAGAACAATTATATGCCAACAAATTGGATAACCTAGATGAAATGGGCAAATTCCTAAAACCACAAAACTTACCAAGACTAAATCACAAGGAAATAGACATAATTAGTAAGGCTATGGAATAATTAATCAAAAATCTTCCAACAAATAAAAGACCTGGAACAGATGGCTTCACTAGTAAATTCTACCAAACATTTAAGAAATAATGCCAATCATTTTCAAATTTTTCCAAAAAATTAAGAGGAGGGACTACTTCCTAACTTATTCTATGAAGCCAGCATAATTCTAATACAAAAGCGAGAAAAAGACACTACAAGAAAGAAAAGTACAGACCAATATCCATTATGAACATTTAGGAAAAAGCCTCAACAAAATACCAGTAAACATAATTCAGCAGCATATTAAAAGGATTACACACCATGACCAAGTGGGATTTATTTCTCAAGAAATAACACAAAATTCAAATGCAAGGATGGTGTGACATAAGAAAATGAATCAATGTAATATACTACATCAACAATATAAAGGGGAAAAAACACAGGATCATCTTAATTGATGCAGAAAAAGCAATTGACAAAATTTAATACCCTGTCATGACAAAACACTTAATATAATAGGAATAAAAAGAAACTGTCTCAACATTAACAAAAGCTATACATGAAAAGCTCATAATGAATACCATACAAAATGGTGAAAGGCTGAAAGCTTGTCCTCTAAGATCAGGATCAAGGCAAGCATGCCCTCTTTTATCTTTTTTTCCTTTCTTTTCTTTTCTTTTCTTTTCTTTTCTTTTCTTTTCTTTCTTTCTTTTTTTTTTTTAGAGAGAAAGAGAGAGAGCAAGAGAGCATGCAAGCTGGGGAGAGGGACAGGGGGAGAAAGAGAGAATATCTTAAGTAGTCTCCGTGCTCAGTGTGGAACCCAATGTGGGGCTCCATTCCACGACCCTGGGATCATGACCTGAGCAGAAATCAAGAGTCAAATGCTCAACTGACTGAGCCACCCAGGCACCCCAAGGACGTCCACTCTTACCACTGCTATTTAACATAGTACTGAACGTTCTAACCAGAGGACTAGGCAAGAAAAAGAAATAAAAAGTACATCCAAATTGTAAAGGAACAAGTAAAATTATCTGTTTGCAGACCATATGATCTTATATGTAGAAAATCTAAAGACTCCATAAAAAAAAAAACCCTATTAGCATAAATGAATTTAGCAAAATTGCAGGATACAAAGTCAACACACAAAAATCAGTTGCATTTCTATACACAAAACAATGAAGAATCTGAGAAGAAAATTACAAAAACAATTCCATTTACAATAGCATCAAAAAGAATAAAATACTTAGGAATTAACCAAGAAGGAAAAGACTTGTAGAAAGCAACTAAAAAATATTGCTGAAAGAAATTAAAGAAGGCATAAATAATTGAAACAGCCTATGTCCATGGATTGGGAGGCTTAACGTTTTTTTTCTTTTTTTGGGGGGGGGTGTCTTTTTTTTAACTTATTTTTTTTAATTTACATCCAAGTTAGTTAGCATATAGTGCAATAATGATTTCAGGGATAGATTCTTTAATGTCCCTTACCCATTTAGCCCTTCCCCCCTCCCACAACCCCTCCAATAACCCTCTGTTTATTCTTCATATTTAAGACTCTTATGTTTGTCCCCTTCCCTGTTTTTATCTTATTTTTGCTTCCCTTCCCTTGTGTTCATCTGTTCTGTGTCTTAAAGTCCTCATATGAGTGAAGTCATTTGATATTTGCCTCTCTCTGACTAATTTCGCTTAGCATAATACCCTCTAGTTCCATCCACGTAAGAGACTTAACATTTTTTAAATGTTCATTTATTTATTTTTGAGAAAGAGAGAAGTGGGTAAAGGGACAGAGAAAGGGAGAGAGAATCCCAAGCAGTCTCCATGCTGTCAGTGTAGAGCCTGATGAGGCCTCCAACTCATAAACCGTGAGATCATGACCTGAGCCAATACCAAGAGTCAGCCACTTAACTGACAGAGCCACCCAGGCACCCTGGGAGACTTAACATATTAAGAATGTTAATAGTACCCAAATAAACCTTTTCCACAACGATACTGGGAAAACTGTATATCCATATACAAAAGAACAAAGTTGTGCCCTCACCCAACACCATTAAAATATTAACATCAAAAATTAATCCAAAATAGATCAAAGAACTAAACATAAGACCTAACAATTAATCTTCAACAAAGCAGGAAGAATACCCAATAGGAAAAAGGATATCTCTTCAACAAATAGTGTTGGGAAAACTGGACAGCTACATGTAACAGAATGAAACTAGACCACTTTCTTACACCATACAGAAAAATAAATTCAAAATGGATTAAAGATCTAAATGTGAGACCTGAAATCATAAAAAAATCCTAGGAAAAAGGGGCACCTGGGAGGCTCAGCAGATTAAGTGTCTGACTCTTGGTTTTAGCTCAGGTCATTACCTCATGGTTTATGAGTTCGAGCCCCACGTCCGGCTCTGCATTGACAGTGTGGAATTCCTGCTTGGAATTCTCTTTCCTCCTTTCTCTCTGCCCCTCCCCTGCTCTCTCTCTCTCTCTCTCTCTCAAAATAAATAAATAAACATTAAAAATTTTTTCAAAAATCCTAGAAAAGAACACAGGTAGTAATTTCTTTGACATCGGCCACAGTACATCTCCTGAGGCAAGGGAAACAAAAGCAAAAATAAACTGTTAGGACTACATAAAAATAAAAAGATGCTGCACAGCAGATTGTTAAGGAAACAATCAACAAATTAAAAGGCAGCCTACAGAATGGGAGAAGATATTTGCAAATGACATATGATAAAGGGTTAGTATCCAAAATATATAAAGAACTTATAAAACTCAGCTAATCTAATCTCCACTAATCTAATTAAATCTAGTTAAAAATGGGTAGAAGACATGAATAGACATTTTCCCAAAGAAGATGTACAGATGGCCAACAGACATATGAAAATATGCTCATCATCACTTATGATCAGGGAGATGCAATCAAAACTACAATGAAGTATCACCTCACACTTGTCAGAATGGCTAAAATCAACAACACAAGAAACAACAGGTGTTGGCAAGGATATGGAGAAAAAGGAACCCTCCTGCACTGTTGGGAATGAAAACTGGTGCAGCCACTCTGGAAAATAGTATGGAGGTTCCTCAAAAAGTTAAAAATAAAACAACCCTATGATCCAGCAATCGCACAACTAGGTATATACCCAAAGACTACAAAAACACTAATTTGAAAGGATACATGCACCCTGATGTCTATAGCAGCATTATCTACAATAGCCAAATTATGGAAACAGCTCAAGTGTCCATCAACTAATGAATGGATACAGATGTGATGTATATATACAACGGAATATTACTCAGCCATAAAAAAGAATGGAATCTTGCCATTTGCAACAACATGGATAGAGCTAGAGAGTATAATGCTAAGCGAAATAAGTCAGAGAAAGACAAGTATCATATGGTTTTACTCATATGTGGAATTTAAGAATCAAAACAAACAAGCAAAGGGGAAAAAGATAGAGAGAGAGACAAACCCAGAAACAGACTCTCAACCATAGAGAACAAACTGATGGTTAACAGAGAGGAGGTGCGTGGGGGATGGGTTCAATAGGTCATGAGGATTAAGGAGTGTACTTGTGATGACTACCAGGTAATGTATGGAAGTGCTGAATCACTGTATTGTATACCTGAAATTAGTATTACACTGTATGTTAACTAACTGGGATTTAAATAAAAACTAAGATAAATCCATCCATCCACCCATAGATACATAAAAGACCTAAATCAGTGAAAGTCTTGGAAGAAAACACGGTACAAAAGCTTCACAATATCAGAGTTGGCAATGATTTCTTGGATATGACATGAAAGACAGAGGCAACTAAAAGAAAATGTTGACAAATTGTAGTTCATAAAACTTGAAAATTTCTGTGCATCAAAAGATACTCTCAACAGAATAAAAAGGCAACCCACAAAATGGAAGCATATACTTTCAAATCACATATAAGAGATTAAGATCCAGGATATATAGAGAACTCCTAAAACTCAACAACAAAAATACAAACAACCTGATTCAAAACTGAGCAAAAAATTAAATAAACATTTCTCCAAAGATGTACAAATAGCCAATAAGCACATGAAAAGATGTTCAATCATTAGGGAAATGCAAGGCAAAACTACAATGTGATACCTCTTCACACTCATTAGGATAAAAAAACAAAAAACAAACAAAACAGAGAACAACAAATGTTGTTGAGAATATGGATAAAATGGTTGGATTTATGCCTGCCATCAATATCAATAATTACATTAAGTGTGAATTGATTCAACAATGCAATTGAAAGGCTGAGACTGTCAGACTTGATTAAAAAAAAAAAAACACAAACAGATCCAACTCCAAGGTGTCTGCAGGAGACAGTTTAGATTCAAAGCTACAAACAGATTGCAAGCGTAAGGATGTAAAAAGATATACCAAACAAAGAGAAACTATAAGAAAACTGGTGTTCTTATACAAATATCAGACAAAATAAGCTTTAAAACAAAGTAACTAGAGGAAAGGAAATTTTATAGTGACAAAGTCAGTCCCTCAGGAGGATATAAAAATTATACATGAACCTAGCAACAGACCCAAACATACATGAGGCAAACATTGACATATTTGAAGGGAGAAATGGATAGTTCAACAAAAATCATTGGAGGATTCAATACCCCACATTTAATAGTGGATAGAACAACAATGCAGTGAAACAAGGAAAGGGAAGACTAGAACAACATATAAACTAATTAGACCTAAATACATCTATACCACCATGTTCATACAACAACAGCAGAATATACATTCTCTGCAAGTACACATAGGACAGTCTCTAGCACATGCTAGGTCCTAAAAGAAATCTCAATAAATTAAAAAGAAATGAAATCATATATGTTCTCCAGCCACAATGGAATGAAACTATAAATCAATGACTCTAATACACCTGGAAATTAATAATATGTAGAAATTAAACAATTCATTCTTTTTTTAAATGTTTTTAATGTTTATTTATATCTGAAGGAGAGAGATACAGAGCCTGAGTGGGGAGGGGCAAAGAGACAGAGGGAGACACAGAATCCAAAGCAGGCTCTGTCAGCACAGAGCCCAACACAGGGCTTGAATCCATAAACTATGAGATCATGACCTGAGCCGAAGTCAGATGCCCAATGGACTGAGCCACCCAGGTGCCCAAACAACTCATTTTCAATCAATGGGTCAAAGATGAAATTATATGTAAAGTTAGAAAATATTTTGAGATGAATGAAAACAAAAACTCAACATGCCAAAGCCTATAGGAAAAAGCAAAAACAGTGCCCAGGAAAAAAGTTATAGCTATAAATGCCTATCCTAAACAAAAAGAAAGGTCTGCAAACAATAACTTAACTTACAGTGTATTATGAAAACCATGCCCCTCCCCAAGTACTAGAACAGGGTTTTACCTGTTGCAAAATTCCAAATTCTAAGTAACAATCCTAAAGAAATAATTATGAATGAACACAAAATTATATTTATAAGAATGTTTGACAGGGAAAAATTTACTGGAAACACAGACTTCAATTAGGCAACTAGTCAAATAAATTATGGTACATTAAGATAACAATTCAACACAATTATTAATTATGATAGTGCTTATTCACAAAGAGGATAAGGTCTCTCTTCTGTATTATTGAGAGGGGAAAGCAAGTAACAGAAGATAAGTGTATTGTAATCTCACCCTATTAAATTATAAGGCCATGCAAGTAAAAATTTGGAAATACATTCTTGAAAATAATGATTACTTCTGGATGATGTGTAATTATAGGTAATTTAACTCTGATTCTTTATAATCTCAAGTTTCTGATTTTTTTCATTAAGTCTGTAATACTTTCATCAGAAAACAGACTACAATGTCATTTTTATGTTGTGGGGGAAAAAAACCACCAGAGACAGGGTAGATGCATCCTAAATGGTAAGAAAATTATGAATAGGCTATAAACACGTGCCAGGGACAGGAATATGGGCCATTAAGAAAATCAATTTGACTGAAGCAAATAACATGACATGTTTTAGAACATTAAAAAAATTACACAAACTCTGAAAACTATGTATTAGTTGTAAAAAATTATATTACATGGATATAGCCTGGATTAATGTAACCACATCTCCACTGTTTGGATATTATCATCTTAAAAGTCATTCCAACACTTTGATTTTAGGTCTGGTCTTTTACTTTAAAATTTTTATTATTATACAGGGGCGCCCGGGTGGCTAGGTAGGTTGAGTACGGACTTCAGGTCAGGTCATGGTCTCACGGTTGGTGGGGTCTGGCAGATCTGGCGGTTCATGGGTTCTAGCCCGGCATGAGGCTCTGTGCTGACAGCTCAGAGCCTGGAGCCTGCTTGGGATTCTGTCTCCATCTTTCTCTGCCGCTTCCCCACTCACGCTGTCTCTGTCTCTCTCTCAAAAATAAATAAATATTTTAAAAATTATTATTATTATTATTATTATTATTATTTTGGCATGGGGGTCCAGTCTTGGGATTCTGTGTTTCCATCTCTCTCTGCCCCTCCCCCACTTATATTCTGTCTCTGTCTCTCTCTCAAAAATAAACATTAACAAAATTTTTTTATTATTATTTTGGCATGGGGTCACCTCCCTCCTTGTGATTCTCAGGAAAGTAGAGGGGTGGGGGGGGGGAAGCACAGAATCAAGTAGCTGCAAAATTTGTGGCTATAGTTTGAATTGAAGGGAATTTTCATCCCCTGTAAACTACTCTAAGCTTAATAATTACTGCTCTAGTTCACTTCAATACACTGATCATCCTCTTATTTGCAAGCGCCATCACAATCTACTTCGTATTTTTACTCCTCCTGATCTACAGAATCAAGTAGATGTAGTCCGAAACAAGGCTGCCCGATCTCAAGCCAGAACTGGCTACCGCTAAGAGGGTCTGTTAAAAATTTTCCAACAAAAACCGTGCCCAAGCCCTGTCTCAGCCCCATTCCTCCCATCAAGAGAGGTGGGAGGTCCCATGAAGCTGTCTCAGGGAAGGAGTGGTTAGAATCCGGGGACAGAGCACTGGAGTCACAGGGCAGCCAAAGGTAATCTAATCCATAACCATACACGCAATGCCACAGTCACACGGTAACAATCGCACACTCACCTCACACACACGACACCTGCACGGTCATAGGCACCACACGCTCGTACATGCGGTTTCTCGGACACGAACCAAACCAGGGATACACAGTTACACCTGCTGAGTCACGGGCTCCCCGCACCTACGTGCGCGCGCGCACACACACACACACACACACACACAGCCACACAACGCGTCACAATCATACACCCATCACGGGGACATCGTGATTGTCAAACCCAGCGTCACAGGCACCGCACACCGTCACACAGTCACTGACACCACCCCCATCCACAACTGCTATCCCTCAGCCCGCTGCATTCTTAGCCGCTAGGAGCTGTGGATCAGCTTTGCTTCCACCCAGGCATAGGCTGCCTGCCTCACCTCAAGCCACTCCAGGGTTAGCTCCAGGATTAACCAAGCTGAGCCAAGCCTACCGCAGTTTCCTGCGGCTCTCGGCGAGGGGTTAAAGTCCGGCCACCGTGGGAAGAGACCCAGAGATGTCACGGAAAGTGCAGTAGGGCCCGCAGGACCTCTGGAAAATGTAGACTGGAGCCAGACTGCGCGAAGAAAATGGCGCCGGGCTGGGATCCCCGCTGAATCCCCATCCCCACACTTCGGGAATTCTGGTCTAGAATCCCAGCTACGGCCCCCCAGGCGTGGCCCACCGGCCTGAGTGTGGGCTGCACCAGGAAGTAGGAAAAAACTCCAAGTTCCTAAAAGAACTTTATGTGGGAAGTTGCAGAGCTATCTGAAAACTGTAGTCTGGAGATAAAAACACCTGGAATCTGGTGGAAGGGACTTTATAGTCCACGAATCCGGGCTTGGGACTTGTCCTTACTAGGGGTATTCATAGGCTGACTCCTTTGGTAGGCATTTTTTTTTTTGGTGCCTTGAGATGTGGGCTTAGCCAAGTGGGTGATAAACACTGGGCTTCTCAGACGCTGTTAAAAAAACAAAATTCAACTGAGTAAATTTTAAGATTTGATTGGCTTTATTGAACAGTTATTTTATCACCAAAGATGGGCTTATTTAGGAATAAAAGATAATCACAAACTGAGACAAAACCCTTAAGCAAGTCCAGGGAACAGAAGATATAGGTGGTGAGCTGTTTTTAAGGAGAAAGGGTAAATTGGGAAGACTGTGACAAAGGAAAAGTCCCTTGGATTGAAGAGGGAGTTCAAAGTATGGTGGCTTTTCAGTGGCTAAGCTGTTGCCATGGACATAAGGAAAAGTGTGTTCCTTACCTGGAATAGTAGTTTCCACTTGCAAGGTCAAGTTTGTCTCTTCTTGTTGGGTCTGCAGTTGACTAGCAATGGTAGGGCAATAGCACTCCTGCCCAAAACTCCTGAACTCATTTTGGTTAGGTTTCCCATTACTAATCTTCACAGAATCAT
Organism: Panthera uncia; assembly: GCF_023721935.1. Classification (NCBI taxonomy): domain Eukaryota; kingdom Metazoa; phylum Chordata; class Mammalia; order Carnivora; family Felidae; genus Panthera; species Panthera uncia. The sequence continues at coordinate 14,922,789 of NW_026057588.1, forward strand.
TCATGAGTTGGGCAGCATCCCATCTAACAAATAGGAGCTCAAAGGAGCTATGCAAAACAGAAAGTATTTCTGTGAAAGGGGAAAGGATAAAGAAAGGATTATCTCATCTTCCTTTGGTTTATGTGGCAGATGACCTCATTGGTGCTGACCAGAAAACCAGTTAACCAGAAAACCAGAAAACCCTCCCCCCATTCCTGGGGGAGACTGTAACTGCAATTAGGTTAGGAATTAAGTCTCAGTGGACCTAGCACAAGTGATTCCATTTTGAACCAGTTGTTTCTTTTTTAGCAACCCAAAGGGCAGGGACTAGTGGGGAGTGTTAACAAAAAAGAAGAACCACAGATTAACCAAATCTAGAAAAAGGGGAGAAAGACAAGTACACAAACTGAGAAATAACAAGGAAGGAATAACCATTGGAAGAGAGAAGTTGTTTTAGTCCTAAGAGACTACTTCATATAATTTTGTGTAAATAAATGTGAAAAATTTAGTTGAAATGGATAATTTTGTAGGAATATGTAATTTACCAAAGTTGATCCCAGCCAAGATAGAAAGTCCAAATAGACCACTATACGTAGAATAGAGAAAATTGTCAGATTTATCTTTGATAAATACACACACAAGGTTTTGCACAGATTCTATTAAAAGATTAAAAGCCAGGGGCGCCTGGGTGGCTCAGTCGGTTAAGCGGCCGGCTTCGGCTCAGGTCATGATCTCGCGGTCTGTGAGTTCGAGCCCCGCATCGGGCTCTGTGCTGACAGCTCAGAGCCTGGAGCCCGTTTCAGATTCTGTGTCTCCCTCTCTCTCTGACCCTCCCCTGCTCATGCTCTGTCTCTCTCTGTCTCAAAAATAAATAAACGTTAAAAAAAAAAAAAGAAAAATTAAAAAAAAAAAGCCAAATGTCCCACTATCAAAAAGTAAGGAGAAAGAAATAGAACTCTCACATGTGTTTCCTGTTTCAAAGTACTTTCAAATCTTGTTTATAATTGCATAAAAATTTATATAGGCTAATCATAGTAATGAATATTAATGAAAAATCTTTAAATCAAATAGTGGCAAGGAGAGTTAAATGGAATTTTGTTTAAATGCAATGAATGCCCAAGTGAGTTTTATTTTAAAAATGAAAGAATGACAACATCTGGAAAGAAACTTTCATATAATTTATAGTATTAATAGACCTAAGGAGAAAATTGTCCATATATCTTAAAAAGGCATTTGAAAAACTTCAAAACCTATTTCCTTTTTAAAAAAAAATTTTTTAATTTATTTTTGAGAGAGAGAGCACACAAGCAGGGGAGGGGCAGAGAGAGAGAGAGAGAGGGAATCCCAAGCGGGTTCTGCACTGTCAGCACACAGCCCAATGTGGGGTCTCAACGCACAAACCCTGATATGATGACCTGAGTCAAAATCAAGAGTTGGACACTTAACTGACTCAGCCACCCAGGTGCCCCTTCAAAATCTAGTTTTAAAAAAAAGAAAAGGAAAAGAAGGGTAGGATTTTATGCTTTATTAATACTTACCAAATGTATATTCTCAATCTCAGCCCAAAAGTCAACGTCTTACCTTACTTAATAATTAATTTAAGGAAGCATTTCTGCTAAGTCAGAAACAAGGCAAGGATGCCTATTATTACAACACTACTTTAGCATTGTTTTATTAAAAACAAATTTTTTTAATGTTTATTTTTGAGAGAGCGTGAGCAGGGGAGGGGGAGAGGGATGGAAACACAGAATCTGAGGCAGGCTTCAGGCTCTGAGCTGTCAGCAGAGCCCAACGCGGGGCTTGAACTCACAAACTGTGAGATCATGACCCGAGCTGAAGTTGGACGCTTAACCGACTGAGCCACCCAGGTGCCCCTAACATTGTTTTAAAGGTATTAGCCAATGCAATTGAAACAGAAAACAATCTGAGTTATAAAATTCCCCAGCAAAAATGGAGGGGTGCCTGGCTGGCTCAGTCAGAAGATCATGCAGTTCTTGATCTCAGGGTTGTGAGTTGGAGCCCCACATTGAGTGTAGAGATTACTTTAAATTAAATAAATAAATAAATAAATAAATAAATAAATAAACTAACTAACTAACTAACTTTTTTAAAAAGTTAAAACTCTCTCTACTGGCAGACAGTAAGAAATTTAAGAATATCAATGGGAAAATCCTAAAATAAGAAAATGTAGTAACATAGCAAGATACAGTACACAGAACCCAATAGTCTTCTTATATATAAAAAACAACGTTAAGAAATATGATAGAAAAGAAACCACTTACAAAAGCACAAAATGCTAGGAATTTACCCAAGGGATACAGGAATACTGATGAATAGGGGCACTTGTACCCCAATGTTTATAGCAGCACTCTCAACAATAGCCAAATTATGGAAAGAGCCTAAATGTCCATCAACTGATGAATGGATAAAGAAATTGTGGTTTATATACACAATGGAGTACTACGTGGCAATGAGAAAGAATGAAATATGGCCCTTTGTAGCAACGTGGATGGAACTGGAGAGTGTGATGCTAAGTGAAATAAGCCATACAGAGAAAGACAGATACCATATGTTTTCACTCTTATGTGGCTCCTGAGAAACGTAACAGAAACCCATGGGGGAGGGGAAGGAAAAAAAAAAAGAGGTTAGAGTGGGAGAGAGCCAAAGCATAAGAGACTCTTAAAAACTGAGAACAAACTGAGGGTTGATGGGGGGTGGGAGGGAGGGGAGGGTGGGTGATGGGTATTGAGGAGGGCACCTTTTGGGATGAGCACTGGGTGTTGTATGGAAACTAATTTGACAATAAATTTCATATATTGGAAAAAAAATAAATAAAAAATAAAATAAGCCATTAAAAAAAAGCACAAAATATAACATATCTAGATACAAACTTTAAGAAATGTACCTTCTGTAGGAGATAGGCCTTAAAACACTCTTGTAAGAAAAAAAGTTGACTTGAACAAATGGAAAGACTTTAATTTCTTTTTTAAAAAATTCTCCCCAACTTATTTAGTTCAACTTTGTGTTTTGAGATAGAGATTCACACACAGTTGTAAGAGTAATACAGAGATCTTGTGTATGTTTAATGCAGTTTCTCTCAATAGTAACATCTTGCAAAACCATGGTATAATATCACAAGTTCTAAGTATACAGTCATGATACAGAATATGCCCATTACCATAAGGATCCTTTATGTTTTCCTAGTCGTACTTATTTTCCTCCCAACTTCACCCCCTTCTTAATCCCTGGTAACCACTACTCTGTTCTCTATTTCTACATTTTGTCATTTGAAGAATGTTATATAAAATGGAATTACATAGTAGATAATCTTTTACTGTTTTTTTTTTTCACTCAGTACAATTCTCTATGTATTCAGATGGGTTATTGTGTGAATCAATAGTTCATTTCTTTTTATTGGTGAGTAGTATTCCATGGTATGGATATACCACATTGTAACCATTTATCACTGGAGGATATCTGGATTGTTTCCAGATTTTGGTTATTATGAATAAAACTGCTATAAAATGCTATATTCATGTCCAGGGTTTTTAAAATTGTTATGAAGTATACATAATATTTATCATCTTAACTATCTTTAAGTGTACAGTTCGGTAGTGTTAAATACATCCACATTGTTGTACAACTAAGAGTTCTCCAGAACTCTTTTTGTCTTGCATGTTTAATGTCTACGCTCATTAAACAACAACTCTTTATTCCTCCTGCTACCCATCTGTCTCCTGGCATCCACTATCTACTTTCTGTCTCTATGGATTTGACTACTTTTAGTGCCTCATGTAAGTGAGATCATATATATTTGTCTTTTTGTGACCAGCTCATTCACTGATCATAATGTCATTGAGGTTCATCCATGTTGAGGGATATCACAGAATTTTCTTCCTTTTTAAGGCTGAATAATACTCCATTCTACGTAAACTTTGTGTAACCATTCATCCATTAATGGACACTTGGGTTGCTTCTACCTTTTGGCTACTATGAATAATGCTGCTATGAACTTGGGTGTACAAATATCTCTTAGGTATATACATAAAAGAATAGGCTTTCCTGCTTCAGATTCTGTGTCTCCCTCTCTCTCTGACCCTCCCCGTTCATGCTCTGTCTCTCTCTGTCTCAAAAAATAAATAAACATTAAAAAAAAATTAAAAAAAAAGAATAGGCTTTCTAAGATTAGAATTGCTAGATCATATGGTAATTTTTGATGTTGGCAAGTTGGACAGCCACATGCAAAAGAATTAAACTGGACCACTCTCTTACTACATACCTAAAAATTAACTCAAAATGGGTTAACAACTTGAATGTAAAACGTGAAACTAAGTGCTGTCAAAACTCTGACTTTTAAATAAATGGAACATTAATGTATGAGAATATTTTCAACTTGCTTTGAAAACTATAAAATACTATAGATATAAGGAATAATGATGATGATGATGATGATGATGATGATGATGATGATGTTACTATGACTATATCAAATATTCTGATTTGGAAAGGTTAAAAAAAAAAAACCTAAAACTATAAAACTCCTAGAAATAAACAGCTGTTAGCTCCTTGACATTGGTCTTGATGATGATTGTTTGTATTTGACACCAAAGGCAGAAAAAAGTAGGACTACATCAAATGAAAAAAGCTTCTGCACAGCAAAGGAGACCATCAACAAAATGAAAAGGCAACTGAATGAATGAAAGAAAATATTTGCAAACCTTATATTTGATAAGGGATTAATATCTAAAATATATAAAGAAGCCATGCAACTCTATACCTAAGCAAACAAAAACATTCAGTTAAAAAATAGGCAGAGGACCCAAGTAGATATTTTTCCAAACAAGACATACATATGATCAATAATTACATAAAGATGTACTCACCATATCAAGGAAATGCAAATGAAAACCACAATGAGATATCACCTCATACCTGTTAGAATGGCATTATCAAAAAGACAAGAAATATATGTTTGACAAGGAAATGGAGAAAGGAGAAATTTTATGCACTGTTGGTGGGAATGTAAACTGGTGCAACCACTATGGAAAAAAGCATGGAATTTTTCTCAAATAATTAAAAGTAGAACTACCATATGATATATCAATTCCACTTCTGGGTATTTACCCAAAGGAAAAGAAAACACTAAGTCAAAAAGATGTATGAAAATGTGGTATACTTGGGAAGTGGAATATTATTCAGCCACAAAAAGAAGGAAATCTTGCCATTTGTAACTGCATGGATAGATCCTGAGGGCATTATGTAAGTGAGATAAGTCAGACAGAGAAAGAAAAATACTGTATGATCTCACTTATATGTAGAATCTAAAACAAAACAAAATAAAACCCAAATTCACAGAGAACCTATTGGTGGTTTTCAGAAGTGAGGAGTGTGGGGTGGGTAAAATGGATGAAGTTGGTCAAAAGTCTAGTTATAAATAAGTTCTAAGGATATGATATACAGCATGATGGCAATAGTTAATACTACTGTATTGTATATTTGAAAGTTGCTAAGACGTATATCTAAAAATTCTTATCACAAGAAAAAAGTTGTAACTATGTTTAGTAATAGATGTTAACTGGACTTATTGTGTTCATTTCACAATATATACAAATATTGACTTGTTCTATGGTAGAAAAAAATCCGTTGTATTCATATACACTTGCAATGTACAATCTGAAAATGAAATTAAAAACTAAAAAATTCCATTTACAATAGCCTCACAATAATATACTTAGGAATAAATTTAACAAAAGAAGTGTAAAACTTAGAAAACTATAGAACATTTGGTGAAATAAATTTTAAAAGACTTTAATAAATGGAAAGACATCCCAAGATTATAGATAGGAAGACTTAATATATTTTTTTAAGTAGGCTTCACGGCCAGAGTGGAGCCCAATGCAGGGCTTGAACTCATGACCCTGAGATCAAGACGTGAACTGAGATCAAGAATCAGACGCTTGACTGACTGAGCCATCCAGGTGCCCCTCCTTTATTTTTTTTTTAAGTAATCTCCACACCTGGTGTGGAGCTCAAACTTACAACCCCGAGATCAAGAGTCACATGCTCTACCAAGTAAGCCAACCAGGTGCCCCTAGGAAAATTTAATATTGTTAAGATGGTAGTACTTCCCAAGTTGATCCACAGATTTGAAACAATTCTATAGAATCTCAGTTGACTTATTTGTAAAAACCGACTGATCCCACAACCCTGAGATCATGACCTGAGCTGAAATCAAGAGTCAGATGCTCAACTGACTGAGCCACCCAGGCGCCCCTTTACTTCTCTATTTAAAGTTACTGTAAGGACAATTACACACTATTATATTGGTACAAGGATGGGAATGTAGATCAATGGAATAGAATTGAGAGTCCAGAAATAAACCCATGCATCTATAAGGTCAATCAATTTTGATGATTCGACTGAGAAAATTTGAGCAGGCTTTTAAAATAAATGTGCTGTAACAACAGCATAGTTGCCTGCAGGGAATAAAGTGGGACCCTTATCTCTCATCATATACAAAAATTAACCCCAAATGGATCAAACTGATAAATTCAAGAGCTAAAACTTTTATAAAACTCTCTGAAGGAAACACAGGGGCAAATCATCATGGTCTCAGATTGCCAAAGGATTCTTAGATAAAACATCAAAAGCATGACCAACAAAAAAATTAGATAATTTTCATTTCAAGATAATTAAATATTTTGTGCTTCAAAGGACACCATGTAGGGGTGCCTGGGTGGTTCAGTTAGTTGAGTGTCCGACTTTGACTCAGGTCATGATCTTACGGTTTGCGGGTTTGAGCCCCACATCAGGCTCTGTACTGACAGCTCAGAGCCTGGAGTCTGCTTTGGATTCTGTGTCTCCCTCTCTCTCTGCCCCTCCCCCCACTCATGCTCTGTCTCTCTCTCAAAAATAAACATTAAAAAATTAAAAAAAAAAAAAGGACACCATCTAAGAAGTGAAAAGACATCCCATCAAATGAAAGAAAATATTTGCAAATCATATATCTATTAAGGAACTTCTATCCAAAATATACTCTTACAACTCCATAATAGACAACTCAATTTTTAAATGGGAAAGGATCTGAATAGACATTTCTATGAAACTGACATTCAACATCGTTAGTGATCAGGGAAATACATATTAAAACCACAATGACATGTCACTTCACACTCACTAGAATGGCTATAATTTTAACAAATGGAAAAATGCAAGTGTTTTTAACATGTGGAAAATGTAACCCTCAAACAATTGCCTGTGGGATTGTGAAACAGTGCAGCCAGTGTGCACTGTTTAGCCATTCTTCAAAAAGTTAAACATAGGGGCACCTGGGTGGCTCGGTTAAGCGTCAGACTTGGGCTCAGGTCATGATCTTTTAGTCTATGAGCTCGAGCTGAGCCCCATGTGGGGCTCTGTGCTGACAGCTTGGAGCCTGGAGCCTGCTTCAGATTCTGTGTCTCCCTCTCTTTGTGCCCCTCCCCCGTTCATGCTCTGTCTCTCTCTGTCTCTCAAAAATAAATAAACATTAAAAAAGTGTGATAAAAAAAGTTAAACATAGAATTACCGTATGACTTAGCAATTCCACTCCTAGGTATATACACGAGAGAACTGAAAACATATATTCACACAAAAACTTGTACATGAATATTCATTGCAGCATTATTTATAATTTCCCAAAACTAGAAACAGCTCAGAAGTTTATCAACTGATGAATGGATAAACAAAATGTATATGTTTGTGCAGTAGAATATGATTCAGTAATAAAAAGGAATGAAGTACTGATACATCCTAGATTAATCTTGAAAACAGTATGCATCAGTAAATAAGCCAGACACAAATGGCTTCAAAATGTATAATTGTATTTATATGAAATGTCCAGAATAGGCAACACCATTCAAACAGAAAGTATGTTTTTGGAAACTAGTGATGGAGGAAGGTGAGAATGGAGAGTGAGTGCTACAAGTACATGGTCTCTTTTTTCGATGATGAGAATATTCTGGAGTTAGATAACAGTGATGATGGCCCAACCTTGTGCATATAATAAAATCTACTGCTGAACTGTTAAATTTAAAATGAATTTCATGCTGTCTGTTATATCTCGATAAAAATTATTTACATTAATATTTGCTAAGAATAAACATAGAGATGATTCCAGAATTAGACCTACACATACATAGTTAATTGATTTTTTTTTTTTTTTACAAAGTCGATGTATTAGTTTCCTATTGTTGTAACAATTTACCATAAACCTAGTGGCTGAAGACAACACATAGTTATCTCATACTTCTTTAGGTCAAAAGTCTGAAATGAGTTTCACTGCTTAAAGTCAACGGTTGACATGGCTGCATTCTTTTCTGGATGCTCTAGAAGAGAATCAGTTTCCTTCCTTTTCCAGCTTTGAGAAACTCTGCTTTCCTCAGCTCATGGCCTCCTTTCATCTTCAAATCCAGTAATGACTGAGTCTTCCCTCACACCACTCTGACACTGACACTTATGCCTTCCTCTTCCCCATTTAAGGATCCTGTGATTACACTCGGCCCAACCATATAATTCAGGACAACTCCCTATTTTATTTTTTTTTTTAATTTTTTTTCAACTTTTTATTTATTTTTGGGACAGAGAGAGACATAGCATGAACGGGGGAGGGGCAGAGAGAGAGGGAGACACAGAATCGGAAACAGGCTCCAGGCTCCGAGCCATCAGCCCAGAGCCTGACGCGGGGCTCGAACTCACGGACCGCGAGATCGTGACCTGGCTGAAGTCGGACGCTTAACCGACTGCGCCACCCAGGCGCCCCATAAAGTCAGCTAAATATCAACTTTTCATCCCCACTGCCATGTAACAATGGGTTCCAGGAATTCAAATGTGGACATTTTGGGGAGCCTAATATCTTGCTTACCATAGACATTAAGGTAATTCAACAAACTGTCAGCAAATAGCTTAGAACAACTGGATTTCCATATGGAAAAGTATTTTTTATTATTACCTCACACCATACACAATAATGAACTTCAAGTGGACCATAGATCTAAAGATAAAAAATAAAACTATAAAAACTTTCGAACAAACAGAGGAGAATAACACTGGGATAGGCAACGTTTTCTTAGAAAGAACACAAAGAGCATAAAGCATTAAAGAAAAGAGGTGATAAATTAGATTCTATCAAAAGTAAAATTACTTTTTGAAAGACACTATTAAGAAATTGAGAAAGGCAAGCCTTAGGCAGGGAGAAATATTTACAATATGTATGTCTGACAAAAGACTTTTATCAAAGTATGTAAAAACTACTACAACTCAATAATAAAAACACAACCAATTTTTAAATGGAAAAAAAATTAAGATGTCACAAAAGAAATAAAAGAACCGTTAATAAGTGTATGAATATGCTGAAATCCATAGTCATCAGAAAATGCAAATCAAACCACAATTTGATGCCACAATTTGAACCCTCTCAAATGGTTACAATTAAAAAGACTGACAATAGCAAATATAGAAGGGATGTGAGATGTGAAACAACTGGAATTTTCATATACTTCTGGTGAGAATGTAAAATGGTACAACTTTGTAAAACAACCTGGCAGTTTCTTTTAAAATTATACACTAATCATATAATCCACCAATTCCACTCCTACATATTTCCCAATATAAATGAAAACATATGTTTACGAAAAGATTTGTACACAAATACTTCATAACAGATTTATTTATATTAGCCAATATGGAAACAACTCAAAAGTGCATAAACCCGTCAATGGTTACACAAATTCAGATATACGATGTCTACATTTGTTCAAACTCATCAAATTGTTCACTTACAATGAGTGCATGTTATTGCACCTAAATTGTAACTCAGTAAAGTTGATTTAAAAAAAAATGCACATAGGGGAGCCTCGCTGGCTCAGTCAAAAGAGCATACAACTCTTGATCTTAAGGTCATGAGTTTGAGCCCCACATTGGATATAGAGATTACTAAAAACAAACTTTTTAAAAGTATGCACATAAATAAATATAATTAACAAACCATAAAATTAACTCTTAAGTTGTACAAGTTAGTCACTTTTAGCACATCCATAGAGTTTGTATGACTATCTTCATCATCTAATCCAAGAACATTTTATCACCCCAAAAAGAAACCCTACACCTATCAGCAACCACTCCCAATTCCTCTTAACCCTGCCAACCCTAAGTAACTTGAATTTACTCTTTGTATCTACAGATTTGCATACTCTAGGCATTTTTTATAAATGAAATGTGGTCTTCTGTGACTGGCTTCTTCACCTAGAATAATTTTTTCAAGGGCCATCTGTGTTGTGGCATGTTTTTTTTATTGCCAAATAATACTCTGTTGTAAGGATATAACACACTTTCTTTATCCATTCATCTGTTTACAGGCATTTGGGTTGTTTCCACTTTTGGCTATTGTGAAAAATGCTGCAATGAACAATTGTGTATAGGTTTTTGCATGAATGTACATTTCCAATTTTCTTGGATCTATGTATAGGACTGGAATTACTGGGTCATACAGTAACTCTATATTTAATACTGGCCTCAAATAATGAGTTGGGGAGTGTTTAATGTAATAGCCTTTAAGAACTTATTTTGTGTAAGCTTTACACATGTTTTCTTAATCCATATGACACTCGGGAAAAAAAAATACTGTGTTCAAGATTTTTGATGATGTAGAATATGTTGTGCACACAGCACAAATCATTAGTTCAAGGTCATAGATGGTAATTTTCAGGACTAGGATTTGAATCTCAGGCTTGTCATGATCTGAAGCATACAATTTTCATAACAAGCCATTTTATTTCACACTTTACTTTCTTCCTCATAGTTCTTTTCTACGCTCATCTCTGTAATAGCTGCACCCATACTCTCCGGTCCTACAGAATTCTCATGAAAACTCTGTTCCACCAAGTCCTACTTATTTTACTTTATTTCCTTCATCCTCTTCCACTCATATCAGGCTCAGCCAAAACTTTAGTGTCTTTTTTTGATTTGGTTTGTTTTTAGCTATTTTTACATTTTAATAGCCATCCTCTTTTTTTTCTTTTTTCTATTAGGAATAAGTAGGTGGCAGAGGGACAGAGAGAGAGGGAAAGAGAGAATCCCAAGCTGGCTCCCTGCTATCAGCCTGGACCCCCACTTGGGCTCTACCTCCCCAACAAGAGATCATGACCTGAGCTGAAATCCAGAGTTGGAGGCTTAACCCACTGAGCCACGCAGGCACCCCTGACAGTTTTGTTTTTAAGGTTAACATATACAAGTCCCAAAAAAGTCTTGGGTGAGGCTCCTCTCTTCACTGTGGTGAAGTTCAGTCATATAAGACACTCTACATGGGAGGCAGTCTCACCCTTTCCACCTCTAGACTACATTTCCCAGAAGTTCTTTCGGCTCTAATCAACTTCCGTGGGAACCCAGCAACCTTTTTCTATTTTTAGGAAATATGTGGCTCCCAGGGACTGGCAAGCTCCATGGAGGAAGCTTATCTCCAGGATATGTGGGCTGTGTCCTGTGGGAGCCTAACCTGGAGACTGAGCGTGGATCTGGACGGCCCCTTGATGCGATATGGAGAGGGGAGCAAGGATATTGGCTTCACCCAGGTTTTTGCGCCTTCAGGAAATCGAAACACCAGGCGCCATCTTGTCTGAGCCGACTCCTTCCGGACTACATTTCCCAGAGGCCTCGCAGGAGCACGGCCGTTCCTTCACTCGCTTGCCCGACCGTCGGCCTCCCGGGAAGGGTAACTGCAAGGTGAGCGGCCTAAGTTTTGGGGGGCTCCACCAGGCTGCGCAGGTGCGTCCGTAGGTTGACCGGGGCAACCTGAAGGTGCGGTCTGGGCGGGTCCGTAGTCTCGGCAGGTGTGACTTGGTGGGACTGGGGGAAGGGGCAAGAGGAACAGGATTCCATGTGTACGACTGTGACCTTATGTGACTGTGCGGCGTTCTGTGTAGGGGTGTGATTGTCTCTGTGGTGGGTGTGTCATTGTGACTGACCATGCGCGGACCTCTGTTTGCAGGTGTAACTGGAGATGTCAGTTGTAAATGTGTGGTTCTGACTGTGCTGCTCTGTGTGTCGGTGTGGCTGTCCCCATGGCAGGTCTGTGATAATGTGCGTGCGTTTTGTGTGACATTGTGTGTAGGAGGTGGGGAGTGTACAGAACTTGTGATTATGCGACTATGACTGTTGGCTGAGGGGTGTATGTGTATGTGTGGTTGTGGTTTATGAGCGTTAACAAAACTAAGCCTACTGCATATCTGTGACTATGTGAGGATGTGTAAGTATGAGCATGTAATTTTTTGTGGCACCGTGTGTGCAGTTGGAGGGTGCCTGTCATTGTTGCCAGGGTGGCAGTGTGCGTTGTCCCAGTGGTTGTGTGAAGTCAAGACAAGATTTTGGTCTTGGACAGCAGAGGCTTCTCCCCTTCTGACATGCTCAGACTGGAATGCTCCCAACAGCATAGACTCTGATCTCTCTCCATGAGTGGTAGGTGTGAGTCCAGAGCTACTACTGCTCTGGTCGTTTGGGCCACAAGGAAGGCCTGGCATCTCATGATTCCTTTCTACTTCCTCAGCTCTGCTCTTCTCAGATAGGTCCCCAGAGGAAGAAGGAGGAATGGCTGTTGACCAAGCCAAATAAAAGGTGCGATGAGGTTTACTTTTTGCTTTTCTTCTGGTTGGCCTTGTTTAACATAGACTCATCAAGTGACCTGGTTCCTACAAATTCTCATTAAAGAAAATGATGAGATGCTGTAGGGTGGGCACACAATCCCAGTATTCTCCATCATTTCTGTCTACATAGTGTTCACATATTAATTTAGAAAATAGCTTCATTTCTCCTATGTATTAAGCTTTTGCTTCTTTTAAACACACACACACACACACACACACACACACACACACCCCATGATTAAAGAATTTGGAAAATGGAAAGTTACAGAGAGTAAAAGTAAGCTCCTACTACCCGGATATAACCGCTGTCAATATTTTTATCAATTTCCTCCTAATACATTTCCTTATGTACATACAGTATACATTATTTTCAAGATTGGAATCTCATAGCATTCATCATTTCATATCTTATGTTTTCAGGAAAAATTTATAGCTGTTATATAGTTAATTTTTCCTTTGTTAAAAATTCCTAAATATTAGATACACAAAAGTGCTTAAAATATAGACATTTTAAGAAGTAATTATAAAGGGCACCTCTAATATAACAGGAACCTGTGTCAGCCCTCCAGTAGCCTCTATTAGTCCTGCCCCAAGAATAAACTTCTTTTCACCTCTTTAAGTAACTCTGACTTTGGTGATAATGTATTTTCTTGTTGATGTTTAAAAACAAAAAAAAGTTTACCTCATATCTACACATCCTTAAGCAATATAGTCTAGGTTTTCCTTTTTAACTTTATAGAAATTAAATTCTGCTGGGTAGTGTTGTTTTGAGTCTTGTTTTTCCTCACAATATTGTATTTCTTAGACTTACCCTTATTGTTATACCACAGCTATATGTTTAGATATTGGTTGTTTCCTGTTTGGGGTTGATTTGAAAGGGCTGCTCTACACATATTTTTATAAGTACTCTGGTGCACATATGCATGCTTTCCTAGGGTATAAACATACAAATGGAATTGCTAAGCCAAAGGATATGTGTATATCTTCAAATTTACTAGATAATACTGAGCTGGTTTTCAATATGGTTGTACCAGTTAAATTCCTACCAGCAGTTTATAAACATAGTCATCTGTTTTCTTTATAAACATAGTCATCTGTTTTCTCTCTAATACCTTGGCATTTTAATTTTTTTCTCTGCAGATACGAAGGTATATCATATTGTTTTTAAGGTATAAAATACATTACAAAAGTAGAGAAATCAAAGAATATATGACTTGATGAATTTTTTTAAGTAAGCATATTCATTTAACCAGATCCCAAATCAGATTAGGAAATAGAACGTTACTGGCATTCTAGAAGCCTGATTCTTGTCCCACCCATTCACTACTTACCTCTCCCAAATATAACCATTATTCTATCTTCTACAGCCATAGATTAATTTTCCCTGTTCTGGAATTTTATATAAATAGTACCACACAATTTGTGCTTGGCTTTTTTTGTTTAACATTTTATTTCACATGTAATATGAATGTAATATGTAATAATATTATGTAGTATGAATATGCAAGATTCATCCATGTTGCTTCATGTAGTTGTGGGTCATTCATTATTATTGCTGTTTAAAATTACATTGTATGAATAGAACACAATTTATCCATTCCATTATTATTATTATTTTTTAATGTTTATTTATGAGACAGGGAGAGACAGAGCATGAACGGGGGAGGGTCAGAGAGAGAGGGAGACACAGAATCTGAAACAGGCTCCAGGCTCTGAGCCATCAGCCCAGAGCCCGACGCGGGGCTTGAAGTCACGGACCGCGAGATCATGACCTGAGCCGAAGTCGGACGCTTAACCCACTGAGCCACCCAGGCGCCCCTATCCATTCCATTATTGATTGGCATTTGAGTTATTTTCAAGATTTCAGATTGGGCCTATTATGAACAAGGCTACTTTGAATATTCTTGTACATGTCTTTTGGTACACATATGAATGCACTCTGTTGGGTATATCCATAAGAGTGCAATATTTGTGTTGTAGGTTATGCATATATTCAGCTTTAAAATACACTGATAGTTTTCCTAAAAGATTTTTATCAATTTACACTCTCACTTCATTGTATGAGAACCGACTTTAGAACAGAAGCTTTGTTAGAAAGAAAAATAGTTTATAATAAAAAGGTCAGTCCACCAGTAAGATATTACACTCCTAAATGTACATACCATTGTAAAATGTTTCAGATATATTTGACAGAACTAAAAGATGTAGTTGGACAAATCACAATCATAGTAGGGGATATTTAGCACTTTTCTCACTTTTCACAGCACTTCTCACTGACAGAACAATCAATATAAAACCAGTAAAGTTGTATAATATTGGAACAGCATAATTGACAAATGACCTTCTTGACATATGTGGAACAATGTACCTTACAACTGCAGTATACATTATTTTCAGATGCATGAGACATTTATCATATGCTGGACCATAAAGGGAATCTCAATAAATTTTAAAGGACTGAAATAATACTGTATGTTTTCTTTTTAAAAATTTTTAAAAAGTTTATTTACTTTTTTTTTTGAGACAGAGAGAGTGAATGGGGGAAGGGCAGAGACAGAGAGGGAAACAGAAAATCTCAAGCAGGCTCTGTTCTGTCAGCCTATAGCCCAACACGGGGCTCAGTCCCACAAACCATGAAATCATGACCTGAGCTTAAACCAAGAGTCAGATGCTTAACCAACTGAGCCACCGAGGTGCCCCCATACTGTATGTTTTCTGATCATAGTGGAATTCGGCTAGATGTCAATAACAAAAAGATGCCTAGAAATATCCGCAATATTTGGGATTTAAGCAATGTATTTATAAATAACAAGTGACCCACAGAAGAAATTGCAATGGAAATTAAAAAATATTGTTAACTGTACGACAATGAAAATATATCACAATGTGTGGTGTTGCTAAAGCTGAACCTAAGGAAAATATATAGATCTGCTAGTAAACAACATTGAAAAATTAGTGATCTAACTCAAGATGTTAAGAAAAAGTATACTAAAACCCAAAGAAAGCAAAAAATGGGAAATAATAAGAATTAGAGCTCAAATAAAAATTTATGTATATTGAAATACAAAATGAATGTACAATAGAGAAAATTAATAAAGCCAAAAATTTTGTTTTTGGAATTAATAAAACTGATAAACCTCTAGAAAAATGTAAAGAAAAAAAAAAGAAGACACAGATTACCAAGTCAGATGGGAGAAAGGCTGAGTTCTCACTTAATTCTTCGTTCATACCTGGGACTTAGTTGCACAATATAAGATGATTAGAACCTGAGCCTAGTGATCATCGTGCTGAGTCCCTTTTTATACTTCATCAGACATGTACATTTCTGCTTTTAATACAGATTTCTATTGGATGTGATGTGTGTTTAAAGTTTTGCATGGTCTGCAATGTCATCACAGCTCATTGTCCTGTCATGAAGATGTACTGGGCTAGGCTAGGTGTTCTTAAAAAGAACTAAATCTTCCTAATTAATATCACTATTTAATTATTCGGGGTTTAATTTTGTGAATAAAATGTTTATTTCATAGGTGATAATAAGAATTGAGTTTGCAGTGAGCTCTCATTTGGGACATTCAGCTTATTATTTTATCATACCTTATTTCTACTTGGATTTGTGCGTGCCCACTTGTGCCGACTAACTGTGAAGTACCCTCTATCCAGGGTTATTGTGTGAGGCCACAGGTGTGATGGGTCCTTCCTGGTTTCAGTACAGTTTTTCCTATTTCGTTTTTTGGAAGGTGGGAGGGGCAGAGGGAGAAAGAGAGAGAATCTTAAGCAGGCTCCATGCCCAGCGTGGAGTGCGATATGGGGCTCCATCTCACAACTATGAAATCATGACCTGAGCCAGAATTATGAGTCAGTCACTCAACTGACTGAATCACCTAGGCACCCCAGTTTTTCCTATTTCTAAGGCTGTTTTTTTTTTCAAAGTTCCTTGAGTCTATACTTTTCAGATTATATAGGTGGAAACAAGCACTTATACCAGAAATATAAATAATAAGATGAGAAAGAATACACATACCTATAATCACTAATTATGGCTAGTTAAAAATTTTTTTATTCACTCTCTTTTGCGCACTTTATATTTTTCTCTCACATGTTATTATGGACTTAAAGCATTTTTCAATGTTTTAATCAACTGTTGGTTCTTGTAGACTCCATCATAATACAAGGAGGAGTGGCAGGAGAGGTATTCATAGTATATTGTATAAATTTTCACTGTGTGGCCAATGAGGGCCCCCTTTAGGAGTCTTTTTTTTTTTTTTAACTTTTATTTATTAAGTAATCTCTACCTGCAGTGTAGGGTTTGAACCCCCAACCCTGAGATCAAGAGTTGCATGCTCTACTGATGGAGCCAGCCAGGCTCCCCTTAGGAGACTCTTAAAGGGAATCCTTTCAGCAGAGCACCTGATACTTTGAGAGTATCATCTTTTGGCAACAGCAGCAGCAGCAGAACATGCCAATTTTGTTTCTGTTCTAAGACATGGAGTCAGCTACTATTCAGGAACCCTCTTTTCTTTTTTCTTCACTTCTCTCCTTTCCTACTTGGAATTGAATAAAAGACCAAATACAAAAGACTCTCTTATACCTGAGAGTTTATGTTGAGCAAAAGTGCTGCTATTGTTGGGCTACTTTAAGTGGCGCCAGAGCTCAAAAGTTTTTTTAAGGTTTAGTTAGTGTTCACATTGATTTTTTTTTTTTTTTTTTTTTGGCTTTCTTGTGGTAAGTCATTTTTTCAACCTTCAAAACTTTCTCATACTTTGATAGATTATTGGGGGCAAGGGGTTAGCAGTTAATTGAGGAAGTAATTAAATTTGAGATATTCCCCCAAGAAACGTCTATTATGGAATAGAATTTTTATTAAAAAATTTTTTTAAATGTTTACTTATTTTTGAAGGAGAGACAGAGAGACAGTGTGATGGGGGAGGGGCAGAGAGAGAGGGAGACACAGAATCTGAAGCAGGCTCCAGGCTCTGAGCTGTCAGCACAGAGCCTGACACGGGGCTCGAACTCACAAACTGCGAGATCATGACCTGAACCGAAGTCGGACGCTTAACCGACTGAGCCACCCAGGTGCCCCAAAATTTGCTTTTTTAAAATGATCAAACAAGACTTAAATTTTATATTCGGGTGGGCACCTTCTTCCTCAGGAAAGGAGCTATGGGCACAACAGGTATGTGCCCCTGTTAAATATTAGCTTCATTACACAGTGATTGAAAACTCCAATGGTGACTCTGTGACTTCATAAGACTATTAACTTTCCTTATGACTCTATTTACCTAAAAATTAGCAGCCACAAGAGTAGGAGATTTAGAATACAGATAGTATTTTTTCAAGATTAGCCTCAGTGTTTTGAGCAGGTTTACTCTGGATTAAAGTAATATGGGTTGTACAGGTGAAAAAATGAACTGAATGCCTAGAGTTTACTAAAGAGAATCAAGATTAGTGTCAGTCTCCCCAGTTTTATTGGGCCTATGCCCTTTCTGTCTTAATTACTTCCATCATCCCTTCTCCCAGCCAAAACCATGCAAAGATGTGCTGGTTCCCCTGTCCCATCAGCCATTCAGAATATTCATACCACCCTCAATTTCCTTGTCCTTAATAGGAAATAGAGTTATTGCCTCTTCCAACATGAATGGGAATGCCTTGGGGAAAGTAATGGACTGTCGTGGAAATTACATTAGGAAAGCATTCTAAAGAACTGGGTTCTGGGGCGCCTGGGTGGCTCAGTCGGTTAAGCGTCCGACTTCGGCTCAGGTCATGATCTCACGGTCCGTGAGTTCGAGCCCCGCGTCGGGCTCTGTGCTGACAGCTCAGAGCCTGGAGCCTGTTTCAGATTCTGTGTCTCCTCTCTCTCTGCCCCTCCCCTGTTCACGCTCTGTCTCTCTCTGTCTCAAAAATAAATAAACGTTAAAAAAAAAAAAAAAAAACCTGGGTTCTTTTTTTTTTCAATATATGAAATTTATTGTCAAATTGGTTTCCATACAACACCCGGTGCTCATCCCAAAAGGTGCCCTCCTCAATACCCGTCACCCACCCTTCCCTCCCTCCCAGCCCCCATCAACCCTCAGTTTGTTCTCAGTTTCAAGAACTGGGTTCTTAAAAGCTAACTTCACTCAGCATCTTTAGTCATAAGGAAAATGTAAATTAAAACCACAGTGAGATGCCACTTCATAGCTACAAGGATGCCTATGATGAAAAAGAGATAATAACAAGATGAAGATTTTGAGAAACTGCTGGTGGAATGCAACATGGTTCAACTTCTTTAGAAAACAGTTTGGCAGTTCTTCAAAAAGTTAAACAGTTGCCATATGATTTAGCAGTCCCATTTCTAGGTATATACTCAAGAGAACTGAAAACATTTATTCACACAAAAACTTGTCCATGAATGTTCATAGCAGCATTACTCACTATAGCCAAAAAGTGGAAATAATCCAAATGCCCATCAATTGATGAATTCATAAACAAAATGTGATATATCCATACAATGGAATATTATTCAGCAATAAAAAGTCATGAAGTTCTGATAACATGCTATAACATGGATATAAAAACATGCTAAATGAAAGAATCGAGTCATAAGAGGCCACATATCATATGGTTCCATTTATATGAAATGTCTAGAATAGGCAAGTCCATTGAGGCAGAAAGTAGATTGGTGTTTGCTCAGGGCTGATGAAGGAGGGGAAAATGGAGACTGTAAATGGGGTTTCTTTTAGGGGAAATGAAGATGTTCTAAAATTAGATTGTGGTGATAAACTAAAAGACATAGAATTTAAATTTTTTAAATGATTGACTTAATACAGTATGTTGAAGATTATCTCAATAAAACTGTTAAAACAAAAATCACAGCTAACCTAAAATTAGTGGAGGAGAGTCTGGATTGGCTATGACTTGATAATTATTGAAGCTAATGGGTATATGGAAGGTTTTCATACTATGTAAACTCTACTTTTGTGTATGTTTGGAAACTTCTGTATTAAAAAGTTAAAAAAAAAAACCCTCTAGAAATCATTATTGTGCTATATGCTAACTTGGACTAAATTAAAAATTAAAGTTAAAAGAAAAAAAAAAAAGCAAAACTAACAAGGCCTAATGGTGAAATACCAGAAATATTCACAATAAAATCAGGGAGAAAGCAATTTCAGCAGTTATTATTTAACCTTTTTTGTTTTTTTTTTTCTAAATCCATTAGAAAACTAGTACTCCATAGGCAATAACTAAAACACAATTGCTTTATTTTTTTCCTATAACTTCTAGTATCACGCTTCTCTAGGCCAGTTCATTTTCTGCCTATGGATAAGTGTTTCATTTATGGTTGGATAATAAACAGTCCTCTGGTTTCTTTCAGTCCAAAAATGGGTCTCATTTTAGTAATTAGAATGTTCATTTCACTGTACTAATCAATGCTGTGAACTTTTTAAAAAATTTAACCTCCTGGGGTGCCTGAGTAGCTTGGTTAAGCGTCTGACTCTTGATTTTGGCTCAGGTCAAGATCTCATGGTTCATGAGATTGAGCCCTACCTCTTGGGGCTCCTCATGAGGCTCTGCGTGGAGCCTGCTTAAGATTCTCTCTCTCTCCCTCTCTTTCTTCCCCTCCCCTGCTAGCACATGTGCTCTCGCTCTCTCTCTCAAAAAAAAATAAAGATAAAACTTTAACCTCGTGGCTCCTTGAACTGGAAGCTTCCAGTGAAAAAGCTTGATGATTGCTTCTCTTTTTTCTCTGTCACACTAGACAACTCCTTGAAGTAGGAAGCAGCAAAAAAGAGAGGAAAAGAAAAATCTTAATTGTATGGATGCTTATTCTCTGTTGCTTTGGGCCATGTTCAGATCTGCCTACTCCTTTTTTTTTTTTTTTTAATGTTTTATTTATTTAAGAGAGAGAACACAAGCAGGGGAGGGGCAGAGAGAGAGGGGGACAGAGGATCCAAAGTGGGCTCTGCCCTGACAGGGTGATAGCAGTGAGCCTGATGCAGGGCTTGAAGATCTCTCAAACCACGAGATCTTGACTTGAGCCGAAGTCAGACGCTCAAACAATTGAGCCACCCAGGCACCCCATATCTGCCTACTTCTAAGGAGAGGGCAATGGCTCTACTCCAGGTAGCTGCTTACAGTTCCTACATTCAGGCTTTGGGCATCAGTCCTCCATGGAGCTCTTCTCTAGAGCTGGAAATCCTTTTGGTAGGTTTAGAATAAACCTAGACCTTTGCCCACTCCTACTGTGGGGCCCATATCTAGTCCCAAGAGGGTATCAGGCCCCACAGTCTTTGTGCTTTCTAAACTCTGGAACATAAGGAAAGTTTTCCCAAGAACTCCTGTCACATTCTACTTGGAACCCTGGTGGCACTTGGGTCCTACTTTTCTGTCCTTGTGAGGTAGGAGAAATAACAGAGCACAGCAGTGCTTTCCAGAAATAGATCTTTCTCTCAAAGACAGCTTCTCTCATACATGCTCCAATCTCCAGAATACCTTTAGAATAGATGTTGAATTGAACCAAAGGCACACAATCAGTTTGCAGCCAGCTCCTTTTGCAGGACACATAAGATGGCCAGGGTTCTCACTGTGGAATGGAGAGTTTCATGGTCCCTGTTGTTCTTCTTCTCCAGGGCTTCTCCTAAACTGGGAATGAGAGAGGCATAGTTTAACATCCTATTACAGACTGAAAACTAGTACAAACAATAAGAGAATTCAAAAAGGTACACAGTCAATATCCAGAAATGAATAGAACTTTGTATACTTAAAAACAGATGGAAGATACATTGGAAAAAGTATAACAATAGGTAAATAATAATGTATATGTATAACATATTTATATATAACATAATAAATATAGGGGCACCTGGGTGGCTCAGTCAGTTGAGCATCCAACTTTGGCTCAGGTCATGATCTCAGTTTGTGAGTTTGAGCCCCATGTCGGGCTCTGTGCTGATGGCTTGGAGCCTGGAGCCTGCTTCAGATTCTATGTCTCCCTCTCTCTCTGCCCCTCTGCCGCTCGCTCGCTCTCTCAAAAATAAATAAACATTATAATATAAATATGTAATTTTAGATATTGTGTTCGTTAATTTATATACTTATAATTATTATATTACATGTGCATTAATTACTATACTTACAATGTACACATATAATTAATAGCAGCCACAAAAATAGTATAAAATACCCAGGAATATCTGAAAAAGAAGTGAGCATGATACATATGGAGAAAACTTCATTGTTCCTGAAGAACACAAACATTGACTTGAATAAATTGAAAAGTATTCCGTGTTCTAGGAAAGCAAGACTCAAAATCATAAAGGTGTCAAAACTCCTTAAAGTTAACGTATTCATTTTATGCAGCCCCAAGAAAAATACCAGTACCTTTTTTTTTAAAATGATTTATGCTCGGAGCGCCTGGGTGGCTCAGTCGGTTAAGCGTCTGACTTCAGCTCAGGTCACGATCTCGCGGTCCGTGGGTTCAAGCCCCGCGTCGGGCTCTGGGCTGATGGCTCAGAGCCTGGAGCCTGTTTCTGATTCTGTGTCTCCCTCTCTCTCTGCCCCTCCCCCGTTCATGCTCTGTCTCTCTCTGTCCCCAAAATAAATAAACGTTAAAATGATTTATGCTCATATGGGAAAGTAAGTCAGAATATCACGAAACTTTTGGAAGAGATGAGTAATGAGGGGTTATTTTTAATTTTTATTTATATTTATTTATTATTATTTTTTAATGTTTTAACATTTATTTATTTTTGAGAGACAGAGAGAGAGCAGGAGCAGGGGAGTGGCAGAGAGAGGGAGACACAGAATCCCAAACAGGCTCCAGGCTCTGAGCCATCAGCACAGAGCCCGATGTGGGGCTTGAACTCACGAACCATAAGATCATGACCTGAGCCAAAGTCGGATGCTCAACCAACTGAGCCACCCAGGCGCCCCTATTTATATTTATTTTTTAATTTTTTTAGAGAACGTGTGCAGGTGGGGAAGAGGGGCAGAGAGAGAATCTTTTTTTTTATAAGTTTATTTATTTTTGAGAAAGAGAGAACACAAGCAGGAGAGAGGGAGACACAGTATTTGAAGTAGGCTCCAGGCTCTGAGCTGTCAGCACAGAGCCCAGCGCAGGAGTCAAACCCATCAACCATGAGATTATGACCTGAGCCAGTTGGATGCTTAACCGGTTGAGACACCCAGGGGTCACATAGAATCTTTTATGGATTTTTTTTAACGTTCATTTATTTTTGAGACAGAGAGAGACACAGCATGAATGGGGGAGGGTCAGAGAGAGAGGGAGACACGGAATCTGAAGCAGGCTCCAGGCTCTGAGCTGTCAGCACAAAGCCTGACGCAGGGCTCGAACTCACAGACTGCGAGATCATGACCTTAGCTGAAGTCAGATGCTTAACCAACTGAGCCACCAAGGCGCCCCTTTTATGGATTTTTTTTTTTAAAGTTTATGTATTTTGAGAGAGAGAGCATGAGCTGGGGGCAGGCAGAGATAGAGGGAGAGAGAAAATCACAAACAGGCTGCATGCTATCAGTGCAGAGCTCAACATGGGGCTCAGTCTCACCAATTGTGAGATCATGACCTGAGCTGAAATCAAGAGTAGGATGCTTAACTGACTGAGGCACCCATATGCCCCCATTTATTTTTAATCTAGACAGTCTGGCTTCAGGGTGTCCAAGGTTTTTTGTTTTTTGTTTTTTAAAGACTTTATTTTTTTAGAGCAGTTTTAGGCTTATAATAAAATCAAGAGGAAGGTACAGAGTTTTCCCACATATGCCCAAAGCCTCCTCGTTCATTATCAACATCCCCCACCAAGTACATTTAGTAGCAACTGACGAACCTACACTGACACCCCATGATCATCCAAAGTTCATAGTTCAGATTATGGTTCATTCTCATACATCCTGTGGGTTAGGACAAATGCATAATGACATGTATCCATCATTATAGTATCGTACAGAGTGTTTCAGTGCCCTCCAAGTCTTCTGTACTCTACTTATTCATCCTTCCCCCAGTCCCTGGAAACCACTGTTCTTTTTGCTATCTCCATAGTTTTGTTTTTTCCAGATTGTTATATAGTTTGAGTCATACTGTGGCAGGATTCTTGCACAGAGTCGTGACACTGAGGCTTTTCTTTCCAGGAAGCGACTTTACTCCTGCAGGCACTGCTCAGTTGGGTTCATATCCAAAGAACTGAGCCCCAAATGCCACGTGCTGCAGTTTTTAAATATATTTTTACTTCTTTGTCTCCCATATATGGTAACACAAAAACATGTAGTCTGATTAAGTGGTCTCATGTTAGAAGGTCATTAGGGATGTTGTGAAGTACAGGAATAGCAAGATTGCCTTGAGGGTTCTTTTTTCTTTCCTTAAAGAAATGGAAAGAAAAAATACCACAATACAGTCTGAGCCATTTTTCATATTGGCTTCTTTTACTTAGTAATATGCATCTAAGCTGCCTTTATATCTTTTCATGGCTCTATAGCTCACTTCCTTTTATAGCTGA
This sequence comes from Panthera uncia, assembly GCF_023721935.1. Lineage (NCBI taxonomy): Eukaryota > Metazoa > Chordata > Mammalia > Carnivora > Felidae > Panthera > Panthera uncia. Next base: position 14,946,922 of record NW_026057588.1, read on the forward strand.
ATGATATTCTGTTGTCTGGATATGCCACAGTTTATTTAACCATTCACCTACTAAAGGTTCCAAGTTTTGGGAATTAGTAATCAAGCTGCTATAAATATCTGTGTGCAAGTCTTTGTGTGGACATAAGTTTTCAGCTCCTTTGGGTAAATATTATGAAGCATGATTGCTGGATCATATGATCAGAGGATGTTTAGTTTTGTTAGAAACTGTCAAACTGTCTTACAAAGTGGCTGTACCATTTTACGTCCCCACCAGCAATGAATGAGAGTTCCTGTAGCTCCTCACCAGCATTTGGTGTTATCAGGGTTCTGGATTTTGGCCATTCTAATAGGTATGTAATGGAAGCAGCCTTTTATTGAGACATATTTTTAAATTACACGACATATTTTTTTTTTAATTTTTTTTTTCAACGTTTTTTATTTTTGGGACAGAGAGAGACAGAGCATGAACGGGGGAGGGGCAGAGAGAGAGGGAGACACAGAATCGGAAACAGGCTCCAGGCTCTGAGCCATCAGCCCAGAGCCTGACGTGGGGCTCGAACTCACGGACCGCGAGATCGTGACCTGGCTGAAGTCGGACGCTTAACCGACTGCGCCACCCAGGCGCCCCTATTTTTTAAATTATAGTAAATAGAGAGTGTGATGCTGGCCAAAGAATAAGGATAGATCACTGAATCAAAATAGAACCACAAATAAATCCAAACATGTATCATCTATAATAATGGCATAGCATTTAAATCAATGCTGTAGTCACCTGCTGTAAGGCTCACTTTCCCCCCTCCTTGTTTCAACGTATCTGAAATCAGGATATATCATACAGTTTTTTTTTTCTTTCTTAGTGGCGTAGAAAATAATAGTGAATTTTAAGTCAGATATATTATTCACATGTGACTTTGATACACTTGGGTAGCCAGCCTCTTCTGTGAGAGAAATTAAGTAGGATTCTTAACTGATATATCATAAATTTATAATCTTATAGTCTTTTATTAAATAATATTATACCAAAATAAAATAATAGTTGATTAAAGACCTAAGTGTTGAAAAAGCGTTAAAAAAGAGGAGTTAAAAAATTTTTTTTTATGTTTTCTTTTTGAGAGACAGAGAGAGCACAAGTGGGGGCAGAGAGAGAGAAGGAGACACAGAATCTGAAGCAGGCTCTAGGCTCTGAGCTGTCAGCACAGAGCCCAATGCAGGGCTTGAACTCATGAACTGTGAGATCATGACCTGGGCCCAAGTCGGATGCTTAATTGGCTGAGCCACCCAGGTGCCCCTAAAAAAGAGAAGTTTATATAAATATGCATAAGGCAGAAAAATTTTCTTACCCAAAAGCTATGAAAGTTGACACTTTGACTGTTTTGCATGATAAAAACACATAAGCAAAATTAATTTTTTTTTTAAGAGCTATAGGGGAAGAATGAGGAGTGCCTTTGTGTATGGTGGGGGTGGGGGGTTGTCTTGGGGAGGTGGAAGTTGACAGACTATCTTGGGCTTGGGAAGTAAGAAGACTTGATTAGGTAAGTCTTAGTCCTTCTGATCGAAGCATACTGTGTTCTTGGCCAAACAGTATCATTTGGGTAAATGTGCCTGGGGACCTGAGTGAGGGCTGCAGAGGAGGGATCTGCTCAGGCAGGTCACAGCAGCTGTGTCTTGGGTTCAGAGCAACATCACTGAGGTGGGACAAAGTCTGGCCTGAATCATGTGGCTGAGGCAAGAACCTGGGTTAATCGGATGAAGGAGAGGAAATCTCAGTCTATATTCCTTTGAATCCACTAGCCAGGATCTATCATACTGTAGCTAAAGCCAGGGGCCTCTGGGATTGAAGGAGTCGGATTTATCCCATACTCCCACTAACCACAGTTATAAGACCCAGAGTAGTCAACTGAAAGCTGGAAAGCCAGTGTGATTTCTACAGCATTCTTTGCTTCCCCAGCTCTGCTTTCTCAAAACACTATCCTTTCTCAGGAAAACAGCCCCAAGGAGAACTGATCCTCTCCTGCAATACTGAAAGAAAGCCATGGCCCAGGTAAGTTGATGCTTTTTCTTTCCTGACATTTAGTTTCAAATAAAAAAAAAAAAAATGTTTTAATGGTCATGTATTTGTTTTCCTACTCCTGAAATTTCTAGCTATCAGGTTTGCCCTTCAGGATCCTTGGTCCCCTTTTCTCCTTTTCTCTTCAGTCTAACCAGATAATCCTTCACCATTCTTCTTTTTTTTTTTTAATAATTTTTTTAACATTTATTTTTTGAGAGACAGACAGAGACAGCATGTAAGTAGGGGAGGGCAGAGAGAGAGGGAGACACAGAATCTGAAGCAGGCTTCAGGCTCTGAACTGTCAGCACAGAGACTGATGCAGGGCTCAAACCCACAACCCATGAGATCATGACCTAGGCTGAAGTCGGACGCTTAACCAACTGAGCCACCCAGGTGTCCCAGTCCTTTACCATTATTTTTTTTTAATTTTTTAAAATGTTTATTTATTTTTGAGAGAGAGAGAGACAGAGTGTGAACAGGGGAGGAGCAGAGAGAGAGGGAGACACAGAATCTGAAGCAGGCTCCAGGCTCTGAGCTGTCAGCACGGAGCCCAACATGTGGCTCCAACTCAAAAACCGCGAGATCATGACCCCAGTCAAAGTCAGATGCTTAGCCGACTGAGCCACCCAGGTGCCCCACCAATCCTTTACCATTCTTAAGTGCCCCCTATTTTTAATTTTTTGAGGAACTTCCATACTGTTTTCCACAGTGACTACACCAGTTTGCATTCCTACCAACAGTGCAAGATAGTTCCTTGTTCTCCATATCCTTGTCAACACTTGTGATTTTTTTGTTTTTGATTATAGCCATTCTGACAGGTGTGAGGTGGTATCTTATTGTAGTATTGATTTTCATTTCCTTGATGATGAGTGATGTTGAGCATCTTTTCAATGTGTCTGTTGGTCATTTGTATGTCATCTTTGGAGAAATGTCTGTTCATATCTTCTGCCCACTTTTTAACTGGATTATTTGTTTTTTGCGGTATTGAGTCAGATCAGTTCTTTATATATTTTGGATACTAACCCTTTATCGGATATGTCATTTGCAAATATCTTTTCCCATTACATAGGTTGCCTTTTAGTTTTGCTGATTGTTTCCTTTGCCGTGCAGAAGATTTTTATCTTGATAAGGTCCCAATAGTTCATTTTTGCTTTTGTTTCCCTTGCCTCAGGAGACATATCTAAAAAGATGTTGTTTCAGCTGATGTTAGAGAAATTACTACTGTATTTTTTTCTAGGAATTTTATGGTTTCAGATCTCACATTTAAGTCTTTAATCCATTTTGAGTTTATTTTTGTGCATGGCGTAAGAAAGTGATCCAGTTTCATTCTTTTGCATGTTGCTGTCCAGTTTTCCCAGCTCCATTTGTTGAAGAGACTGTCTTTTTCCCATTGGATATTCTTGCCTCCTTTGTCATAGATTAATTGACTATACAATTATTGGTTTATTTCTTGGCTTTCTGTTCTGTTCCATTAATCTATGTGTCTATTTTTGTGCCAGTACTATACTGTTTTGATTACTACAGCTCTGCAGTATAACTTGAAGTCTGGAATTGTGATACCTGCATTTTTTTCCTTTTCAAGATTGTTTTGGCTAGCTATTCAGGGTCTTTGGTGGTTCCATACACATTTTAGGAGTGTTCTAGTTCTGTGAAAAATGCTGTTGGTATTTTGATAGGGCTTGCATTAAATCTGTAGATTGCTTTGGATATTATAAACATTTTAACAATATTTGTTTTTCCAGCCCATGAGCATGGAATGTCTTTTCCATTTGTTTTTGTTTTCTTCGATTTCTTTCATTAGTGTTTTATAGTTTTAGAGTATGGGTCTTTCACCTCTTGTTTATTCCTAGATTTTTTTTTTTTAAAGATTGTGGTTTTTTTTAAGTAATCTCTACACCCAATGTGGGGCTCAAACTTACAACCCCGACATCAAGAGTCCCATGCTCTACTGACTGAGCCAGCCGGGCACCCCCAAATATTTTATTACAAAATAAACTGATTACTCTTGCATCTATTTTTAAGATCCTAAAAGATAATGATTGAGTGATATCAATGTAATTGCTCATTTTCTTTACCCCACAATACAAATGCAGTAGCCTCTGAATTGTTTCCCTTATTACACAAGTAATGCATATATTTATTGTTCCAGGGCTCAGTGGTGTTCAGTGATGTGTCTGTAGACTTCTCGCAGGAGGAGTGGGAGTGCCTGGACTCTGGTCAGAGGGACTTGTACAGAGATGTGATGTTGGAGAACTATAGCAATCTGCTGTCAATGGGTAAGGGCTCTTATACCAGTAATTTAGAGTTCTCCTCTGGAATGTTTCTTTTCCACAGTGAATTTCCCAGCTGCTTTTCAAGTTACCAGCTGAATTTCTGCTCCCTATCCCAAAAAAATGGTTTGAGCTGCAATGAAAAGGAAGAGTTGGAAATGGGCAACTGCAATGACTGTGGCTGAAGCGTCATCCTTTTTCTCTGGCTGTTCCTGTAGTGGCATCTCTTCTTTGGTCACCAAGGGACTGGATCTGATTTCTGGATCTGGTTTACCCACCGCATAACCATGTTCCGTATCTTTTCTTGTGAGCAGGATTTTACATTCCTAAGCCTCAAGTCATCTCCTTATTGGAACAAGGGAAAGAGCCCTGGATGGTTGGCAGAGAGCTGACAAAAGGCCTATGTTCAGGTGAGTGAGAAATGATTGGGCAGGAGCAAGGCACTACAGCTGATCCGTAAAGGAACAGCACCTTTGGGTGTTATCTAGACTTGTGGGGAAAAAATAAGTCCTTTTAGCATGAGTTTACAAATGACCTGTTTCATTCCTTCTCTCACTTACTACTCTTTCTACTACTTTTTGCCGACACCCCTCGTAACTTCAGGTAGAAGGTGCCCTTTACTTCCCCTCCAGTAAAACTCTCACCTGTATTTTAGAATCAGTTTCTTGCTAGCTTTTCTTCCTCTTGGACTCCTTTAAATGTTTTCTGTTACCACCCCCCCAAAAAACATGTGTGTGTATGTGCACTGCCCCTCCTCCAAGTACTCGTCTTCATTAGTATTATTTGTTAGTGACTTGCTTTATCAGTTTGTAGTGTGTTTTTCCTTTACCCAATGTTTTTCATTTATTAATTTGTGCAAAGGAGTCTGCCAGGTGCTGCAGTTTGCTAATCATGTATGTTACTAAGAACTGGAGTCAAAAAAGTAGGGCTAAAATATATCCATAAAAAAATCAGAATATCCATAAAAAAGTAGAATCTAGTAAAGAGAATCAGGAAGCTTAGCAGAAAGTCAGAGGCTAAATATGCAGAAGTAGAAAACCCATACTGAGGGGCACCTGCGTGGCTCAGTCGGTTAAGCATCCAACTTCAGGTCATGATCTCATGGTTGGTGGGTTCGAGCCCCACGTCAGGCTCTGTGCTGACAGCTTGGAGCCTGCAGCTTGCTTCAGATTCGATGTCTCCCTCTATATCTATCCCTCCCCAACTCCTGTTCTCTCTCTCTCAAAAATAAATAAACATTAGAAAAAATTTGGGGCGCCTGGGTGGCGCAGTCGGTTAAGCGTCCGACTTCAGCCAGGTCACGATCTCGCGGTCCGTGAGTTCGAGCCCCGCGTCAGGCTCTGGGCTGATGGCTCGGAGCCTGGAGCCTGTTTCCGATTCTGTGTCTCCCTCTCTCTGCCCCTCCCCCGTTCATGCTCTGTCTCTCTCTGTCCCAAAAATAAATAAAAAACGTTGAAAAAAAAAATTTAAAAAAAAAAATAAAAAAAAAAAAGAAAAAATTAAAGAAAAAAAAAGAAAATCCATACTGAAATAGTAGTTGAGAGTCTTGTATGTGATTGTAGTCACCATCTATGATGGACAGTGTTGGGAAAAACAGAAAGGTCTGTGCCCATAACGGAAAGGGAGAGGTGGCAGAGGAAGAGAGATTTAGGATAAAGTGTTACCTTATCTTAAAGGCTCCAGGAGAGCATTACTGTCTAGTAAGCATTGGTCCTTGTGCTGGGATTACAGCACTGAACAAAAAATTCAGAGTTTTGCTCTTCTGAAGCCTATGTCCTATAAGGTGAGAGAGAAAAAAATAGATATATTCATAATGTCAGATGGTGGTAAGTGATATGAAGGGAGGGTAGAGAAGGCCTCTTTGATGAGAAAATATTTTAACCAGGGCCTGAAGAAAGTGAGGGAACAAGTAGTGTAAATATCTGGTAGAAGAGATTTAGGCAGAAGGAAAAGGAAGAACAAAGTCCCTGGGAGCTTTTTTGGCTCCTCCCGTTATGGTTGGAGCAGAATAAATAAGCAAAGAGGGACTTGTGTGAAAGGAGATCAGCAAAGTAGCAGGATGTACATGTGTTTATGTTTGTGTATTAGGTGCAGGTGGGAAGTAGGTATACCTGCAGATGATTTGGGGTGTGGTGGGCCTTGGTACGGGCTTTGAATTCTATTCTGAATGAGATGATTTGAGCAGAGGAGTGACATCATGTTTTTAAAGGATCACTCTAACTCAGAGGTTGCTGATTTTGGATTCTTTTGGATAAAATTTAGGGAGTCCATGAACCTGGATGAAAAGAAAAAATGCATCTTTATATTTAGTATCCTCTAATTGAAATTTAGCATATCTTCCTATTATGGTGTATGAAACAAACCATAGCAGTATTAGGAGTTCCTATGATTTTGACATGAATGGAAATCACAGATATTTTCATAGCATTTTACTGTTGTGGGTTTTTAAAAAATGTTTTTATTTATTTTTGAGACAGAGATAAAGCACAAGCTGGGGAGTAGGCAGAGAGAGAGGGAGACAGGAACCAAAGTATGCTCTGCACTGACAGCAGACAGCCCGATACGGGGCTTGAACCCATGAGCTGTGAGATCATGACCTGAGCTGAAGTCGGACACTTAGCTGACTAAGCCACCCAGGCGCCCCTGATTTTACTGTTAATGTAGACATAGTGAAAAATCATTTGTGCTCATCAATATTTCAGAATTACTGTAGTACTAGGCTCAGTGCTAGGTCTTACTATTTAAGATATAAAGAAAACTCCAGGCAGAGGGAAGAACCCCTGTGTGGCCCTGCTAGGAGGGGAAAGCTTGGTGTGTTTGAAGAACTGAAAGAAAGCCAGTGTTACTGGGCCCATGAGCAAGCGAGAGAGGAGTGTGAGTCAAAACTGGAGATCATTTAGCCTTTGCCAGTGAGTATGGGGAATTTGGTTTTGAGCAGTGGAAGGCCAGGTCACATTAATTTTGGTTGCTGAATAGATTAAAGAGTCTGAGAACTTGGTGAGGTGATGGGCTGGGAGGCTACTGCAGTGGTCTAAGTAGGAGGTGATTCTGGTTTGGAAGAGGCCATTCATTGGCAGTGGACATAGAAGAGGACAGTTTTAAAAATTACTTAGGAGTTTAAGTAGGTGAAAGTTGCTGAAAGATCATATGGGGATAGAAGAAAAAGATTATGCTGGAATGGATTCCTTGTTTCTGGCTTGAGATGGTCCGTTAGGCTCCATTTTATTTGCCTAAAATCCCCATTTTGGGTAAAAAATTCTTTCATAATAATAGCTATCAAATACTGAGCACTTTACTCAAAGACATTTACATGCATTATTCCTTACCCTCCCAGTAATCATTAGGTAAGGATTATCTCCCATTTGTAGAAGAGGAGATGGGGACTTAGAAAGATGAAATAATTGCCCAGGAACATACAGTGAGTGGCTGTCAGAGTTGGAATTCCACTCCAGTCAGTTTGCTTCTGGTTCCTGTCATCTTTCCATGACAGTATTTTTTTTTTTAATTTTTTAACCTTTATTTATTGTTGAGAAAGAGAGAGAGAGACAGAGTGTGAGTGGGGGAGGAACAGAGAGGGGGAGACACAGAATCCAAAGTAGGCTTTAGGCTCCAAGCTGTCAGCACAGAGCCCGATGCAGGGCTCAAACCCACGAACCATGAGATCATGACCTGAGCTAAAGTCGGACGCTTAACCTACTGAGCCACCCAGGTGCCCCACCATGACAGTATTTTGCACTGTCTTCTTTTCTTTCTGTCTGCCTCAAACTTTAGCTGCCTCCTCTGTCAGTCACTGCAGTGGTACATGAGCAAGTCTCTCTCTTCTCATGAGATCAGCACCACAAAACTCCAAGGCAAGCAGTATTTTTACTGAATCACTAGAACATAACATATTCTGAGTCTTCCCTATAGGCTACTCACATCAGTTTAGTTCCAAACCTTAGACTTACTTTAGGCTCTTCTCCCTTGTGGCTAGCCCTCTCTCTTTCAAATTGCGGCTAATATATCCTTACTTTGAAACCTATTCTGTTTCCACCCCAACTGGGAGTGCTGCAGTTCTGATACTAAGTACCCAGAGTTAGCATAGACCCCACAACACAGTAGGGTTGTACTCAAGACTGCCCTCCCTCCCTTTCTTTTTTTTAAGTTTTTTTTTAAATGTTTATTTATTTATCTTAGAGAGAGAAAGAGCTAGAGCAGGGGAGGGACAGAGAAAGAAAGGGAGAGAGAAAGAATCCCAAGTAGGCTCCATGCTGTCAGTGCAGAGCGTGATGCAGGGCTCGAACTCATTCACTGTGAGATCATGACCCGAGCCAAAACCAAGAGTTGGACGCTTAACCAGCTGAGTCACCCAGGTGCCCCATGTCTTTGTTAATTTATTAAAAAATTTTTTTGATTATAGAGAGAGAGTGAGAGTGTGAGCAGGGGAGGGAGAGAGAGAAAGAATCCCAAGCAGACTTCACACTGAGAGTGGAGCCTGACACAGGGTTCGATCCCATGACCCTGGGATCATGACCTGAGCTGAAGTCAAGAGTTGGATGCTCAACCGGCTGAGCCACCCAGGCACCCAAAGACTGCCCTCACTTTAGATGCCAGCTGCAAGTCTTGGGGTTCTTAGAGGCCTACACTTGTGAGCAACTGGCTATAAATTTGGGGATTTCCACGAGTATAATAATTTCCTGCAAGTATAATTTGCTATAATGATTCACAGAACTCAGGAAAGCTCTATACTTATAACTGCAGTTTTACTCTGAAGGATACATATTAGGGCAAGGTCTAGTGGGCTTCCAGATGCAAAGGTTCTATGCCCTCTCCCTGTGCAATCAAAGTGTGTCACCTTCCCAGCACATCGAGTGTGTTCACCAACCAGAAAACTCCACTGAGCTTTGGTGTCCAGAGTGTTTTTTAGAGTTTAATTACTTCGGCATGATTGATTGAGTCACTGGCCACTCAGTCTCTGGCTCCTCTTTTATCCCCAGAGGTCAAGTAGCTGAAAGTCCCTACCCTCTAACAACATTCTCGATCCTTCTGGTGACCAGTCCCCATTCTGTAGCTATCTAGGGATCTGCCAAGAATCACTTCGTTAGCATAGCAAAAAACCCACTCCTATCACTCAGGAAATTCCAAGGGTTTTTGAAGCTCTGGGACAAAGACCAAATTTATTCTTTATGATACCACAGAGCCCAAGAATCTTCCCCTATATGTATTTATTCCTCTTAGGAAATCTTTAATGGAGGTCAGAAAATTATTCACTTTTTGTAATACAGATAGTATGATGGTACACTGTGGTTTCTTATACACACATACATCCATGCTTATATAGATGTATATATAATTTGTAATCTCTTAATATGCCCAAGTATTATATATTTATCATCCTTTCCTTATGATTCTGATCCATATCAATACTTGAGAATCATTGTGGTTTCCTGTTTCTGTAGTCTCTTCCTTCCACATTCTGCATTATATCTCATTAATTTCAATGCATTCTTTTGGTCCATTTTCAGATTAAACAGATATATTTGATAACTGTATGTCATTTGCTACCACATCTTATTTTCACTTTAACTTTTCCATTTCTATTATAAAAGTTTAACTTTTCACAAATGGGGGGCAGGGGGAGGAGAATATTTATCATTCCATTTTCTTTCAGATCTGGAATCAATGTGTGAAAACAAGTTATTATCTCTGAAGAAGGAAGTTTATGAAATAGAATCATGCCAGAGGGAGATAATGGGACTTACAAAGCATGGCCTTGAGTACTCCAGTTTTAGAGACATTTTGGAATATAGAAGCCACTTTGAAAAACAACTGGGATATCAAAGTGGGCATTTAAGCCAAGAAATATTCACTCATGAATACATGCCCACATTTATTCAACAGACATTTTTTACTCTACATCAAATAATTAATAATGAAGAAAAGCCCTATGAATGTAAAAAATGTGGAAAGGTTTTTAGTCAGAATTCACAATTTATTCAACATCAGAGAATTCATATTGGTGAAAAATCTTATGAATGTAAGGAGTGTGGGAAATTCTTTAGCTGTGGCTCACATGTTACTCGACACCTGAAAATTCATACTGGTGAAAAACCCTTTGAATGTAAGGAATGTGGAAAGGCCTTCAGTTGTAGCTCATACCTTTCTCAACATCAGAGAATTCATACTGGTAAGAAACCCTATGAGTGCAAGGAATGTGGGAAGGCCTTTAGCTATTGCTCAAATCTTATTGACCATCAGAGAATTCACACTGGTGAAAAACCCTATGAATGTAAAGTATGTGGGAAAGCCTTTACTAAGAGCTCACAACTTTTCCAACATGTGAGAATTCATACAGGTGAGAAACCCTATGAATGTAAGGAATGTGGCAAAGCTTTTACTCAGAGCTCAAAGCTTGTTCAGCATCAGAGAATTCACACTGGTGAAAAACCCTATGAATGCAAGGAATGTGGCAAAGCCTTTAGTAGTGGCTCAGCACTTACTAATCATCAGAGAATTCACACTGGGGAGAAACCCTATGATTGTAAGGAATGTGGGAAAGCTTTTACTCAGAGCTCACAACTTCGTCAACATCAGAGAATCCATGCTGGTGAGAAACCCTTTGAATGTCTTGAATGTGGGAAGGCCTTTACTCAGAACTCACAACTTTTTCAACATCAGAGAATTCATACAGATGAAAAACCATATGAATGTAATGAATGTGGAAAGGCCTTTAATAAATGCTCAAACCTCACACGACATCTGAGAATTCATAGTGGTGAAAAGCCCTATAACTGTAAGGAATGTGGGAAGGCATTTAGTAGTGGCTCAGATCTCATTCGTCATCAGGGAATTCACACTGATGAATAATAAAAGTTAAAGCTCTTGTCACTTTCCTCATATTTTAAATGAAAAGAAATTCATATTTGATAGTTACCCTTTCACTATTTTTTATTTTTAAATTTTATTTTAATTTCTTTTTAATCCAGATATATTTCACTCTAAATTACGAATTAAGATTCTAAATTGACATTTGCATATTCTCTGTCCCCCAATCTGTACTAAGGGCAGTTTTTCAATAATTCTTTCCTTCCCCATTATTTTGTTCTGCCTTCTTGGTGACACATTATATTCTTGTTTATATTTGCTTGTAGTTTTTCTTCTCCGATCTATATATTTGTGCTTATACCAATATCACAGTGTTTAAAATTGTGTGACCTTGTTAGTTTTTAATTGTGGAATTATATCCTTGGTTTTGAAGTCAGTATTAATCATTTGTTCATGTTACAAATTTATACTTTCTTACATAAAACAGAAAGTCAGAAAAACAGAAACTAAAAAGCCAAGATTAATTGTAATCATACCAGCTATAGACGACTACTCTTAAGTTGGTAGAGCAAATCCTACCAGATTTTGTTTTTAAGGAAGTCATGGTATACATGTTATCCCTTCACCTGTTTTGATCATGCCAAAAAAATATGGTTGCCATTTCAGTAAATATAGGTTTTTAAAATGATATATATATACTTAATGACTTTTTAAAATGACTATTACTCATGTTTTGTTTGCATCTGAACATTTGCAGTTATGAAATCTGCCCTGATTCGTATGGCCAAAAATTTAACTTTGGATATTTCTTTCTTTTAAAATATGTTTTATTTTTATTTTTTTAAATGTTTATTTATTTTTGAGAAAGAGAGAGTTGGGGAGGGACAGAGAGAGGAGACACAGGATCTGAAGCAGTCTCCAGGCTCTGAGCTGTCAGCATAGAGCCTGATGTGGGGCTCAAACTCACGAACTGTGAGATTATCAACTGGGCTGAAGTTGGCCGTTTAACTGACTGAGCCACCCAGGTGCCCCAAAACATCTGTTTTAATTGTTGAAATTATCCACATTTTCTCTTCATAAACTGTTTTGTTCCTTTTCATCAACTCTAACCCCAATCTCATACTAGAAAGATAATTAAACCACTGTTATCAAAGTGTTTATCCTTCTAGTTTTGTTTTGGTTTGGTTTTACTTTTTACTTATATATGTTAGTGACTTTTTTTTTCTCATGTATTAGTAAAAATAATCATGCTATATGTATTGGTTTGTTGTGAAGATTCAATGAATTAATAAATGTAAAGTGCTTAGAACTATTCCTATCACATAGTAAATGTTTAGTGAAAGTCCACTATCATCAATGATACATTTTCATAGTTTTCTTCATTATTATTTGTGGAAAGGATTTTAACCATGTTCTTTACCTTTGTCTAAATCAAAGAATTCATAATGAAAAAAGAGAAATGAATGAAATAAGTATTGGAAAGCTTTTCTCATCACTCATTATCCCGCATGGAAATTTAAAAGGAAAAGAAAAAGAATGTATGAATAGTCTTCCTTCAGACTTCATCTTCTATACTGCACAAAAATTAATGTCAGTCTGAAACCCTGTGGATATAATGATGAGTAGTTAAAAAGACAGCTGTCAAAAAACAAGAAGAGATAAGTATATTTTTCCTAATAATTAGTTACCCCCAAAGCAGAAAACATACAAGCCACATTTTTTTTTTTTTTTTTTTTTTTTACCAGAATCAGGGGAAGAAACAGTAACAATAGGATACCCATCAAATATCTGAATTTTAACTTAGTGCCCCCTATTGATTAACATGGGTTAAGGAACTAAGTCCTTAACATATGTATTATTTAAATGTGAATGAAAATGAGAACACGAATGAAAAACCTGTGAACGGCAGGTTGTATTGGAAGTTTTATAAACCAATATGCACGTATATCTCTTATAGAGACATCATTAATAAATTCAATATAGAACCCAAGGAGCTTAAACAAGCAAAAATAAGTCTAAAACGTGGGTAGAGAAAGGCATTGTTAGTTATGCAAAAATAAATGGAAGAAAGAAGTAAAAGATCTGAAACCAAAGCTCTGATTATTTGACAGAAAAAAGGTAGACATACTTTAGTCATTTGTGTGGGGAAGTAAGGATGATAAATGAACAGCAGTGTGAATTACAGACTGAAATGACTACATATTTAATTTTGAAAGGACTATATATTTTCGGATAATGACAACGTTCTGAGATTACAGTGGGTTGCACAGCTTTGTGTATACACTAAAACCACTGAACAATATACTTTAAAAGGGTGAATATAATAGCATATGAGTTTTAATCTCAGTTAAAAAACTTAAAAGTACAATAGATATTTTTATACCATATCTGAAAATCTAGACGAAGTATGTGACTTTTATAAAGAAATTGAATTGACATCAGAATTGACTACAGAAAACGTATAAAATCTTAATAGATTCTCCTCCAAAAGGAACTTAAAAAAAATTTTTTTTTAACGTTTATTTATTTTTGAGCGACAGAGACAGACCATGAGCAGGGGAGGGGCAGAGAGAGAGGGAGACACAGAATCCCAAGCAGGTTCCAGGTGCCGAGCCGTCAGTACAGAGCCTGATGTGGGGCTCGAACCCATGAACTGCGAGATCATGACCTGAACCGAAGTCTGATGCTTAACCAACTGAGCCATCCAGGCAGCCCAAAAGGAACATTTTAAAATTAGACCAAAATTAAATGTCACAGAGCTATTACTAAGGAAGACACCAAATTAGATGTATTTAATAGATGAAATCTATGAAATGTTTTAGGAACTCTTTTAGGACACAGACTGAGATAGCAAGTTATCTGTTTTTCTGAACTTACAATCCTAGTGTTAAAACTTGCCACAAGAACATAAATAGACAATATGTCCAGAATCGGTAATTAAAATGTGCAGTGTTATAAATTAGTAAATAAAATCTAGTAATCTAATGAAAGAAAACAAATATCTGTCATGATCTGGATTTAGGAACAAAATGTTTCTGATAAACCGTTATCCAAACTTCCTACTTGCTTCCTGAAACTTGAAAATCAAACTGATTTAGGTAACATGGTATCCCTTAGTATCAGAAACTCAGGAACCAAATGGATTGGGAGAGCAAGGAATTCTTGGAATGCAATACAAGGTAAGTGACATGGAATTTCTAGAGTTCAAATAACTAAAGCACTTCAAGTGAAAATACACTATCAAGCCCCAATGCCTTCTAGATGCACTCTTCTTGTTTTTTCTTAGCAGTATTTGACAGAATGGGATTATTTTATAAATAAAGAGTTATCCTACTTGCTGCAAAACCACAGCATTCATCCATTTATACCCTGTCTACTTCTCACTTGAAGTCTTTAAAACAGCCAATGAACGCAATCATTGCCATGTATGTTAGTACGAGGGTGAAGTGGGAGGTGGGAAAGAGATTATTAAACACAGAATTTCAACTTTCATTGCAATTAGAATGTAGAGGGCTACGAAAGGCCTTTACTTCCACAACAGCAAGAAAAACCTTGACAAGATAAAAGTAATAGTTTCCTATGGGACTAAGAGTGGCGGAGGCAAGGAAGTACTGAACTGAATTTCTGATAGAATAAGCCCTTTTCAGATGACCAGATTGCTATGTGACTTTCCATACCTGGGTGCGGTGCATGGGATGGGGATGGGAATGGATATGGGTGGATGAAGGGAGTACAGATAGAGACTGCAGAGATAAAGAGAAATTAGAGCCTACAATGATACTGAGGACTTTCTGGATGGATTAAAATCCAGATTAAACAGCACTATTAACCAACTTTCCCTAACTGACTTAATGATACTCTGTACTCTGTACCACAGAATATACTTGCTTTTCAATTGTACAGGAAACACTCAGACCACATGTTGGGCCGTAAAACATTCAGTAACTGTCAACAGACTAACATCATACAGATTATGTTCTTTAGTGCAGAACTAAACAGAGCTCAGTGATTAAAGATTATATAGAAAATCCTGTTTTCTTCCAGATGCTTGATAGTCTTAACTTTTCACTTTAGGTATGTGATTCGTTTAGAATTGATATTTATGTATGGGATAAAGTACAGGTTGAGGTTCATTTTCCCCCCTCACATAGATACTCAGTTGTTCCAGTACTTTTTGTTAAAAGACTTCCATCTCCACTGAGGTGGTTTGGCACTGTTACCAAAAATCAATTGACCATAAATGTATACTTTTACATGAGCAATATACAAGTGTAAATGAAACAAAAAGCAAAATATAGTTTATTGAAGAACATAAGATACTTAGTTGAATAAGTGTAATAAAAGATATGAGAGACCTTTATATAGAAAAGTACAAAACATTGCTGAAAGAAGACAAGATCTAAATGGAGATGCTATGGCTGTGGCCGGAAAACTCAGTATCTTTCATCAAACTTCCCCAAATTTATCTGTAGATTTGATGCCATTCCAGTCAAAACACCAGCATGCTTTTTAAATTTTCATTGGTAAATCTATTCTAAGATGTGTACAGTAGTTCCCCTTCCCTTATCTGTAAGGGATATGTTCCAAGACCCACAGTGAATGCCTGAAACTGCAGCTAGTGCAGAATCTGATTTTTTTTCTTTCCTTATGAAGTCAAGAACTTGCACCTTTTCCCTTAAAGGAAGGAGTTTACAGCTTCTCTTTGACATTGTCAAATTGCCAGCATCACTACTCTTGTGCTTTGGGGCCATTAATTCAAATAAGGGTTACTTGAGTACAAGCACTGTGATACCACAAAAATTGATCTGATAACCTAGACAGCTAAGTGACTAACAGGCAGGTAGTATAGAAAGTGTGGATACACTGGACAAAGGGACACATCCTGGGTGGGGTGGAGCGGAATAACAGGAGATTTCATCACACGATCCAGAATGGTGCACAAGTTAAAACATGAATTGTTTACTTCTGGAATTTTACATTTAACATTTTGGGACTGTGGTTGACTATAACAGAGTAACTGAAACCTGGGAAAGGGAAACCGCGGATAAGTGGGGAGCTACGGTATAGAAACCCAAAGACCTAGAACAGTTAAAAATAAGCATTGAGAAAAAGCAAATTGGATGACTTATGGCATCTGATTTCAAGACTAGCCAGAAGACTATGATAAGGCAAGAAAGACTGTAGTGGCTGTCTAAGGATAGACAAACAGGTCAATGCAGTAGAATAGAGTCCAGAAATAGCAGTAAGCCCCAGAGTTCAACTTGTATATTCCAGCATGTCACAAATTAATTTGATGAAGGGGCGCCTGGGTGGCTCAGTGGGCTAAGTGTCTGACTTTGGCTCAGGTCATGATCTCACGGTTCATGAGTTCAAGCCCTGCGTCGGGCTCTGTGCTGATAGCTCAGAGCCTGGAGCTGCTTCGGATTCTGTGTCTTCCTCTCTCTCTTCCCCTCCCCTGCTCACACACATACTCTCTCTCTGTCTTTCTCTCTCTCTCTCTCTCAAAAATAAACATTAAAAAAATTAATTTGATGAAGAAAACCATTTTCCTCCTAATGGCCACTAACATTTGTGAGAAACACAACTGGGAAGGATTTACTTGACTAAAATGCATAAATAGCAGGATAAAGTTTAGGAGATTGCTGTAGGTAGCTAGCTAAGTATCTGGCATTAGAGGTTTTTCCAGGGCTCTAATACCAGGCCCTGGTTTGTCCGAGAGACTGGTCGTGCTCTGCAAAAGGAAATGTCCCTCACCAAAGGTGTCATAAGTCTTTCCTTCCTCTATAACTTTCTGTCCAGCCAGATCCTGTGAGAGAGATTTTCTTGAACATGATATTTGGGAATTATGGTAATTTCTACAGGAAAAATGATAATACATTAAATTGCATCGTTACAAATGTTTGAAAAAATCCGCAGTTAATATTCTAAGGAAGAAAAACACCTGAAGACTTTAAAAAGACAGAAGTATCTGGAATTTCAGCTCTGGCTTTGTTTCTACTTCTACTTGAAAATTTGAATAGGAGCTATCCAAAATTGAACTTTTCTTTTCCTCGAATGTACATATTTTTAATATGTCTTTTATTATGTTCCTCTACCAAAATTACAGCAGTAATATATTTTCACAACTAGTAAACAATGAAAAGACATATAAATAAATATCATGCCCCGCTTCAATTCTTTCAGACCTATCTATAACTTCAACAAAGCTTACTTATCTTTTCATACCTTTTTCCTTGCTCATATCAACATTACACGTTAGATTTGATTTGTCCTTGTTCAAGTTTTTAAATGGCACCAAGCTAGGGGCACCTGGCTGGCTTAGTCAGTTAGAGCACTGGACTCTTGATCTCGGCGGTCATGAGTTTGAGCCCCACATTGGGTGTAGGGATTACTTAAATAAATAAATGGCACCAAGCTCTGCATTGGTTCTCTAACTTTCTTTGCTCAAGCAATAGCCTATCTTGTACATCCCTTAGATAAATAGGTATAGTCTTACTCTTTCTGAAATCTGTATTATATTGTGCATTCTACTCCTGCTCTTGGTTATTTGTGCCTTGTCTTTTCCACTTGATTAGTTTTTGCAGTGGTTAATAAACCACTTTTGAAGTCTTTTGAAGGAATGACTTTTTTTTTTTACAAGAAAACAAATCTACACCTTTATTTATTTACTTTTCAGTTAGTTTAAATCCTTGAGGGGTACAGCATCACAAGGATTCTGTGGCCAATGGCTTTAGCAGGAAGGTTGCTTCGGAATTTGGTGCAAACCATGCCACTGTTTCCATGAGCACGAGTTAGTTTTCCCCAGATTACTCTGGTTTTATTCGGTTTGCCACCAGGAGTCACTGTGTTGTTCTTTGCTTTGTACACATAAGCACATCTCTTGCCTAGAAAGAATTCAGTTTCATCTCGAGCATAATAAACACCTTCAATTTTAAGAAGAGCTGTGTGCTCTCTCTGGTTCCGGAGACCCCGCTTATAGCCAGAAAAAATGGCTTTGGACCACAGCCTTCCAGACATATTTGTCGTTTCAGGAGTCCTGTTCCCAGCAGGCCTCCACAAGTTCCAAGATGGTGGAAAGAGCTTGCTCTCTGGATAGGCTCTATTATGTGACTATATTCTATTTTATTTAATCATTTATAATTTTCTTATTCATCTTTGGGTTTAATTTAATGTAATTTAAGGAATTGAGGTGAATTTCATTGATTTTCCCCATTTCTTCTTTTCCAATGTGTTTATTTGTGACTATAAATTTCCTATAAGTTTTACCTCATCTTGTTTCTTATGTTTTATTTTGATTATCATTTAATTCAAATAATTTTATAAGTTCAATGGTAATAATTTTCTTTATAATCATAGAAGGAGGTCCCATGTACTCGGCACTCAGTTACCCTCAATGGTATATATTTTGCGTAACTATAGTACAATATCAGAAAAAGATTTCACCAGTTTTATGTGCAGTTATTTCTGTATGTAACCGTTCTATATGGTTTTGTCATGTGTAAGTTTCATGTAGCCACCACCACAATACACAAAACTGTTTCATCACCACAAGGCTACCTCATGTTACCACTTTATAGCCATGCCACCCCTTCCCACATCCTTAAGCTGTGGCAACTTATATTAATATGTTTACCATTTTAATAATTTTTAAAATTTCAAGAATGCTATATAAATGGAGGCAAACATATGTAACCTCTCATGAGTGGCCTTTCCCCCCTTTTTTCTCAGCCTAATAGCCTTGAAATCATCCAACTTGTTGCATGTACCAGTGGTTTGTTCCTTTTTATTGTTGAGTAGTATTCCATGGTGTGAATGTGCCACAATTTTTTATTTGTTTTTATTTTAATGTGCCACAATTTTAAAAACTGAAAGGAATCTATTCAAAGCACCCCTCCCCCTGCAGCCATGCTTATAGGCAAAACTCACAGGTGTCTACACTTGGTCCTAACTCTGTTTTTCTATGTCACAGTCCCCTACACTCTTGGAAAGTAGACCCCAACTACTAAACATACTCTTCTCTAGGGACACCTTGGTGGCTCAGTCAGTTAAGCGTCTGACCTTGGCTCAGGTACGATCTCGCGATCCATGGGTTCAAGCCCCATGTCGAGCTCTGTGCTGACAGCTCGGAGCCTGGAGCCTGCTTCAGATTCTGTGTCTCTCTCTGCCCTTCCCCTGCTCACACTCTGTTTCTCTCTCTCTCTCTCTCTCTCTCTGAAAAATAAACATCAAAAAAATAATAAACATACTCTTCTCTAGCCTGACCGCAACCCACATCCCTAGCAGGCCTCAAACAGAGTCCCTCAAAAACCTGCCACCTTCTGCTCTACCAAGTCGATTCACCTGCTCCCCACATCCTTCCATGGGCACACCTTTAACCCTCTCACATCCTTCAAAACCCCTTCGAAGGCCCAGACTGACAGAAACTCGGGGCTGACATTTCTCTTAATGTCTGACCACTCTCCTCCCTTGGACAGTGAATAAACTCCGTCCTGCTTTTTGCTCCACTCTTTGTGCAATTCTTTGCCACATGCATCACCA
Organism: Panthera uncia; assembly: GCF_023721935.1. NCBI lineage: Eukaryota > Metazoa > Chordata > Mammalia > Carnivora > Felidae > Panthera > Panthera uncia. Next base: position 14,966,565 of record NW_026057588.1, read on the forward strand.
GCCAGCCTAACAAAACTATTCTTCCACTTAAGGATATTTGAATGATTTCCAAGTTGTGGATATAATGAATACAGCTAATATGAACATTTGTGTACAGATTTTGTGTGAACACAGTTTTCATTTCTCTGGGATAAATGCACAAGAGTTCAACTGCTGAATCACATGGTAGGTGCATTTTGAGTTTTATAAGAAACTGCCAAACTATTTCAACAGTGGATGTGCTTGCTGTATTACTATATTATATGTACCACAATATATGGGTGATCTAGTTCTTCACATCCTCACCCCCATTTGCTGTTGTCACAATATTTTAGCCATCCTGGTAGGTGTGTGGCTCTCCCAGAAATGGAATCTTAAACCAGTTATTCAGGAATTGCCTGATCAGCACTAATTAGGTAATCTGCTCGATGGACTCCCGCTATGCCTTAAAGGAAAGTAACTTTGCAATAACTACTCTAATTTTTTTGCCAAGTACAACTTACCCGTTCCTGCTCCCTTCTGCCTATAAAATCTCTTGCTATGTATGGCTCTTTGGAGCCCCTTTTTACCTGCTAGGTTGAATGCTGCCCGATTAATGAATATTGAATAAAGCCAGTAAGGTCTTTTTTTTTTTTTTAAGTTTATTTATTTATTTTGAGAGAGAGAGGGAGAGAGAGAGAGAGAGAGAGCATGAGCAGGAGAGGGGCAGAGAGAGGGAGAGAGAATTCCAAGCAGGCTCCATACTGTCATTGGAGATCCTGACATGGGTCTCAAACTCATGAACCGTGAGATCATGACCTGAGCTGAAACCAAGAGTCAGACACTTAACCAACTAAGCCACCTAGGTGCCCCAAGCCAGTAAGATCTTTAAATTTTACCCAGTTCAATTTTAACACAGCAGCGGTCTTTAGTTGCCTGGTACCTGGTCCTGGGATGATTTAGGTTAGAGGAAATTTTGACTTCGTGTAGTTAGATAAGGAGATGGTTGGGGTCTATAGACTCTGGTTTGGTTGGTTTGTATATACAAGACATGCTTCTGACTAAGCCCCTTGCTTTCTCTAAGAATTGGTTAGCCCTAGGAGGGAATCTCTCTCTAGGTCTATAAGTCTCCCAAATGCCAGACCATCAATAATATAGAAAATAAGAAAATACAGTTAATGCCATTAATCCTGTGATGAATAGATGCCAAATAGACAAATACAGACTCTAAGAAAACACAGATCACATATATACAATAGAATAATACCCATCAATAAAAAGGAGTTAGCTATGGATATGTGCAACAACTTGGATGGGACTTAAGGACATTACGCTTAATGGAGGAAAAAAAAGCCAATACCAAAAGGTAAATTTTGTGTGCTTCCATTTGTCATCTTCAAAATGACAAAACTCTAGTGACAGAGAACAGATAAGCAGTTCTCAGGGGACAGGAGCCTGGATGGGGTTGAATGGGTCTGGCTATTAAGGCGTGGCAGAGGGAGTCCCTTTGTGGCTATGGAACAGTTCTATCTCCTGATTGTGGTGGTGGTTACAGGAATCTGCAAACGCACACATACACACATGAGCAAATGTACAAATTGATGACAATGGGGAGTAGGGTGTGTGGCCTGGTTAACAGAATTGTACAAGATCAATTTCCTAGTTTTGATATCGTACCACAGTATCACTTCTGGGGAAGTTGGGTGAAAGGTTCAGGACTGAATGTACTATTTTTGCAACTTCCTGTGAGTCTATAATCATTATGAAATAAAAAGCTTAAAAATTATTTAAAAAGTAAAAAAAAAAAATTAAAAAAAGAAGAGTCAGTGCCAATCCCAGACCAATCTAAAAGTCTTATTTTTTAATTTTTTGTCCCCATTTATTACACTGATCACAACATGTGGTCATAAACTGCTGGTACCGGAAGCAAGAGTAATGCTGGCCTCAAATACATACACCTAAGGGGGCCTCTCTCATGCAAACAAAACAAAGAAAAGCAAAACCAAACCAAACCAAAGGTTGCAAGCGGTAAGAGAGAGGATGGTCTCTCGATGTTTCATGTTCTTATAGAAATACATTTTACCCCCAGTTTTCAGCCTTGGAGGAGCAGCTCTGGTCTCAGCCTTTCCATCCTCGCACAGGCAGCTGGGGCTCCTGCTCCCAGACCAGCGCCACCATCACTGGGGAGCTGAAGACTGTCAGGGCTGTTGCCTTGTGCACAGCCTCCCCTCAGGATGCCTCGGTCAGGATGTCCTCGCAAGCCGGAGTACGTGGCAGCCTCAGAGCAGGCTCCCCGGTGGACCCACTGACTTGTGCACGCATGTGGGCAGCCCGCACGCATGCACAGTGCTCTCACTGGGCTGGGTGGTGCTCTCACTGGGCAGTGTCTGCGTGATGTCTACCTGGACAGGCTTGAAAGGTCCCTGGGTGGACTGATCCCCAAATTCTCTAGAAGTATCCTGATTAGTGTCAGAAGTTTGAACCCTAGATGTTGACAGAAGCTATGGGCGCGAACAAAATCATCCATGTTTTTTAAAAATATTTTAAAAAATATTTTTATTTATTTTTGAGACAGAGAGAGACAGAGCATAAGCAGGGGAGGGGCAGAGAGAGGGAGACACAGAATCCGAAGCAGGCTCCAGGCTCTGAGCTGTCAGCACAGAGCCCGACCCGGGGCTTGAACTCACAGACTGCGAGATCATGACCTGAGCTGAAATCGGACGCTTAACTGACTCACTACCCAGGCACCCTCATCCATGTTTTGAGAGATGGAGCTTCGGTTGTTGTGAAGTCGTTTTAAACTCTTCTTGAGGGAGGTGATGGGATAGGAAACCCTTGGCAAGAAGGATGAAAGACCCAAAAATGAACAGTGGAGAACACCTCTTGGGAAACAACAGCATAAGTCACTCAGAAAGTGGACATGAATGCTCCTTTTAGTTCCAGTCCAGGGAGTTTTACACATCAATCCCAGCCTCCAGCGAGTCACAGGATTCTGCTGTGTTGGGCTGGAGAGAACTGCAGTCTTGGTTTCCCCAAGGTTTATCACCATGGCTTGAAGTCACTCAGGCCCAGAGAAGCTCCTGGCAACAGCCACAAATCCCCTTCAGGGAGGCTGATGGCTGTGACAGGCAGCTGGTGGACTCTTGACTGGCAGAATGGAACCCCATGCTACTTTCTAGTAGAAAGTCAGGGGAATGGAAATGGTCCCAGGGCATCCTCAGAACTGTTGGGAGAATATTAACTGCAACCATCTGGGTAAATTTCTAGGACTCTTCTCTGTTTTTTTATTGAAAAAAAAATCCCCCTTTGTTTGCCACTTGGGTCTCCTAAGGCCTACCCATCCAAGGTTATTGTATTAGAAACGGGAAAATTTTCTTAATTGGCTCAGAGGCAGGGTATTGTAGAGATTAAGAACATGGGACACTGGAAAGGTGGGGAAAACAGGGAGCTGTTGGTCAAAGGGTACAAACTTCCAGTTTTAAGAGGGATTAATTCTGGGGATCTGATGTATAGCATGGGACTATATGCTAAGAGAGTAGATGTCAAATGTTCACACACACATACACACAAATGGTAATTACGTGATGAATGTGTTACCTAACCATATTGTGGTAATGGTTTTTTGCAATATATACATGTATCTAATCACCACATTTTACACCTTAAGCTTACACAATGTTATATGTCAGTTATATCACAATAAAGCTGTGAGGAAAAACAATAACACGGACACTCACGTCAGAAATGTCTAGGTTCAAATTCTTGCTTTACCACTCTGTAACTTTGTGGGTTGGGCAAATTACCTACCTGTAACCTCAGTTTATTGATATTGAATATGAGGATAATGATAGAATATACTTCATAGGGTTGTAGCAAGGATTAAAAGAGTTAATATACATGGAATACTTAGAAGAGTCCCTGACATTATTTATATTAGTGTTTTCTCTTGTTATTGTAAGACAACTAAGTTAAGGCCATCCATTTGATTAAACTATTTTACCTTCTTGGTGAAACAGGGGTTTATTTATGAAACTAAGCATTTTTGCGACTGATGACTACTGACACTTTTTTTTCTCCCATACAATGATTCGAAACAGTACATAATAAAGTAAAACATTCAGCATTTCAACCTAATCACCCCATATGTACATTAAACTTATTCAATAACCATCACTTTTGGTGATGTGTCCTGAAGCATTTAAATATTGTTCTAAAGGTCTTATTTTCCTCATGAGTAAAAAGAGAATAAAAACATCCCATTTATATTTGTCACCAAGAATTAGCTTAGGAGTGCCTAGACAGCTCAGTCAGTTGAACATCTGACTCTTGATTTCAGTTCAGGTTATGATCCCAGGGTCCTGGGATCAAGCCCCATGTTGGGCTCTGTGCTGAGCGTGGAGCCTACTTAAGATTCTTTCTCTCCCCTGCTCACACCCCACACTGAGTATAGAGATTAATTAAATAAAAAACTAAAAAATAATAAAATAAAATAATAAAATAATTTATTTCCCAGGGTTACATACACCTACAGAGGCTCATTTAAACAAGGATAGGATAATCATGCCCTATACTACCAGTCTGAATTCTTGTCTGGTTCTCAGTTCTGCAAGTTCTTCAAAATAATGTTTTCCAGGAGGTTCCAGGTACTAAGCAGCTAAGTTAACAATGTGTATTGTCTTTGGCAAAATTAAACCTCTTTGGGCTTTTGTATATTCTGGCTTAAAGTGTATATAACATAACCATACCTTCTGCCTCATAGAGTGGTCATGAAGATGGGTGAATCGATGTAACTAAAAATGCTGAGCAAATGGTAAAGGGATATGTTTTGTTATGAATTCGACAAAATTACATTGAAGGCATAATAAAACTGCAGAGAATTGATTGGTGAAGTACCCACAATAAGGACAAAGAAAAATCTATGCTTGTAAGACTATTTTCTATCTCAAGAGTCCAAGCACTCATTTCCTAAGCAAGGAATAAACACTGTCAATTTTTTTTTCAGTCAGCTACAAAACGCTTCCAATTCTGCTTGTTACTAAACTCATTTTGTTATAGTAGTCCTTCTTCACACTCTCCTGTGTTCAACCGCTCATGTCTCCCTTGGACACCATCACTAGCACACGTTGTATTTATCCTCACTATGTGTTCATGGTTATTCATTTCCCTTTCCAAAGCTGTCCTTTCTACCAAGGAGGCGGCTCTTTATCACAGCATATTGATATTATCCCTCACTCCAATTAGAATGAAACACATAAGACCAAGATCCCACCACATTGATTCTGATAACAGTTGGTGCAACAGTATTATCAATGCATATCTGAATTGACTTGACTGCTTTAACCAGCTTTATCTCAAAGATGGTTCCTTCTGGGACGGGTTCCTATCAAACCAAGGATTAATCTAGAGTGATCAACCCTGCTGGTTTTCCCAGGATGAGGGATTTCATGGAACACAAGACTTTCAGATGAACCAGGATGACTTTGCCCTGAACTAAATATACTTTTCTCCCTCTGAGCTTCATAGAGCCCTCTGCTCTGGGCATGCTACCACTGCTCATAGTTCTCATATTTCTCTCTCAGGTGGACAAGGCAAAGGCCTGAATTTGTTCTTTCCTAATTCAGGAGACATGACAGAATGGGATGAGTTTGAATCACTCTGTACCATCTGGTGGAATGGTCTCAAGGAAGTGGTCACCATCAAATGTATGGTTACCCCACTATCCTAGAACAAGGACAGCTGCCTGTCAAGTCACCTCAGCTTAACCCAGCCTAGAAAAGCGGCCTCCCAACCAACCTCCACACGTGTGAATATAAATACTTGTTTTACACCAGAACTTAAGGGCAGATTATTATGTAGAAATGGCAGACTGACATAGGGAGGTAAAATCTTCCGGAACTGAAAAGCTGGGAAGTAGGAACTCATACATTTATACTGGTGGGAGTGTAAATCTATGCAAGCACACTGGGAAGAAACTTCTCACTAATTAATAAAATTTTAAATGTTTGTACCCCAAAATATTCTATTTGTAGGAGCACAAAATGGAAAAATGTATATATATTCTGGTATCATAATGAACACATAAACTGAAATATATTGAGAAAATAGAATATTAAATTGAAGCTAAAACAAATAAACTATGGGTTTCCAACTATTGCTCAACTATCAAACATGTATAAGTACTACTTGAAACATGTAATAATTTGCTTTAAGTACTTGCGGAGATTATACATGAAAATGATACCATTGAGTGGCTTGTAGTGCAACCAATGATATAAAACAAAAATATGCAGAAACAAATGTATCTAATGCAATGTATGGAAAATGTCACTAGAATATAGTAGTGACGGCTCGTGAGAATTCTGAAAAGAAAACCTCATTCTGCTTGCAAGTAAAACTACAACCTTGAGCACCTGGGTGGCTCAGTCAGTTAAGCATCCGAATTCAGCTCAGGTCATGATCTCACAGGTGAGTTCCAGCCTCTCACGGGGACTCTGCTGTCAGCACAGAGCCTGCTTCGGATCCTCTGTCTCCCTCTCTCTCTGCCCTTCCTCCACTCACGCTCTATCTCTCTCTCTTTCTCTCAAAATAAATAAACATTAAAGAAAGAAAAACTATAACCTTATAATTCTTGGGAACTATGCAGACAGTATTGGAATTTGTGGGGAAAAAACCTATTGCTATTGATACTGTCATATTTCTGATTATATTAGGTCCAAAGTGATAATTATCAACAAAGATTATTCTTCACCATTAGGGTATTATGGCTAACTGGGCTCAATCAGAAGAAAAAAGAAGACCACCATGAAAAAGAGATGTGAGAAAGTAACAACATGAACACCCAGCGCACCCACGACACAGTTTGAAGGACGTGGGAGTTAACTTATAGACAGAATGGAAACACACACCCAAATGCTTAGAAACAGTTTTTTTTCAATATTGAGAACTAATGAGCACAATGAAAAACCATTCAAATTACAAAAGCTGCTTTTACTTATTTATTTAATTTGCAATGTTTATTTATTTTTGAGAGAGAGAGAGACAAAGCACGAGTGGAGGAGGGGCACAGAGGGAGACAGAGAATCGGAAGCAGGCTCCAGGCTCTAAGCTGTCAGCACAGAGCCTGAAGCAGGGCTTGAACCCACGAGCTGTGAGATCATGACCGGGGCCAAAGTTGGATGATTTACTGACTGAGCCCCCCCCCCCCCAAGATACCCCATGAAAGCTGTTTTTAAGAATAGCAAGCTTTTACTTCTGCCCAAGGAAAAATAATTTTTAAGAATGAGCTACTTCAGGGATGCTGGATGGCTCAGTTGGTTAAGCATCTGGCTCTTGACTTCGGCTCAGGTCATGATCTTACGGTTCATGGGGTCTAGCCCCACATCAAGCTCCAAGTTGACAGTGCAGAGCCTGCTTGGGATTCTCTCTCCCTCTCTCTCTCTACCCCTCCCCCCTCTCAAAATCAATCAATCAATCAATCAATCAATAAACATTTTTTAAAGAAAGAATGAGCCACTTCTTCACCTCTTTAAATAAATGAATCTGGGAAGAGCTATTAACAACTAAAACAAAGCAAAATCATCTTTTATATGGATAGTACCAGAAGTAGTAACAAGCATGCTTAAGTGATGCATGCTTAGGCAAAAGGGAAAAACCCAAATCACCTGGTAATACTTTGGTTACAACTTTATAGGCTATTTATCATTTCTTTTTCTATCTCTTATGTATCAATGGATCTATTTTTATGTAATCATCAAGTTGATCAAGCAATACTCAAGGAGAGTAAAAAGAAAACAGCTTCATTTTTATCTCTCATTGTCACTTTAAATATGTCAGGTGGAGCTAGATTTTCCCTAATCCTGCTGAAAATTTTATTTAGAGGTCATGATTTTTTTTAATCACTCCTACCTACTACAAACAGTTTCAGCTCAGTAATATAAATAAATGTTCAGTCTTCAGTGAAAATTAAGACTTATTCCTCTGCTTCTATCTGTTTGTAGTTTATGGTAAATTGCATTTTCTTTCTTTTTCTTAATTTTTTTATGTTTATTTATTTTGAGGGAGAGAGAGGCAGAGCATGAGCCAGAGAAGGGCAGAGAGGGAGACACAGAATCCGAAGCAAGCCCTAGGCTCTGAGCTGTCAGCACAGAGCCCGACAAGGGCTCGAACCCACGAAGCACGAGATCATGACCTGGGCCAAAGTCGGACGCTTAAGACACTGAGCCACCCAGGCGCCTGGCAAATTGCATTTTCCAAAAATGACCACAACTATATTTTTCGTGTCAGATGGTCTTCCAGAACCTTGCCACTTTCCTGTAAGGAAGTAGAGGCACTTTCCCTTTTCACTGAATCTGGATAGGCCTTTTAAATCATGAGCACAGTGTTAATGATGCTATGTGATTTTGAGGCTAGGCGTAAAAAGTGATACAGCTTCCATCTGGATCTTTCTTGGGACTCTTGCCTTTAGAACCTTGAGCTGCAATGTAAGATGTCCAAGGCTACCATGCTGTTAAGAAGCCCAAAGTAGCCCACACAGAAAGACCACATAGAAACCCAGAGATTACATGAAATAAGAGAGATGCCCAGCCAGCCCCCAGTGGCTCCCGGAACTGTGCACAGCTATCATGAAAAATTCCAGCACAAACTGTCCAGCCAGATTGTTCTAGAATTTCTGATCGAGAGAAACCATGAAAGATAATAAATGAGTGCTGTTGTTTGGAACCATTAAACTTGACAGAGTGGATATATACAAACAGATCGTATATAAAATAGAATTCTGACCTACAAACTCTGCAGCAGCCAACCAGTTTCCAACAGGAAACCAACCTACGACCTTGGCAGCAATCAGCCCACAACATCCAGGATTTGGACAATGACTGCTAGCTTCCCTAATTTTTCTTTTTTTTTCCTCTCTGTCTCTGCATCCAGTTCAGGACCAACCACAGAAGCCAAATTCTATCTTCAAACCAGTCATATAAAATGGACTGCTTCTCATTAGTCACCTCCAGCTTCTCTATACCAATAACCAATCAATGTATCCCTGAAGCCTTCTCTTTTCAACTATAAAGTTTTCCCACTCCCGTGCCTGCCTTTGAGCTCTGCCAAACACACGTTATGGTGGCTGTAATACCGGTAATTTGAAAAAACCTAATGACAAGAAGATAAGACAATTACATAAGTGGCATGTAGAATTTACAAAATACTGCGGAAGAACACTTAATGTTCAATATATTTTTGATTTAAAAAGCAGGTTAAGATGACATAAATATTCATATAAAGGATATAAGCTTATATACAGCTATCTCTGGATAGAGTAATTACTGGTATTTTTTATACCTGATTGCAGACGGCGGAGGCACGTGTCCGTTTTTGTGTTTGCGGGTCCAGCGCTGCCAAAGGGGATGTCCCCTGCTGAGACTCTGGGTTCACCTGCACGGGTCTGCCCGGGTCTCCGGGAGGGGCTCCCTGCGCGCCCCCGGCCTGCGCGGGGGCTTCTGGGAGATGTGGTCCATCCGCCGGACCCGCGCACCTCCGTGCACCACGGCACCAGCCGCTGGGTCTTATTCCGCGGTGCGTGTGGGCAGGGCTGGTTCCGGGGGACGCGCCCCGTGAAAGTCTAGTGGCGGTCTCCGTGCCCAAGACCTCCAGGCGGATACCTGGAGAGGTGAGTCCCCCAATCTTACGGGGGCGCTGATGGCGGCAGGAATAGCCGAGAGTACCCGGGTCGTGCGAAGGACGAACGAAAAACGTTCGGCGCTCGCGAGGTCTGAGGGATGGTATAGGATCTTCTTGGTTCTGTTGAGATGTGGAGGATGGCTACGACTTTGTGTTCCCAGGTTGGTGGGCTGTCCGCATCCTTGGGTTGGGGGGCAGAAGCCAGGGGCCCTTGGATTTAAGGGACAAATCTCGCCGGGTATTTTGGTTTGGGGCAGCTGCGACACGACAACCCCAGGTTGGGGGAGAGGACAGTGAGGTAGGTAGTACAGGGATTTGGGGGACCGTCTGGGGCTGTATGTTCTTAGGTGTTTGTGGTTCGTGGCTAGATCTGTGTAGTTTGGGGTTTGGGAGAGGAGGGAGGAGTTAGGAAGTGGATGCCCCTGGTTTGGGGATGTGGTGGGGTCTTCAGGGTGAGGATGTGTTCTGGCATCCCAGGATTTGGAGATGTGGCTTGGACTTTGAGGAGGGGGGTCAGAGTCCCCACTTTCCTTGTAGATGTTCCTTCCTATGAGACCACCTTCACCTCTGACTCAGAGGGCTTTTCCGAAAGTGGGCCAGGGGATGTGTTATCAGAGCGATGGGCAGGTTGTCCTGGACACCAGGGTGGGCTGTTCCTTTGGCCAGGCCCTCTGTGGGTTGCCAAAAGACTGCCCCTACTTTGCATCTGAGAGGCCCCAGAGCTCAAAGGGGTCAGCAGCTTCGCTACACACCCAGGTGCTGTGGAGTTAAAAGACCTAATCCTGGGGACTTGTTTCTGGCGGTAGTGAAGCCAGGAGTATCACACCTTATAATCACCAGCACAGATATCTGCAAAAGAGAATTCCCCGTACTCTTGGCCACAAGGCTGTAGAGATGTTGTTTTAACTTTGTTGTCCCAGTGGAAGTTATAGCTCCACATGTTAAAGGTGGAGGTGTGAGTTTAGTAACAGATGAGCCCTGAGTCACAGCCTGGCTGTGCAGAGATTCTTTACATTCTTTATGGTCTTGCAGTGGAGGTTGTTTTTGTTTTTTGGGTTTCTTTTAGTTTTTATTTTAATTCCAGTTAGTTAACATACAATATTATATTAGTTTCAGATGTACAATATAGTGATTCAACACTTCCATACATCACCCAGTGCTCATTACAAGTGCACTCCTTAATCCTCATCACCTATTTAACCCATCCCCCAACCCTCTCCCCTCTGGTAACCATCAATTCTTTATAATTAAGAGTCTGTTTCTTGATTTCTCTCTCTCTTTCATTTTCCCTTTGTTTGTTTTGTTTCCTAATTCCACATGAGTGAAATCATATGGTTTTTGTCTTTTTCTGATTTATTTTGCTTAGCATTATACTCTCTAGTTCCATCCATGTAATTACAATGCAAGATTTCATTCTTTTTTTATGGCTGAATAATGTTCATTATAAATATAAATATAAATCCCACATCTTTTTTATCCAATTGGTGGACACTGGGCTGCTTCCATATCTTAGCTGTTGTAAATAATGCTGCTATAAACATTGGGTGCATGTATCTCTTTGAATTAGTGTTCTTGTATTCTTTGCGTAAATACTCAGTAGTGTGATTGCACAAGGTAGTTCTATTTTTAACTTTTTGAGGAACTTCAATACTGTTTTCCACAGTGGCTGCACCAGTTTACATTCCCACCAATAGTGCAAGACGGTTCCTTTTTTGCCACATCCTTTCCAACGCCTGTTGTTGTGTTGTTGATTTTAGCCATTCTGACAGGTATGAGGTGATCTCATTGTAGTTTTGTAGTTTAGATTTGCATTTCTCTAAGGATAAGTGATGACGAGCATCTTTTCATGATGGCCACCTGTATGTCTTCTTTGGAGAAATATATGTTCATGTCTAATACCCATTTTTCAATTGGATTATTTGTGTTTAGGGTGTTGAGTTATATCATTCTTTACTTTGGATACTAACCCTTTATTGGATAGGTCATTTGCAAATATCTTCTCCCATTCTGTAGGTTGCCTTTTAGTTTTTGTTGATTGTTTTCTTTGCTGTGCAGAAGTTTTTTATTTTGATGTAGTTCCAATCATTTATTTTTGCTTTTGTTTCCCTTGCCTCAGGTAACATATCTAGAAAGACGTTGCTATGGCTGATGTCAAAGAAGTTACTGCCTGTATTCTCTTCTAGGATTTTTATGGTTTCAGATCTCGCATTTAGGTCTCTAATCCATTTTGAATTTTGTGTGTGATGAAAGTGGTCCAGTTTCATTATTTTATGCTTCTGTCCAGTTTTCCCAACACCATTTGTTGAAGAGACTGTCCTTTTCCCATTGGATATTCTTTCCTGCTTTGTCAAATATTAATAGACCATATGATTGTGGATTTATTTCTGGACTTTATATTAATACTTTTATTTTCCTTTTAGGTAGAGTGGATCTGCAGAGACTGGGTATGAGGATTTCTGGCATGTGACTCAATCCTCACTGCTCCTACCTCCCTATTCTGCCCTCTTGGAATCTGCTGGCCCTGAGAGATCTGTGAAAAGAGGAGAAAATGGCCCCTAGGTTCCTGGCAGCGAGACCCCAGTGAGTGGGATTTAACCTCTTTCATGCAGTAATCTCTTCCCCCAGTTAGATGACATGTGTTTATTTACTGCTTTGCAGAGCCCACTAAGTCTCTAAGACAAATATGAAACATAGAACAGCTGTAGGAAAGTCCTCTTTCCCTCCTCAATGTACTCTCCCTACCTCACCACCATATCGGAACCCTGGCACACCTTAACCTTTGCCCCTACTTTCCATTTATTTAGTTCACAAATGATTCAGTATCTCTTCCACAAGCCCCAGTGTCTGCTGTGTACATTGAGAAGTGCTGTCTTTTCTTGAGGGCTTGTAGGCCTTGTTGAGGTTTTTGTTTTTGTTTTTGTTTTTTACTGCAGAAGATTTTAAAATTTAAATAGCATCAAGTTTATAGATGAATTGCAATAATAGTACAAGAACACCAATGTTCCCTTTACTCACATTCATCAATTGCCAACTTTTGCCCAGTTTCTTTATCTTTGTATCTCTATATATTTATAATTTTCAGAATCATTTGAGAGTAAATTGCAGACATCATCATGTCTTTTATCCCTAATTACTTTGGCACGCATCTTCTGATCTCTCCTCTCTCATTCATGGTTTTACCTATTTGGGTCCTCTCTCTTTTCTTTTTGAGAAGTCATATGTATATGTCATATGGAAGGTATATCAACGCCTATGAGGACAGTAAAAAGATCAGCGGTTACCAGGGATTGATGGGAAGTGATGAATAGGTAGAGCGCAGAAGGTTTTTAGGGTGGTGAGAATACTCTGTATGATACCGTAATAATGGATACATAGCATTATACATTTGCCCAAAGCCATAGAATGTGCAAAATCAAGAGTGAACTCTAATGGAAACTATGAACTTTGAGTGATTATGATGTGTCAGTGTAGGTTCATCAATTGTACCAAATATATCCAGTGGGGATGCTGACAATGGAAGAGACCATGCATGTGTGGAAGCAGGGGATATTTTGGAAATCTTTGTACTTTCCCCTCAATTTTTCTGTGAACCTTAAACTGCTCTTAAAAGATAAAGCCTTAAAAAAAACTCACATAACACAAAATTAACCATTTTAACCATTTTTCAGTGAACAGTAGTACAATAGTGTTAACTATATGCACTTTGTTGTGCAACTAATCTTCAGAAATATTTACTATTTATTTATTTATTTTTAAAAGTTTGTTTATATATTTTGAGGGGGGAGGGCTGCAGAGAGAGTAAGAAAGAGAATCCCAAGCAGGCTCTGCACTGTCAGCACAGGGCCCGACGCAGGGCTCAAACTCACAAACTGAGATCATGGCTGAATGGAAACCAAGAGTTGACTGATCAACTGAGCCACCCAGGAGCCCCTAGAGCTTTTTTTTGTTTGTTTTTTGTTTTTTAATGTTTATTTTTTTGAGAGGAAAAAGAGAGAGAGTGAGGTAGGAAGGAGCAGAGAGACTGGGAGAGAGAATCCCAAGCAGGCTTCTCACTGTCAGCACAGAGCAAGATGCAGGGCTTGATCCCACAAACCATGAGATAGTGACCTGAGCTGAAGTCGGACACTCAACTGAGCTACCCAGGCAGCCTGAGAACTTTTTTATCTTGCAGAGTTGAAATTCTATACCCATTGAACTATAACTCCCTATTTCCCCCTCCACTCAGGCCTTTCCTTTACTTCTTTTTTTTTTTAATTTTTTTTAATTTTTAAAATTTTTTTTTTTTTTTAACGTTTATTTATTTTTGAGACAGAGAGAGACAGAGCATGAACGGGGGAGGGTCAGAGAGAGAGAGAGAGGGAGACACAGAATCGGAAACAGGCTCCAGGCTCTGAGCTGTCAGCACAGAGCCTGACGCGGGGCTCGAACTCACGGACCGTGAGATCATGACCTGAGCCGAAGTCGGCCGCTCAACCAACTGAGCCACCCAGGCGCCCCTCCTTTACTTCTTTAATCATGGTTTCCCTTAGGTCTGTGAGCATGTTTGTAATGGCTCTTTTGAAGTCTTTTTCTGATGAATCTGACAAGGCAGTTTCTCTTGCCTGCTTTTCCAGGGTATGGGTCATACTTTTCTGTTAATTTGCATGCCTCACAATTTTTGTTGGGAAATGGACATTTTAGATAATAGATTGTATTTAAAAATATTTTTAATATTTACTTACTTTTGAGAGAGAGAGAGAGAGTGTGTGAGTGGGCAAAGGGCAGAGAGAGGGAGCCACAGAATCCGAAGCAAAATCTGTCAGCTCAGAGCCCAATGCAGGCTTGAACCCACCCACGGTGAAATCATGACCTGAGCCGAAGTTGGACACTCAACCGACTAAAGCTACCCCCTGTTGTCACCCTCCCCCCCCTTTTTTTAAATCATTGCTGTGTTGGTGGCTGTTGATATTTTATTGTGGTTTTCATTTACATTTCTGTAATTACTAATGATGTTGAGTTTCTTTTCATGTGTTTATTATTTGAATATCTTCTTTAGAGAAATGTTTATTCAAGTCCTTTGCCCTTTTATTTTATTTTATTTTATTTTATTTTATTTTATTTTAAGTTTATTTACTTTGAGAGAGAGACAGAGAGACAGAGAGAGAGCACATGTGCATGCAAGTGGGGGAGGGGCAGAGAGAGGGAGAAAAAGAATCCAAAGCTGGCTCCATTCTCTGAGCTGTCCGCACAGAGCCTGACAAGGGCTCGATCTCATGAACCATGAGATCATGACCTGAGCTGAAATCAAGAGTCAGAGTTGGACACCCAACTGACCGAGCCACCCAGGTGCCTGAAGTGTTATTTCTTCATGTGGATTGAGTTATTGTGTAGTGACATTTTGGTTAAGCCTAAAGGACTTCTCCCCTTATAATTTTTCGTTAAAAACCAGAACTCCTGACTATTATGACAACTCTAGAGATTATATTTGCCCTGTTTCCCAGGTTTACTTTGGTTGCTTGTTATAGTTGTTGATATTTGTTCATTTACTGGCTTTTCTGAACTAATTTTGTAAAGTCTAAATTCATTGTTGTATGTGGCCATAGAAGTCTCTTGTTCTACTGGTGAACTAGTGATTCAATAGAAATTTTCTTTCCCTGGAACCAGAAATAATGCCCTAGTCTTTGCAGATGGTGTGTGTGTGTGTGTGTGTGTGTGTGTGTGTGTGTGTGTGTGTTGTGGCACACTTTTAACACTTAGGCATTTGGCAACTATGCCTTTATTTTCACTTCCTGGTTGGATAGAGCCTGAAGGTAAATCAGAGGTGAATCTTAGGGCCTTCTCTAGTAAACACTCATAAAGGGGCGCCTGGGTGGCTCAGTCGGTTAAGCGTCTGATTTCGGCTCAGGTCATGATCTCACAGTTTGTGGGTGTGAGCCCCACATCGGGCTCTGTGCTGACAGCTCAGAGCCTGGAGCCTGCTTTGGATTCTGTGTCTCCCTCTCTCTCTGCCCCTCCCCCACTCACGCTCTGTCTCTCAAAAATAAAGAAACATAATAAAAATTAAAAAAAAAACAAAACTCATAAAGATACAAGTAAAAATAATTTATTGAAGCTTTAGTTTTAGTGACAAAAGTATTTCAACATCTTAAATTATTATTATTATCCTATTATAGCCTATCATATAATGGAGGATACTTTAACTCTTACAAGGGATGAGTTTGCTCATTATCTACTGTTCTTTTTGTTTGTTTGTTTTATCTACTGTTCTGAAGTGATAGCCATGGTAAATTATTATATGAAAAAACTGAAATCATTTATAATAAAATAATGAAAACACAAAACTTTATGTATACTTTTGAATGTTTTCAAATACTTATATGAATCCTGGAGAACATTGTGGAAAGATGTTCATCATCTTGTTAACATTGGAATTGAGTTAGAGGATGAAGTGGAGGGGAAATACTGACTTTTCCATATATAATTAAACAGGGAAAGGTGAAGAAAACTGATTAAAAATGCCCAAAGGGAGAGGGAAAAATACAGCAACATTTTAAAAAGAGTATAAAAGTAGCAGTATAGGGGCACCTGGGTGGCTCAGTCATTTAAGCAGCTGACTTTATTTCAGCTCAGGTCATGATCTCAACGGTTCATGAGTTCAAGCCCCACATCAGACTCTGCGCTGACAGTGCTGAGCCTGCTTGGAATTCCCTCTCCTCTCTCTCTGCCGCTCCTCCTGCTTGCACGTGTGCTCTCTCTCTCTCAAATAAATAAACTTTAAAAAACATTTAAAATGTAGCAATATATCATGGTGACCAAGCTTGTGGACTCAGAAGCCAGTCTTTGTGGGTACAAATCCATTCTTTCCATTTGTTGTGTTACATGAGGCACATTCTTCTAATGCCTTTTCTGGTCTTATTTTATACATTTAAATAATAGGAGTAATTGTACCTCTCTCTCTCTCTCTCTCTCTCTCTCTCTCTGTATATATATATATATATATATATATACACACACACACATATATGTATATATAGAACATATATGTTCTCTCTCTCATATATATATATAATATATGTTTATTTATTTATTTAAGTGATCTCTACACCCAAAATGGGGCTCAAACTTATGACCCCGAGATCAGGAGTCACACACCCTTCTGACTGAGCTGGCCAGGTGCCCCTATATATATATTTTAGCATGGAATGGCATAGTCCTTTTTTTTACACTCCATGTAAAATCTGTACATGAGCCTGCTGTGTAGTAATAGCTTAACATTGCTTTTAAAAAAACTATTACTTTTGAATCCTTAGAAGAATGTTGAATTATTGAATGAAAAGAGAAAGACTCTAACATTGGAAAAGAAACTTCCAGCTACATGGTGTTTATAAGAGACAGCCAAAACAGATTCATACACGCTAAAAATAAAAAGATGTTTTAAAATGGTATCACAAGAAGGTGTTAACAAAATAGTTTCAAGTGTAGCAATAATATCAGACAAATAGGAAGCAAGGAATAATATTAAATAAGGAAAAGGGATTAAAATTCTGTATCACTATGTGGGAAGAAACTAAAATGAGTGGAACAAAAGTCAGGAATAAAAGAACAAGAAAGCAAAATAAATAGGATTTCTTGAATATGAAGGGAGCAGTGAGTTTAAATATTAAGCATACAAATATGTTAAATATAAATACCCTAATAGGAAAAAGCTACTTATTGTTGTACAATGTTAATTTTTTGGTTTTGATAATTATACCGAGATTCTATAAGATGTTAATATTTAGGGGAAGATGTTAACACACAGAAGGTCTCTATACTATTTTTGTGTCTTCTATGGTAGGTTGTGGTTAAAAAGTTAAGCACTTACAGAACCGAGGCAGATGGCTAATAAAGAAAACAGGACAGAATATTAGAATGAGTCTAATTACTCTGATCAGTGAAATATGAGAAGTTATTACTTTAAAATAACTTGGAAAATAAAAATGAACTTGTTGAAATTAAAAGCGTAATAAATGGGCTGGATGGAAGAATGAATACAGTTTATTTAAAAAATTTTTTTAAATGTTTATTTATTTTTGAGAGAGAGACAGAATGCAAGCGGGGGAAGGGCAGAGATAGAGGGAGACACAGAATCTGAAGCAGGCTCCAGTCTCTGAGCTGTCAACACAGAGCCCCACAAGGGATTTGAACCCATGGACTGCGAACCCATGGACTGCGAGATCATGACCTGAGCCTAGATCGTGACCTGAGCTGAAGTAAGCTGCTTAACAGACTGAGCCACCCAGGCTCCCCAAAATGAATACAGTTTATTTATTTATTTATTTATTTATTTTTTAACGTTTTTATTTATTTTTGAGACAGAGAGAGACAGAGCATGAACAGGGGAGGGGCAGAGAGAGAGAGGGAGACACAGAATCTGAAACAGGCTCCAGGCTCTGAGCTGTCAGCACAGAGCCTGACGCGGGGCTCGAACTCACGGACCGCGAGATCATGACCTGGGCCGAAGTCGGCAGCTTAACCGACTGAGCCACCCAGGCGCCCCATGAATACAGTTTAAATGCATATGTTGAACAGGAAGATAGATCTGAGGAATTTTTCTGGATTCAGTGCAATTGACAGCTCTGAAGCAACAAATGAAGGGCATGGAGGATTCTGAAGGTCTACTATGTTCTCATCTTAGAGAAATTCCAGAAGGAAAGAGCAGCCAACACAAGGGGAGGAAAACACAGAAGCCTATTCTTCATCCCCCGCCCCCCACCTCTGTCCCCAGCTACAGACAAATGGGAGTCCACTAGTCCAAGGGGCCACAAATGGTCCTGGGTGGTCATGTTGGCAGCTGTGGTAGAAACAGACACCCTAATAGGTGGCTTCTGGGAAAGAATATTTGACCAGACAGTCTCACGGTGCCTATGAAAAGTCAAAATGCACAGACTCTTTGGTGAGCAATTCCAACCTAAAGCAAAAGTCACATCACATAAATGGAAAAAGGTAACACTTTAAAAATACTCATTACAGGGGCGCCTGGGTGGCTCAGTCAGTTGAGCGGCCGACTTCGGCTCAGGTCATGATCTCGCGATCCATGAGTTCGAGCCCCGCGTTGGGCTCTGTGCTGACAGCTCAGAGCCTGGAGCCTGTTTCAGATTCTGTGTCTCCCTCTCTCTGACCCTCCCCTGTTCATGCTCTGTCTCTCTCTGTCTCAAAAATAAATAAACGTTTAAAAAAATTAAAAAAACTCATTACAGTGTTGCAATGAAATCAAAACACTGAAAATAATTTAAATATCCACCAGTAGG
This sequence comes from Panthera uncia, assembly GCF_023721935.1. Taxonomy (NCBI): domain Eukaryota; kingdom Metazoa; phylum Chordata; class Mammalia; order Carnivora; family Felidae; genus Panthera; species Panthera uncia. The sequence goes on from NW_026057588.1 coordinate 14,985,464, forward strand.
GAATGGGTAAATAACCATGGTTCATCTTTACTGTGAAACTAACCAGTTTAAAACAAATTTTTTAATGTTTATGAGAGAGAGAAAGCGCATGCAGGTGGGGGAGGGGCAGAGAGAGGGGGAGACACAGAATCTGAAGCAGGCTCCAGGCTCCTGAGCTGTCAGCACAGAGCCCCACACGGGCTCAAATTCACAAACTGCAAGATCATGACCTGAGACCAAGACGGATGCTTAACCAACTGAACCACCCAGGCGCCCCCAAACTAACCAGCTTAAAAAAAAAATGAAATACTTGTATGTACCGAGATGGAAAAATTCTCAAGAAATAATGTTAACTAACCAAAACAAGTACAAAACAGTATGTGTAATTTATTTAAGCAAAGCAAAACTACATGTTTCTTTTATTTATTTATTTATTTATTTATTTATTTAATTCCTTTATTTATTTTAGAGAGCGAGAGTGTGGGAGCAGAGGAGTGGGGCGGAGGGAGGGAGAGAGAGAGAGAGAGAGAGAGAGAGAGAGAGAGAGAGAGAGAATCTTAAGCAGGCCTCACACTCAACACAGAGCCTGACATAGAGCTCAATCCCACAACCCTGGGATCATGACCTGAGCCAAAATCAAGAGTCAGGCGCTCAACCACCTGAGCCACCCAGGCCACCCCCAAAACTACCTATTTCTACATGTTTTATACTCAATATAAATAAGTTCAACTCTTAAAAATGTACACACTAGTAACAATTACTTAGAAAATGTAGTATATAATCACAATATAAACTATTATACAAATAAGACCTTAGACAGGTCTAAAAATAAGTCTTGGAATAAAGCCTGAGAGAAGTCTAAAAAGAATAATGGTAGATCTGTATAAATAAAAGTATAAAATTTTACTGAAGGACATAAAAGACCTGAATATAGGGAAAGAGATACCACAATTCTAGATAGGTAGGTTTAGTGTTAAAATGTCAGTTCTTTCTAAGGTAATCTTTAAATTCTAGGCCATCACAATCAGAATGCCGGCATCAAAAAAATAGAATTCACTAGCTCATACCAGTTCTCAGTTGGAAGACAAAATGGGCCCGAAGAGCCAGAAAAGTTTTGGAAGGTAATTACATTAACGGAAAGACTTGCCCTATCAGGAGCCAGATATTCCATAAAGCTTCAGAGTGGTATTGGGATAGGAACACAAATGTAAAGAGAGCCGGAAAGAATGGCTGTTCTGTAAATGGTGTGTGGACAGTTGTTTTATCTGGGGAAAAAAAGTTACATCTCTACCTCACACTGTGCTCACTTCAGCAGCACATAACTCAAATTGGAATGACAGGCTCCGTAGCTCAGGAGTGAGAGCACTGGTCTCATAAAATTGGAATGACCGAGATTAGCATGGCCCCTGCTCAAGGATGACACCCAATTTTATCTCTACCTCACATGGTACCCCAAAATCAACTCCAAAAGAAATTTAAGAATCAGAACTCTAACATAATTAGAAGAAAATAAAGGGTTTTTAAAAAAATTTTATTTAATGTTTATTTTTGAGAGAGAGGGAGATACAGAATCTGAAGCAGGCCCCAGGCTCTGAGCTGTCAGCACAGAGACCGACAGGGGGCTAGAACTCATGAACCGGGAGGGGCTCATGACCATGAGCCACCCAGGCGCCCCTAAAGGTGTTTGTTTTTTTTTAAACGAAAGATGAAAATACCTTTGCATGTAAGAAACGAAATTCAGAATCCATGAAGGAAGAGAATGATAAATATAACAGCAAAAACTGAATATTTTAAAAGTTCAAAGACGCCACCCCTTCCACCCAAGATGTGTAAATTGAGATTAAAACCTCTGGGACCAATTCCAATCCAGTCAAGGGAGGAGAGACTGGGGACTAATATCCCCCTCAGATCCCCGTAGAAGAGAGAGGTGTGCCTAGTACAGAGTGGGAAACCTGACTAGGCAAAGGTATGGTGTAAAATAAAGATAGCGGAATAAAGACACCGCCTTAGTTGGCGCATATCCCACCCTTCCGTGCTCTCCCCTCCCCAGCTCCTACCAGGCTCCAATTCTGCCCTCTTCCCAGGTATCTCATATTTAAAACCTTCCGGAAAAGACAATGATTCTTCAGTCACAGCCTGGGGATCCTGCGTGGGCAAAGGTGTGGAGAAGCCCGTCCCCCCTCCTCCCCTCCTACCCCACAACAGGTACCCCGGACCTGCCCCCTCTTCCAAAATCCCAAATGCCCTCTGAGAAGCGAGCGAAACAGCCAATCTAGCTGGGACAAGGGACAGCACGCGACAAATACTAGCGGTAATCAGGGGCAGACGAGTGAGATTAGCGCAGTGATTTAGGAAATAGTCCCGAGACTAGAGGAAACTCCACTGCGGAAATCGGCACATTGGGACCTCATAGGGAGATGAGCCAGTAACAGAAAAATTCTCGGAGAAAGGATCTAATTAAGATTTGAAAGGCCCTTGGTTCCCAAAGCAACGCTTCAGCGTCCTTTGGTGCGGTGGATTCCCTCCCAGGGACCTTTTGCTGTTGCAAGGACCTGCCCCCACCGGTCACTCACAGCCTGATTGGCCCGGCTTCGCAGGCCTCCCCTTAGCGCCTTTGCTGTTGGAAGGTCCAGCCTTAGGAGCGCTGGTCTGTCAATCATGGTCTCTTTCCGTCCTCCTGTCCCTCAAAACCACAGTCGAAGTGCATGGCACTGTCTGGACTTGAACGCAAATGCCCAGATCAGAACCAGAGAGCCAGTCTGCATGATATTGTTACCTCTTTTTGGAAAACAGTCGCGGAGCAGAATAGGGCTCTGAATTCTGTGGGTGGAGATTGGAGTCGAGTGGCTCGCGGGTTCCAGGGGAGGCCAGGAAACAAACGCAAGAAGGCCACAGACCCTTTGAAATGGAAATTTTAAACTGTTCCCTCCAAAGAGAGTTCCAGATACCTACATAAAGAGGAGTTTGCTGAAATTAAACCCGTTGGTCACTGCTTCCTGTAAGCGAAGCGCTGCGCCCAGAACTGAGGCAAACTGGAGAACATTAAAATGGCTGCAAACCCTGGGATTTTACTGACAAGTTATTTGCATCAAATGCAAAGCCCTGCTACCTGCCCCCTCTGTACTCTGATTGCTGGTTGGAAACCTGCAACTTGCCCCTGGATTTGGTTTTTGCAAAGAAGGGGCCCTTCACCGCAAGCGTCTGATTTTATTCATTAATATCTTCTCTGTCCATTTCCTTTATTATTTATGATTTATTAGCCAATTGGTAGAGACCTGCCGTGTACAAAGTCGAGCCTCGGAGTTTACGGGTCGTAACAAGGCCAGAGGATCTCCTGCGCCGAGTGCAAATCTCCGAGAAGATGAAGCCAAAAGCGCGAAACATGATTGCAAGCCGAGATGCTGCGCCCAGGGCAAGCGTTCTTGCCCAGGGTCCCGCAAGAAACTTTTGTTATTGTTTGTAGGTGGGTGGCCGCAAACGCTTTTTATTTGTCAAGAAGAGGAGAACCCCTCTTCCCTTGCACATCCATTGGCTAAGGACTCTATGTTTGAGATACCTTCATTCTTCCCTTCTTCGGTGTGGCCTTGAAACCGAGTACAGTGTATTAACATTTAATCGGGTTTCCCTTTGACCACCGTTTCCGAAAGCCCGTCCCCACGCGAAGGCACAGGCGAGCGCGGGGCCGGAAGAAGCCGTACTGGCGCTGAGCGTTGTTGCACATTTTTGCGTTGTCCCGGCAAGAGACCGCCCGACGAGGGACGCAGCCACCCTGAAGTCCTCCGGGTGCGTAGTGCGTGCCTGGGATTTCAGCAGTCGCGAGGGTGCCAAATCCCAGAGGTAAACCTTCAGCTCTGCCTGCTCTAACTGGATTTGGGCGCCGTCGCAGGGACTGCTCCACATGGTTTCCCGACCACCGACTGGCAGGGTCTTGATATTAAAGGTAAAAGCGAGCATTTTTCAGTCCACCCGGGTAAAACACCCTTTTATTTTTCGGCAGGTGTTTTTTGCAGGACGCCCTTCAGGAACAGTTGGCCAGTGGGTTCAAGTTTATTAAATAAATTCCTGGTTTAGAATGTATTGATACTATAGCGCCCAACCTTTAAAAAAATTCCATTCTCGTTAGCTCTATTATTTAGTGGAATGTCTGTGATAAGGACAGCCAGTTATAGCGGCTTGGGGGATTTTATGTTAAAACCAACTCTTAGTTTTGGGGCGCCGGGGTGGCTCCTTCGGTTAAGCGTCCAACTTTGGCTCAGGTCATGATCTCGAGGTTTTGTGAGTTCGAGCCCCGCGTCCAGCTCTGTGCTGACAGCTCAAAGCCTGGAGCCTGCTTCCGATTCTGTGTCTCCCGGATTCTGTGTCTCCCCGTCTCTCGGCCCCTCCCCTGCTCGTTCTCTGTCTCTCTCTGTCTCTCAATAATAAATAAATGTTAAAAGAATTTTTTTAAACCCAACTTTTAGTTTTGATTGTCCTAGGCTTCATAACATTTATTTTGAGAAATTGCTGTGAAAGGCACAGCAAGTTACTTTGGAATTTTGTTTGTTTGTTTTAAGGGAAAATAAGTTACTGATTTTAATATTTTAGTAATAATTCCCCAATTTCTTTAAAATCTTATTTTTTGGGGAAGAGATATATAGAGAGTGGTTTTTGTAAAAGGAACAGCTAGTTAAGGAGGTTTAGAGATTTTTGTTTTGTTTAAAAAACAAAAACAAAAACCCCTGGTTTGACTCTTTTAGTAATAGGTAATAGCACTACCTTCCCAAATTGACCTTCCCACTACCTTCCTTTAAAATATTACTCAGGGGCGCCTGGGTGGCGCAGTCGGTTAAGCGTCCGACTTCAGCCAGGTCACGATCTCGCGGTCCGTGAGTTCGAGCCCCGCATCAGGCTCTGGGCTGATGGCTCGGAGCCTGGAGCCTGTTTCCGATTCTGTGTCTCCCTCTCTCTCTGCCCCTCCCCCGTTCATGCTCTGTCTCTCTCTGTCCCAAAAAAAAATAAATAAAAAACGTTGAAAAAAAAATAAAAAAAAAAATAAAATAAAATATTACTCAGTGGATCTCTTATTTTGGTAGGATTTATTTCATGACTTTGGGTGAGAGACCTCATATAGGCTTAGGTCCCTATGCCAAATGAAATTTTTTCCTTGGGAATATTGCATTTTCTTCTTTGACCATGCATCAATTTAGAAATGTGTTTACTGAGTTTTCATTTTCTCCTTTTTCTTCTGCCTTGTCTAGCTCACAAAGCAAATACTAACCAAAAAGAATAACTTGATGGATTTGGAGAGATATTTTGATTGTACTTATCACTATGTGAGGTTGATTTTTACTCATTGAGCATCGGGCACAGTCCTGGGAGGCCAACAGCCTCATTCAGATCACATATCCAGCCTTTATTACCTGTCTGACCTTGAACCTACCAATGAACCTCTCTGTGGCTTTGATTTGTCATAGGGAAAATGGTAGCATTCAGAGTGACTGGCTGCCAGGTTCACATTGATGATCCAGGGGAAGTGCCTGCTCCTTGCTGCCCCAACCTTTGCCCTGTTAATTGAAGAAATACTGCTATAAACACTTCCTGGAGGTGCATTTACTCTCCTAATGGCTTATGGAGAAACCCCTTCACATTTTCAGTTGCTTCCTCTGCTTTTTGTCATTCTTAACCCACCTCACTTGACCTCGTGTGATCTTAATTGTGTGTGTTTGCACTGATAGAATTTTGGCTTACCTTTCTCTTCAAAGCCTGATTGCCCACCTCCTACCTCTGCCAGAATGTGGAATTTCTCAGGACCCACTTGCAGCCCATCCCTAGAGTCTTGTATGACTCTTCCCCCATCCCCATCACTGCAACTTTATTGATTTAATATTTCATGGTGGGCATCCCTTCCTGACTTTGTATTATGTTAAATTATATTGAGTTTCTGTGCTGTGTTACAGTTCATGGAGGCAGGTGGTCCTGGGTAAGATTTTGCCTTCTGCTCCTGAAGGAGGGTCACAAGAGTTGTTGAGAGAGATGGGAAGACACTGGACTGATATTTATTTATTTAAATTCCAGTTAGTTAACATATAGTGTAGTTGGTTTCAGGAATAGAACCCAGGGACTCATCACTAGTATATAACACCCAGGGCTCATCCCAAAAAGTGCCCTCCTTAATGCCCATCACCCATTTAGCCCATCCTCCCACCAGCCTCCCCTCCAGCAACCCTCAGTGTGTTCTCTGTATTTAAGAGTCTCTTATGGTTTGCCTTCTTCTCTGTTTTTATCTTATTTTTCCTTCCTTCCCCTATGTTCATCTATTGTGTTTCTTAAATTCCACATATGAGTGAAATCATCTGATATTTGTCTTTCTCTGATTGACTTATTTCGCTTAGCATAATACACTCTAGTTCCATCCACATTATTGCAAATGGCAAGATTTCATTCTTTTTGATGACTGAGTGGTATTCCATTCTATATATATACATCTTCTTTATCCATTCATCAGTCGATGGACATTTGGGCTCTTTCCATAGTTTAGCTATTTTTGATAGTGCTGCTATAAACATTGGGGTGTATATGCCCCTTTGAATAAGCATTTTTGTATCCTTTGAATAAATACCTAGTAATGCAATTGCTGGATCGTAGGGTAGTTCTATTTTTACATTTTTGAGGAACCTCCATATTGTTTTCTAGAGTGGCTGCATCAGTTTGCCTTCCTACCAGCAGTGCAAAAGAGATCCTTTTTCTGCATTGTCACCAACATCTGTTGTTGTCTGAGTTGTTAATGTTAGCCATTCTGACAGGTGTGAGGTGGTATCTCATTGTGGTTTTGATTTGTATTTCTCTGATGATGAGTGATGTTGAACATCTTTTCATGTGTCCATAAGTCATCTGGTTATCTTCTTTGGAAAAGTGTTTATTTGTGTCCTCTGCCCATTTCTTCACTGGATTGTTTGTTTTTGGGGTGTTGACTTTGGTAAGTTATTTATAGATTTTGGATAACCCTTTATCCGATATATCATTTGCTAATATCTTCTCCCATTCCGTCAGTTGGCTTTTGGTTTTGTTGTTTACTTTGCAGTGCAGAAGCTTTTTATCTTGATGAGGTCCCAATAGTTCTTTGCTTTTGTTTCCCTTGCCTCTGGAGACATGCCTTGTAAGAAGTTGCTGCAGCTGAGGTCAAAGAGGTTGTTGCCTGTTTTCTCCTCTAGGATTTTGATGGTTTCCTGTCTTACATTTAGGTTTTTCATTCATTTTGAATTTGTTTTTGTGCATTGTGTAAGAAAGTGGTCCAGTTTCATTCTTCTCTATGTCACCATCCAGTTGTCCCAGCACCATTTGCTGAAGAGACTGTCTTTTTTCCATTGGATACTCTTTCCTGCTTTGTCAAAGATTAGTTGGCCATACACGTTTGTGGGCCCATTTCTGGGTTCTGTATTCTGCTCCATAGATCTATGTGTCTGTTTTTGTGCCAGTACCATCCTGTCTTGATGATTATAGCTTTGTAGTACAGCTTTAAAGTGCAGAATGTGATGCCTCCAGCTTTGGTTTTCTTTTTACTTTGGCTATTCGGGGTCTTTCCTGGTTCCATACTAATTTTAGGATTGTTTGTTCTGGCTCTGTAAAGAATCCTAGTATTATTTTTTAAATTTTTAAAATGTTTATTTATTTTTGAGAGAGAGAGACAGAGCGTGAACAGGGGGAGGAGCAGTGAGATAAGGAGGCAGAATCAGAAGCAGGCTCCAGGCTCTGAGCTGTCAGCACAGAGCTGGATGCGAGGCTCAAACTCACAAACTGTGAGATCATGACCTGAGCTGAAGTTGGACGCTTAACCGACTAAGCCACCCCACCTAGGTGCCCTTTGAATGCTAGTATTACTTTGATAGGGATTGCATTAAATGTGTAGATTGCTTTGGATAATATAGACATTTTAACAATATTTGTTCTTCCAGTCCATGAGCATGGGATGCTTTTTCCATTTTTTTGTGTTTTCTTTCATAAGCTTTCTATAGTTTTCAGCGTACAGATCTTTTACCTCATTGGTTAGGTTTATTCCTAGGTATCTTATGATTTTTGGTACATTTGTAAATGGGATTGATTCCTCAATTTCCCTTCCTGTTGCTTCATTATTGGTGTATAGAAATGAATCTGGTTTTTGTACATTGATATTATATCCTGTGACTTTGCTGAATTTATGTATCAGTTCTAGCAGTTTTTTGGTGGAGTGTTTCAGGTTTTCCATGTAGAGTATCATGTGATCTGCAAAGAGTGGAAGTTTGACTTATTTGCCAATTTGTATGCCTTGTATTTCTTTTTGTTGTCTGATTGCTGAGATTAGGACTTCCAGTACTATGTTGAACTAAGTGGTGAGAGTGGACATCCCTGTCGTGTTCTTGACCTTAGGGGGAAAGCTCTCAGTTTTTCCCCATTGAGGATGATATTAGTCGTGGGCCTTTCATATATGACTTTTATGATGTTGATGTATGTTCCTTCTATCCCTACCTTCTTGAGGGTTTTTATCAAGAAAGGATGCTGTATTTTGTCAAATACTTTTTCTGCATCTATTGAAAGGATCATATGGTTCTTATCCTTTCTTTTATTAATGTAGTTTATCATATTGATTGATTTGTGAATATTGAACCAGCCCTGCAGCCCAGGGCATGATCAGGATCCCACTTAATCATGGTGAATAATTATTTTAATGTACTGTTGAATTCAATTTGCTAGTATCTTGTTGAGAATTTTGCATCCAGGTTCATCAGGGACTATAATTCTCCTTTTTGGTGGGGTCTTTGATTTTTGAATCAAGATAATTCTGGCTTCATAGTATGAGTTTGGAAGCTTTCCATCCATTTTTTTTTTTTTTAGAACAGTTTGAGAAGAAGAGGTATTAACTCTTCTTTAAATATCTGGTAGAATCCCCCTGGGAAGCCATCTGGCCCAGGACTCCTATTTGCTGGGAGATTTTTGATAACTGATTCAATTTTTTTGTTGGTTATGGGCCTGTTCACATTTTCTATTTCTTCCTGTTTGTGTTTTGGTAGTGTGTGAGTTTCTAGGAATTGTCTATTTCTTCCAGATTGTCCAGTTTGTTGGCATATAATTTTTCATACAATTGTTTCTGTTTTTGTGGTGTTGGTTGTGATCTCTTTCATTGTGATTTTTATCTATTTGGGACCTCTCTTTTCTTTTTGAGAAGTCTGGCTAGGGGGTTATCATTTTATTTATTCTTTCAAAAAACCAGCATTTAGTTTCATTGATCTGTGGTATTTTTTGTTTGTTTGTTTCTATATTGTTTATTTTTTGCTCTAATCTTTATCATTTCCCTTCTTCTGCTGGCCTTGGGCTTTATTTGCTGCTCCTTTTCTAGCTCCTTTAAGTGTAAGGTTAGGTTGTGTATTTGGAACCTTTCTTGCTTCATGAGATAGACCTGAGTTGCAATGTACTTTCCTCTTAGGACTGTCTTTGCTGCATCCTAAAGGGTTTGGACTGTCATGTTTTCATCTTCTTTTGCTTCCATGTGTTTTTAAATTTCTTCCTTAATTTCCTGGCTAACCCATTCATTCTTTAGTAGGATGTTCTTTAACCTCCATGTATTTGGGGGCCTTCCAAATTTTTTTGTGTAATTGATTTCAAGTTTCATAGTGTTGTGATCTGAAAATGTGCATGATATGATCTCGATCTTTTTGTACCTGTTGAGGGCTGATTTGTGACCCAGTATGTGATCTGCTCTGGAGAATAATCCATATACACTCAAGAAGAATGTGTATACTACTGCTTTAGGATGAAATATTCTGAATATATCTGTTAAGTCCATCTAGTCCAGTGTGTCATTCAAAGCCATTGTTTCCTTGTTGATTTTCTGCTTAGATGATCTGTCCGTTGTTGTAAGTGGGGTATTAAAGTCTTCTACTATTATGGTATTATTTTCAATGAGTTTCTTTGTGATTAATTGATTTATATATTGGGTTCTTCCAAGTTGGGAGCATAAATATTTACAATTGTTAGCTCTTCTGGATGGATAGACCACTTAATTATGATATAATGCCCTTCTTCATCTCTTGTCACAGCCTTTGTTTTAAAGTCTAGTTTGTCTGATATAAATATAGCTACTCCATCTGTCTTTTGACCTCCATTACCATGATAGATGGTTCTCCATCTCCTCACTTTCAATCTGCAGGTGCCCTTAGGTCTAAAACAAGTCTCTTATAGGTGGCATATAAATGAATCTTACTTTTTATCCATTCTGATACCCTATGTCTTTTTTTTAACGTTTATTTATTTTTGAGAGAGAGGCAGAGTGTGAGTGGGGGAGGGGCAGTGAGAGAGAGGGAGACAGAATCTGAAGTAGGCTCCAGGCTCCAAGCTGTCAGCACAGAGCCCGACGCAGGGCTCAAATTCACACACTGCAAGATCAGGACCTGAGCCAAAGTCAGCAGCTCAACCAATTGAGCCACCCAGGTGCCTCCCACCACCCCCCCCACCCCGGTCTTTCAATTGGAGCATTTAGTCCATTTACATTCAGAGTGGTTATTGACAGATATGAATTTAGTGCCATTGTGTTACCCGTGGAGTTGGTGTTTGAGGTGGCATTCTCTGGTCCTTTGTATTCTTTCATTGCCTTAGTCTTCTTTTTTTTCCTCCACTCAGTCCCCCTTAAAATTTCTTACAGGGCTGACTTAATGGTCACTAATTACTTTAGTTTTTGTTTGTCGGGGAAAGTCTATATCTCTCCTTCTATTCTGAACGATAGCCTTGCTGGATAAAGTGGTCTTGGCTACATATTTTTCGTATTCAGCACATTGAGTCTTTCCTGCCACTTCCTTCTGGCCTGCCAGGTTTTCAGTGGACAGGTCTGCTGCTACCCTTATGTGTCTACCCTTCTAGGTTAAGGACCTTTTGTCCCTAGCTGCTTTCAGAATTCTCTCTTTATGTTTGTATTTTGAGGGGAGTTGATTTTGAAGAGAGTTCTCTGTGCCTCTTGGACTTGAATGACTGTTTCTTTCCCCAGATTAGGGAAGTTCTCTGCTATAATTTGCTCCAATAAACCTTCTCCCCCCATTTCCTGCCCTTCTTCTGGAATTCCTATGATACAGATGTTATTTTGTTTCATGGAATCACTTACTCTAAGTCTCCCCTCATGATCTAATAATCTGCTTTCCCTCTTTTTTTCAGCTTCATTATTTTCCATAATTTTATCTTATTTCACACATTCCCTCCTCTGTTTCTTCAGTCCTCGTTGTCAACTGTGTCCAGTTTATTTTGCATCGCAGTTATAGCATTTTTTAATTCATTCTGACTAGTTCTTAGGTCTTTGATCTCTGCATCACGGGTGTCTTCTATGCTTTTTCCAAGCCCAGCTAGTAGTGTTAGGACTATTGTTCTAAATTCTTGTTCAGATATATTGCTTATATCTGCTTTGAGCAAGTCCCTGGCTGTGATTTCTTCTTGACTTTTCTTCTGGGGAGAATTCCTCCCTTTTGTCATTTTGGCTAAGTTTCTGTCTTTTGCATATTTTAAAGGTTTGTTATGTGTCCTGCACCTGAGAGTACTACTATATTAAAAAGCGGTCATACACTGTCCAGGGCCTGGCACTTCAAGAAGTTTCTGGTGTATGTTGCATGCACTCTGCTGTTGCATTTTTGGCCTCTCTTTCCCACTGGCCAGTCAGTCCCCTGCAGAACTCCTCCTTGCTTGTAGTGATGGAATGTTTGGACCTTCAAGCAGGTGTGCTTTGATTTGTTTGTTGAAATAACCCTGGAAACAAAGGAAAAAGGGGGGCAGGGAGCCTGATCCCATATAAAGAGAAAAATGAAAGGGGAGAAAAGAAGACCAAACAGAGAAGCAAAAAACTATAAAACTGATTCCAAAAAAACAGAAAGGGAAAAAAAAGTACAAGAAAAGAAAAAGAAGGAAAAATAAAAGAATAAAAAAGACTGATTCCCCCCCCCCAAAAAGAGAAAAGAAAAATGAAAAAAAAGAAAAAAACAGATAAGAAACTATGAGCCTGAAACCAAAAGAAAAAAAGGAGGAGGAGAGAAAAAAAGAGTTGTCTTTTGGCGCATGTGGAGTGCTGGCTGTGATGGTCTGTAGGAGAGGCTGCCTGTGTTGGCTCAGAGTCAGTCTTGCCCCAGTAAATAAACAGTTGCCAGGCACAGAGTGGCAGGGTTTGGTGTTAAGCGATCCCACCTCCACTGGGGGCTTCTGTGTTGCTCTCTGAGGTCCCACAGTGTTGATTTTGGGGGGCGGAAATGGCACCACCAAATGTCTCGTCCCTGCCCAGGGATCTCAACCCCTGCTTATTCATACAGCCCTAACGGAATAGCGAGGGCAGTTAGCTTGCCCTGCACCACAGTTCTCCTGCATTTTTTTATTTGGTGTGTGGCTGGGATTCAAAACCCAAAGTGTTTTTTAAAAACTTTTAATGTTTATTTATTTATTTTGAGAGGGGGGTGCAGGCAGAAAGAGAGAGAGAGGGAGGGAGGGAGGGAGAATCCCAAGCAGGTTCTGCACTGTTGTGTAGAGCCCGACACAGGGCTCGATCCCATGAACCATGAGATCATGACCTGAGCCAAAACCAAGATCTGGAGGCTTAACTGACTGAGCCACCCAGGCACCACCAAAACCCAAAGTCTTAAAGGACCCAGCAAGGCACGGATCTGCTCCCCTTATCTGGAGTAGAGCCTCTCCACCCTGCTCATGAAAGGCCTTTGGCTGGCACCTCCAGGGTCTCTTGTCCTTGGGGAAGCAATATATCCTTTTCCAGAAATACTCCAGGAAGGGGACTGTTCTCTCCCAGTGCACCCTGGAGATCTCTACACCACACTATGCACTGTGGGGGCAGCTCCCTCCTCCCCAGGAGCACCCGCCACAGCTCTGCTCTGGAGAAGGTCATGCACTTTCAAAACCCCAGAGTTTGAGCTCCAAAAGCTGTTTGTAAAAAAGATCTGGGACACTCAGTACTTCTTTCTCCCCAGTCTGTGGTCCAGAAAAGTTTGCCTGTTGTGCTAACTTGATGCCACAGTAACTCAACTCTTTCTCTCTTTTTTGACTTTTCATGGAAAGGGTTCCTTCCCCCTCTGTGGCACTGCCATTTTTTTCTCCCAGTTCACATCCACGCACTTCACATCTGCCAAGCTGTCTCCCTCCAACTGTGGAGATCTTTCTGCCACTTTCCGTTCGATTTCTTGGGTGTTCCAAGTGATCTGACCTCAATAGAGCTGTGTTTGAGAGACAAGGAAAGCGTAGAGTGCCCCTGCTACTCCGCCATGTCAACTCCTTGGACTAATAGTTCTTTAAAGGTTCCTCTAAGAAGGAAGAGACTGAACCTTCTCAAGCAAATCTTGTTTGTTATTCTTTCAGGTCTGAATTTTGGGCAAATCTTGCAGAGATTGAAGAGGTAAGGCTAAGCTTTCAACATTCACACCAAGAAAGGCCCAGGAGATGACTTGGGCTGTAGTTTGGGGTGGCAAAATGGTAGATGAGTGGACAACAGGAGGATTTAAACATAACCCAGAGGGAGAAGGGGAAATGCCCTTCAGAAATCAGGGCAAAATTCCAAAGTATCTCTTTCCCCATGGTATTGCTGAGATGTGGGTTTCCCTCCCAGCTCCACCCTTGCAGTGCCAGTGAGGGATAGGAGAGCTGTGGGGTGAGAGTTTGATCCCTCTGTTCAAATGCACACCTAGATGCATGTGTGGCACCTCCTGGTGTGCTGCCCCAGTGGATAAGTTCAGTTGCCTCATCAGGCACAGCATATATTTATTTCAGTTGAGACATCCAATTTATATGGCACCTGGTGATTTGGTTTTGATCTCATGTCATGGTGATAATCGAGACAATGACCCTACCAGTTTAAAATTCTTCAGCTTGTGGGTAGGTGAGTGGGAGATAGTTTTTATGTCTTAGTCACCTGTGATAGTTGTTATTTTTTACACAAACTATTGAGAATGTTTTTATAACTATAGATAATAAAGAAAACACTAATCATGTTAAAATTCTCCCATTTTTTGGTCCAGAGCTGGGACTGGACCCCTCATCAGTGAGGAGCCCTGAAAGTTGGAGTAAAAAAGCAAGTGTTCCTTTAAACCTCTCATCTGTCTTTCTCTCCCAATGCCTTCTTTAATTTTATTCACATCATTTTAAGGGGTTATATTTGGCTTGTTTAGATTCCAGGATAGAAAATGTCCCAGCTGAAGACTTCATTTTTTTTAAGTTTATTTATTTATTTTGAGAGAAAGAGAGCAGGGGAGGGCCAGAGAGATAGGGAGAGAGAAAATCCCAAGTATTCGTAGTGGAGAGCCATAATGGGGCTTGAACTCATGAATTGAGATCATGACCAGAGCCAAAATCAAGAGTCAGACGCTCAACAGACTGAGCCACCCAGGCACCTCTGAAGACCTCAGATTCTAACCATATTACAAGAGTTGTCTGGTTTTGTTTTGTTTTGTTTTGTTTTATTGTTATTGCTGGGTTCCCATTGTGGGTATGCCATGAAGGAGCAATACAGATTCCTTGAGTAGTTTCCAGATCTGTAGGCCTCTTCTGTTCTCAGGAGCAGTTCTATCAGAGTAGGAAAACCTGATCTTGGATATTTAGTTTCAATCTTTTGTGAGAAGTTATAAAGATAATTTTCCACCTCTAGCTGTAAAGTGCTCTTGGTGCATAGGAAATTAAGTCCTTCAGGGGGATTAAAATCTCATCTGGGTTACCCTAATTCCAAAAGTTTCGGTTGTTAGAATTTTCTTGAATTTTCATGAAAAAGTATTTCATATTTCCCATGAAGATTCATTCTCCTTAGCAGTGAATTTTGAACTTTGTTTTCTTAAACATCCAAATTAGGTTTTCCCCTAGTTTTTCTGTTACTGATTTCTAACTCAACATTAGCGGTAACTTAGTCAAAAGGGCACAGTGCAGAGATAACAGTAGAAGGCACCTTCAACCCCACTGGGGAAGTGAGATTCCTGCTCCAAACAGAAACATTCTCACAATCTCAGCTTATTGGTTTGGAGCTTCAATTCTCTTATAATTTGTACTTTAATGGAATTGGAGGGGGACGGTGTGGAGAAGTGGGACTCTGTTTTTAGCCAGATAGTTTTGATGCTGTGTATGTGTATATTATTTGTCCTAAGTATTTCTTATTTCAATTATAATTTTTTTCTGTGAGCTGTCATTGATATAATAGTATTTTTAAAAAAGTTTTGTAAAACTAGGTAGTTTCGTATGTCAGCCTAGCACCCATTGGTGTCACCCATGCTAACCCTGCTGCTATGCATAAATGAGGCATGTCCACACCTGAATCGCCAGTGTCCCTCAGTGCCAGCAAGTGAAGCTGCTTACCAGGGGTGTCTCTGTCACTTCCCTCCACCCACCTCTCCTATGTCCCTATGACCCTACCCTGCTAGAGACCATTTCTCTCCAGAACAGTGCTTTTAAATAGATATATAATGCAAGCTTCATATGTATTTTTAAATTTTCTAGTAGCTACTTTTGGGAGAGTAAGAAGAAACTGGTGAAATTAATTTTAACATCTGAATAACCCAATATTTCCAAAATAGTATGGTCTCAGCATTTAATTGACATAAAACTTATTAATGAGTTGACTTTTTTTTTGAGATTTTATTCTTAAGTAACACGCAACGTGGGCTCAGACTCACAACTCCAAGATCAAGAGTTGCACACTCCACAGACTGAGCCAGCCACGTGCCCCTTAATTAGCATCCTTTTGTGTCTTCAACATCTGGAGTGTATTTTGTACCTATACCATTTCTCAATTCAGCCTAGCCATGTTCAAGTGCTCAGTAGCCACGTGTGATGAGTGGCTACATTATTGGACAGCACAGCTCTAGAGAATGATTCTATGTACACACTCCACCTCTCTTGCAGTGTCCGTTATTCTCATGGACCTCTACATCCCTGGAGTCTGTGAGCAACATCCCTGTTGCTCCCTCTTTTCTCTCTTTTCATTTGTCGTGTTTCTTTTCTGATCTGGAGACTCATTTCCAGTTCCTTAACATTTTGGCCTGATTTATTCTGTCTTGCTTTTCTTTGAGGGTCATAGTTTTTTCCTGTAACCCTCATTTCAGCCTTTTCCCATAGGAGGTGACATGCTTTTTTGTCTTGGTTGGGTATTTATTTGCAGTTACTTACTAATGATTATTTCCTTTGCCCCATTAGTTGAGTTAGACACTTTCCCCATTTTTTTTCAATATATGAAGTTTATTGTCAAATTGGTTTCCATACAACACCCAGCGCTCATCCCAAAAGGTGCCCTCCTCAATACCCATCCCCCACCCTCCCCTCCCTCCCACCCCCCCATCAACCCTCAGTTTGTTCTCAGTTTTTAAGAGTCTCTTATGCTTTGGCTCTCTCCCACTCTAACCTCCTTTTTTTTTTTTTTTTCCTTCCCCTCCCCCATGGGTTTCTGTTAAGTTTCTCAGGATCCACATAAGAGTGAACACATATGGTATCTGTCTTTCTCTGTATGGCTTATTTCACTTAGCATCACACTCTCCAGTTCCATCCACGTTGCTACAAAGGGCCATATTTCATTCTTTCTCATTGCCACATAGTACTCCATTGTGTATATAAACCACAATTTCTTTATCCATTCATCAGTTGATGGACATTTAGGCTCTTTCCATAATTTGGTTATTGTTGAGAGTGCTGCTATAAACATTGGGGTACAAGTGCCCCTATGCATCAGTACTCCTGTATCCCCTGGGTAAATTCCTAGCAGTGCTACTGCTGGGTCATAGGGTAGGTCTATTTTTAATTTTTTGAGGAACCTCCACACTGTTTTTCAGAGTGGCTGCACCAATTTGCATTCCCACCAACAGTGCAAGAGGGTTCCCATTTCCCCATTTTTTTTAATGTATTTTTCTTGACAGATCTCCAAATTAGCGTTAAACTGGACAACTGGAATGCATAAATTTAGAGGTGTGTAGCACCCCTTATGTTTTTGCCTTGATTAAAAAAATTTTCTTTAATGTTTATTTATTTTTGAGAGAGAGAGAGACAGAGAGACACAGAGTGTGAGCAGGGGAGAGGCAGAGAGAGAGAGGGAGACACAGAATCTGAAGCAGGTTCCAGGCTCTGAGCTGTCAGCACAGAGCCCAACATGGGGCTTGAACTCACAAGCCGTGAGATCATGACCTGAGCCGAAGTCAGATGCTTAACCGACTGAGCCACCCAGGCGCCCCTGCCTTGATTTTTAAAATATCATATGTAGCTATATATAATTTAGGATGTATAAGACCTCACTCTTAAGTACTGCTTTGCCTCGTTGAGTATTTTTGATAATCATTTTTATATCTTTTCTATGTATTTTAGGATTTCCATTAAACTGATATGAAATTTTGTGTTCTTTTATATGAAAAAGAAAAATTTATTTTTAAAAATTTCTACGTGAGTGTTATTTTTACCTAAGAAAGTCCATAAATACCATAAAACGGGCATATCAATGATGTTCTTTCCTGTGCTGTGATGGGATGTTATCAGCAAACAGAGTGTCAGATCTCAATGAGAGAGGGTGGAAAGTAGGATTTCTCAGAGCACCAGGGTCACAGGTTTTGGGGAAGGTTTCCATAGGTACATTGCTTGGGCCTGTCACTCTACCTGACAGAGCACTCCCTCCATGGTACCTTTTATTGTAGGCATGATGCTGTAAATGCTCTTTCAGCGTCTTGAAGGTTTTTACATTTGAGGAGTTTACAGAGAAGCCCCTCCACGTAGTCTTTAAGTCCCTTCTGTTGCTTCTTTGCTCTTTAGTACCTCCTCGTGACCTGGTGTTAGACTAGATCTATTTTTTTTTTAATGTTTATTTATTTATTTTTGAAAGAGAGAGAGAGAGCAGTAGCGGGGATGGGGCAGACAGAGATAGAAAGAGGGAGATACAGAATCCGAAGCAGGCTGCAGGCTCTGAGCTGTCAGCATAGATCCAGATTTGGGGCTCAAACTCACAAACCGTGAGATCATGACCTGAGCTGAAGTCGGACACTTAACCGACCAACTGAGCCACTCAGGTGCCCCTAGTGTTAGACTAGATCTTAGTATGGTCCTTGGACCAGCAACATCAGTGTCACCTGGAAACATGTTAGAAAAGCAGATTTTTAGGCCCCACACAGACCAGTGAATTAGAAACTCTGGGTGAGGCCCAGCAATCTGTTGTTTAACAAGCCCTCCGAGTGGATCTGTTGCACCAACATTTGAGAAGCACTATAATTAGATGATGTTTGAGTTCATGCTAACTTAGTACTAGTCACATGTGTCTGCTCACTGCTTGGCCCTTGCACAGGCATCTGGATCCTCTTGGAATCACTACTCCCCAGTGCCTTCTCCCGGACTTTGTAGTCCCTCTTACTTGAAGTCTGTCTTCCGCAGTCTCTGCACTTCCTGGCTTTAGTTTCTAGTGAGGTCTGTGGTATGTATATCCATGTTTATGACATTGTAGAAGTAGCCCGGGCTGGAATTGGCCTCTACTGCTGCAGGCAGTAGTGGTGTTCAGAAGGGAGGTGAGAAGCTGTGTTTGTGTGTGTCTCACAAAATAGACTGATGCTCTCTAACCGCTTTGTTTTTACTTCATCTTCTGTTGACTTCACAGTGTGAGTGCAGTTTGTGTGAACATCTCTACTGGTTTATGCATCTCTATGGTGCATAAATATAAGTATTTATGAACATATAAAGCCTGCATATGTGGATAAACTCTCCTTACATATAATTTATTTATCCATCATTACACATCTGTGGTGTCTAGCTGATTCCTCTGTCTTATTTTCTGCCACTGTAGCCACCTCTACTTGAATGTATATGAAATATCTTATTATAAAAATATACAAATTCTGTGTTTACTTTGTGTTTTTTCTCTCACTGTGGAGCCTCCTCCCCACTGGGGAGTCACTGTGGCACCAGCAGGTCTCCAGGCCCTTTGGGAGGCCCTGGCTCCTCCCTGACTTCTGCTCTAACTGCCTTCTCTGGCCAACTCTGTTGGAGCAGAAGGTGTTGCCTGCTAGCCTGTGGCTGCAGGGACATAGCAGAGGTGTGGGCAGCCATCTCTTACCCTCGAACCCCAGAGTTCCCACATGAGTATTTTACTGGTGTGTCTTTCCGAGGACAGGATTGTGCACATTTTCCTCATCTCGCTCTTTCTTTTTAAGAGTTTATTTATTTTGAGAGAGACGGAGATGGTACAAATGGGGGAGGGGCAGAGAAAGAGAATCCCAAGCAGGCTCCTCACCATCAATGCAGAGCCTGACATAGGGCTTGAACCCATGAAGAAGCTGTGAGGTCATGCCCTGAGCTGAAACCAAGAGTTGGACATTTAACCCACTGAGCCACTCAGGTGCCCCCCTCATCTCACTCTTGAGGGCTGTTTCCTCTACTTATTTATTTACCCCATTTGCCCATCATGTGCTGATGTCACTCATGCTGCCCTCCCATCTGTGCATAGGATGGGAAAGGCTCTACACTTGACTCTTTCGTGTTTTGTTTTTTTTTTAAACAATCTAATATCAACCCCTGAATATACCTTCCAGGGGTAACTGTCATCTTCCACATCTAGTATGATCCTTTGTGTACCCCCCTCCCCAAGGACTGTCTCTGTAATGACTTTATGCACAAACTGCACTTCTGCCTCCTACATTCCCATAAGTGCCCCCACCCACCCTCATCTGATTATTTCTTCACTCCCTCATATCCTTGTTTTCCTGTTCATTTTCTGACCTAAGAGGTGATTGCTAGCTCCTTAGTTTTCTGCCTCTGCCTTAATGTCTAAGTCATAGATTACTTTCAGGCTAAAAACTTCCCTCTAACCATCATTTTTACTCATGATCATTCACTGGAAATTAATTTTTAATGATTTGACTTTTTGGTGATTTAGACTCACCCACACCCCCTCACTGTCCAGTTATGGAGTTTTGTCCTTCCCTTTTTGTGATCAGTTTTATTTAAACTTTCTGAGTTTATTCCAACTAGAAATTCCTCCTATAGTGCTTTTGGGGAGGCACTGTTTTTAAGATCTCTGGGTGCCAAAGTAGCCTTATTCTAGTATTTTCACCATTGTTTCTTCCAGTGATTTAATAGATTGCAGGTCAATTTCTTCTTTGTCATCAGTGACACAGTAGTTTGTCTGGCTTTTAATTTCAAAGAATATTTCTTCAATTTTTTTCTTCTTAATTGATTTTCCTAGATGGGCATGACTAGTTTTTTTTTCCTCCACTGTGTTTATAATTTAAATGGATTTTCACATCTCTGAGCCTCAGAGTGCAATTAGGAGTATGGGAAATAGGACTCCTCAAAGCACAGAGATTAAATCTCAAAGCTCTGAGATTTATTAAGGAAACTCAGGTTCAAGATAAAGGGGTCCTGCAAACTGAGGGTTGATGGGGGGTGGGAGGGAGGGGAGGGTGGGCGATGGATATTGAGGAGGGCACCTTTTGGGATGAGCACTGGGTGTTGTATGGAAACCAATTTGACAATAAATTTCATATATTGAAAAAAATAAAAATAATTTAAAAAAAAGATAAAGGGGTTCTGCACCTTAATTCCAACTGTGGGTTTCCCCCCCCCCCCCTCCCCCCCCCCCCCCCCCCCCACACACATTCAAGCAAGTCTCAGACACCAGCTGGGTGTCCTACATTTCAACTGCATTCTGACATTACCTTCCTGGAGACAGTATCACATGGCACAGGTGAAGGGCTCAGTCCTACAAGACTCCCTCCCATCCCCCCATTTAAGATGCCAATTACAAGTCCATGTTGTCACCTGGGCTTTGACCAACTGGCTATAGATTGGAGGCTCCCACAACTCCCTCTTCAGGTTTATTTAATTTGATAGAAGGCTCACAGATTTCAGAGAAACATTTTACTTACTGGATTACCAGTTCATTATAGAAGGATATAGCTCAAGAACAGCTAGATGGAACAGCCATAGGGCAAGGTATGGATAAGGGTCACAGAGCTTTCATGCTCTGAGTGACCACTCTTCCTGAATCTCCACCAACCTGGAAGCTCTCTGAACTCCGTCTTTTTGGGTTTTTATGAAGGCTTTTTGGGTTTTTGCACAGGCAGGCATGATTGATTAAGTCATTGGCCACTGGCGATTGAGTCAACCTCCAACCCCTTTCCCCTCCCCGAAGGAGAGAAAGGGGTATGAGTAAGTTTGCAGAGTCACATCATCACCTGACCTGCTTTTTTTTTTTTTTTAATGTTTATTTCTTTTGACAGAGAGAGAGAGAAGAGAGAGCAGTGTTCATCTGATCAGGGGAGGGGCAGAGAGAGGAAGAGATAATCCCAAACAGGCTCCACACTGTCATCGCAGAGCCCAACAGGGGGGTTCAAACTCATGCATCGTGAGATCATGACCTGAGTAAAATCAAGAGTCAGATCCTTAACTGACAGAGCCACCCAAGTGCCCCTCACCTGACCTGCTGTGTTATATTATGTTTGACTTATTACAGGTAGCCTATCAGCCTAGGTTTCTCTTCAGTGACTGTGTACACACATGTCTACACATAGGGATCTGGATAATCTCAGAATCTTACCTCCAGTCACCTCCCCCCACCAGCACCCCAATCCTTTCTCTAAAGCTTTCAGTCCCTCCATTTCATGTATGCTCTTCACAGCCCCATGCCTGACTTTGGTTCGTAATGAGTTGTTAACAAGCATTTCACATTCACGGATACGAAACTCTTGAGGTATGCCACCAGGACTGGAATAGGTCACTGGGCCGATCCTCATTCCTAAACACCATCCAATGGGGAAGGCTGATACTAACATGCAAACTTTGTTTTTTTACTCCTTCAGGTAAAGAGATATTGGAAGATATTCTGGAGTAGGGTGTGAAGATTCAAGAGTAGTCTTCGAATATGTGCACCATGATAGGTCGTGGAGGTGTTTTGTGGGTGGGGCTTTGGAAGGTTCAGTTATCAGGAAATTGTAGATACTAAGGAAATCAGGAAAGAAAAGATAACCCAACTCAACCATTCAGGGTAAGCTCCCAAAGGGCTCTTTCTGGCTACTTAATGCCCAGAAGCCAGGCCTTCATCTCCTATCAACTCTACAAGCCAGTAGGTGCCAATGAGGTTCATATAGTGTCAGATCTATTCATGCCTTTCCCTACAGCCAGGACTTTGGGGGGCAAAATATAAGGGGCACCATAAAAGTTCAGTATTCAAGATAAATATTTTAAGGTAGTATCTTTGAAAATCAGAATTCATGCAAAAAAATCATGATGAACAAAACTGTCAAATTATGCTTCCTCTTCACTCCCCCCCGACCTCCCAACCACAACCCCTGTAAATTTATTCTAAGTGTCACCTGTCACCTAGCTACCAATTAAAAAACAAACAAACAAACAAACACCAAAAACAAACAAACAAACAAAAACAAAAAACCCAGGGACTACGTCTACCACCAGGGGGCCTTGTGCTCTTGGCCTCAAGTCCGGCCTCCCTATCTACCAAAACCCCGGGGACACAAGACCAAAGCTTGGAGTTAGCCCAGCCAATCCCGCTCTCCTCAAAAATAGCCTTGGCGTTCCCTGTCCATACTGGCGCCCCTCCTACCTCCGGGGACCAAGGCCGGTGTCGCTCTTATCCCCGAGTCCCAACAAAGCATCACTCCACTGCTTCATCCCTCAAGTGCTCTGCCGTGACCGGCGCCCACTCGCGCCAATCTGGACCCTGGTTTCTGCTACGGGAAGGGCACACGGGGCGGCGCCTTGGCATGAGTTACCCCAGTTCGTCCGCGCCGCTGACCGTCAGTGCACAGCCTGGCCACCCGCCTCCGTAGCACCGGCGGGAAGCCAGGATCACATATCCTAAAATCCTCGGGCACTTCTGCGACCCTCTCGTGGTCCGCAAGATCTCACTGCCCTTCGGAGGAGAAATAAGTGCACCTTGCGGTCTGGGCATCTTAACAGTGGGCTCCTAAACTTGGTTGTATGAGAGGTGCAGAAGTCAAAGTCACCTTGCAGTTAGCAAGCCTACTCACCCACCACCTCTCTGTCTCAAAGACTACACAGTCCAGAAGCCCGTGCGGCCACTTCCGCCGTCCCTTCCGCTCCCCCTGTTTTTGAGTTGACGTAGCAGGAGCATTTCCGGTCCGTGGGATCCGCCACTCGCTGTTTGGAAGTGGCGTCGGCACTTCATTCGGGATTTTCCCGTACTTCTGCACTTCGTTCCCGAGTCTCAGCCTCAGGATCGGCAACGTGCACCCCGCGTTCCGTGAGTGCCCTATAACCATTGCCTCGTCCAGTCAGCGCATCCCTCTGCTTGTCCCTGTTTTACTCGTGGGGGAACAGGCTGCCTCTGTACTCGGGCGTTCTTCTGTAGGCACCTCCAGGCCTTTATATTTTCATTCCAGCCCATAAGGTTAGAGACGGACCCCCCACGCCTCTGCAGGGGGCCATGGGCTCCACTCCCTGGCCAGAGCTTGGGGCTGAATGTGAGGGTGCTCGGTCACCCTGGACCCTTTTCCCAGGGCTCTGGATGGGAATTGGGTTGTGCTGGTGATTTCTGGACACTCTCAACCCGCAGTTGTGGGGCTCCGGAGCCGACCCCCCCCCCCCCGACTCTTGGGGAGGGGCTTCTCCATAGGGGCATTTCTCTTCACATCCCCAGATCTGTCTTCTGAGACTTTGCCCTTCTCCAGAGAGAGCATTCAGGAGACCAGGAAAATGGCCACGGGGCTCCTGAAAGCCAAAAAAGAGGTGAGAATTTTCATCAAATTCCATGCTGGCTGCCAACAGAATGGCCCTGTTCCTTTTTCTTGCACTGCAGACTGCCTTGTTGGTATTGGGCCAAGTTCACTCCTGTTCGTGGAGGCGTGGTGGCTCATCTGACATAGAATCCCCCCTTCACCATTCCTTTCTGTTTCTTCCATACCTCGGCCATCCTCGAAATGGTCAGTTTGAACAGCACACGTAAAACAGTTTAAATAAAAATACAGGAACATCCAAGCTTAATTGTCCAGTGATAAGGATGAAGGGTAGGGACAGCAGAGATGCTTGTGACCTGAGGTGGTTAGGGAGGGCTTCCAGAAGAAGGGCTGTCAGAACTGCCCCTGAGGGTTTGGCAAGTTGGAGAGTTGGCAGAGCAGGGAGGAGAGCAGGAAGCATGGTTAGTCTGAGGCAGGGCACAGTGCCCTGGCCACAGTGTGGCAAGGTTGTAGTGGTTAATAGAATGCTTTCAGGTTGATTTTTATGTGCTGGTGAAGATACAGACGCATGGAACAGAGAGGAGTTTGATGGTCTGACCTGAATTTTACATTGAGAGCCTTTTCAGCATTTGGAGATTTCACCAAAAATTCTGGATTGCCTGCTTCTCTGAAAATAAACTGCTCTTAACTCTGGTGTCAGGTAATTCACACTGAACAGTGTCTTCATCATTTGGACAGGTCCTGCCGAGTTTATTTGCTGCACTTTTCACAATACCTTCCAAACTGAGGTTGAAACTATTGACCAGCTATCATTTTGCCTGCCTCTCTCATTTATTACCTATCTTGCCCCTGAAGGATTTTCATTTTTCACCTCTGAGTCTGGGTGGCTAGGTTGAGTGCCAGACTGAGGCGTGTAGATTTTGTCTTTGAGTAAGCTAGGTTTTGAAGGATGTTGAGAAGGAATTTGACATAAGGAAATCAAAGGCATGGATGTATAGGGATTTAAGGGGAAACTTTCTTTTTTTTTTTTTTTTAAACGTTTTTATTTATTTTTGAGACAGAGAGAGACAGAGCATGAACGGGGGAGGGTCATAGAGAGAGGGAGACACAGAATCTGAAACAGGCTCCAGGCTCTGAGCTGTCAGCACAGAGCCCGACACGGGGCTCGAACTCACGGACTGTGAGATCATGACCTGAGCCGAAGTCGGACACTTAACCGACCGAGCCACCCAGGCGCCCCTAAGGGGAAACTTTCTAACCCCTGTCAATGGTAGCTGTGATGACCTTCCCTTAATTGAATGTGATTAACATTTATCGAGCACCAACGCAGTTGCCAGCCTGGTTTACTATGATTTTTGACACGCATTACTTGGTTATTTCAGATCTGCTTTGACTATCCATATAAAAACAAATCAGGAAAATTTAAACAGAAAATGAGACGTTGATTTAATCCTGAGCTTCTGTGGTAGTGATTTACAATTTCCTGGATGTTATCAGAACAACTATGAGAGTTCTGTGTTTCTCATTTGTAAAATATTTCATTCATTTGAAAGTGTTAGTACCAAGAATGCATAATAAATCTAATTGAGGACATTACCTAACGTAACATTGAGTCTTTTGTGTGTATTCTTCACCACCTCGTAATGTTAATAGGAAAGCGTTATGATTTCTGGGAAAAGCTAGATATTTGTGTGGGCTGATTTTTCCTGCCCCTAATACTTAAAAAAAAAAAAAAAAAAAAAAGTATTAGGAAAAATTGATCAAAGGGTACAAGCATTTGAATGGATAAGTTGTTTAAGATGAAACTTCTGTGCCTAGAGGAGTACCTGACACATACTAAATGTTTGGTGCATAGAGGAACCACAAATTTAAATAAATTTATTTGAAGGAACTAAGTATCAAAGGAGTTTCTGTTGTTTGTATTGTTATGTTATTTGGGGCGCATAATTAACTACATGTTTCAGGGGGTTTGCATAGACCATGCAGGTACTCTGATATGCATGACAGCTGAATTATGCAAACCAATTTAAACAAATATGCAGTAGGATATTAGGTGTCACTGCCAGGGACCTTTGCCTGAGAGAACAAATGAGAATTTGTAACAAATGAGATGGGCTGGCAGGCACAGGGTATTGCTAAGCCTCAGCATTTTTTCGTTGATTTCATTGAACAAATTTGCTGAATGTCTGCTGTGTGCAGGGTACTTGGTGGACAACATTCAGTAATGTGGAGGGGCACAGCCTGCACACTTCCGAGTCTTCCATTTTGTTTTGGGATTCTGTTACCATTGGGGTTTTTGTTTAATTTTACACACACACACACACACACACACACATACACACACACACTCGCACATACACATTTTGATAGACCTTAATGATAAAATCACTATGTTAAAGCTAGTACAGTGTATCTATCCAGACAAATTTTTCATAGGTGGAGGGTTAGGGTTACCAACACTTATCCCACTGGATGTGATTTATATAATAGTGCAATGAGTGGATGAACCCATCCACTATTAACCAAGTTGGGGGAACGTTTGTATTATTATTTTTAATTGCAGTATAGTTAACATACAGTGTTACGTTAGTTTCAGGTGTACAATATAGAGGTTTAACAATTCCATACATCACCCAGTGCTCATCACCAGTTCAGTCCTTAATCTCCATCACCTAGTTTACCCATCCTGCCACCCACCTCCCCTCTGGTAATTATCAGTCTGTTCTCAGTAGTTAAGATTCTGTTTCTCAGTTTCTGTCTCTCTCCTTTGCTTGTTTGTTTTGTTTCTTAAATTCGACATATGAGTGAATCATACGGTATTTGTCTTTCTCTGACTGACTTATTTTGCTTAGCATTATATGCTCTAGTACCATCTATGTTGTTGCAAATGGCGCGATTTCATTCTTTTTTATGGCTGAATAATATTCCATTATATATTTATACCACATCTTCTTTTTCCATTCATCTATGATGGATACTTGGGCTGCTTCCATTATTTGGCTCTTGTAAATAATGCTGCTATAAACATAGGAGTGTTTGTATTCCTTTGAGTTCATGTTTTTGTTTTGTTTTATTTTGTTTTGTTTTGGGTAAATACCCAGTAGTGTGATTACTGGATGGCGTGGTAGTTCCTATTTTAACTTTTTGAGGAACCTCCATATTGTCTTCCACAATGGCTGCACCAGCTTGCTTTCCCACCAACAGTATAAGAGGGTTCCGTCCACTTTGGGGGAACATTTAACTTGCTCGCAGTTATTTTAATTATTGTAAATTTTGCTTCTATGATCAATCTTGTGCATGCAATTCTTTTTTTTTTTTTTAATTTTTTTTCAACGTTTTTTATTTATTATTTTTGGGACAGAGAGAGACAGAGCATGAACGGGGGAGGGGCAGAGAGAGAGGGAGACACAGAATCGGAAACAGGCTCCAGGCTCCGAGCCATCAGCCCGGAGCCCGACGCGGGGCTCGAACTCACGGACCGCGAGATCGTGACCTGGCTGAAGTCGGACGCTTAACCGACTGCGCCACCCAGGCGCCCCTAGTGCATGCAATTCTTTTTATAGATTTGTATTTACTCTCATAACAGGAATATGATAAGGTAAATGGAAATGACTGTTTTGAAGCAGTGGGGACTCACACCAGTTGGAGCTTTGGAACTTTGCCTGTTCTAAAACATTTGATACTGTGGATTATTTCTTCCATTTTTGAGGCCCCCTTCTTCCATCACGATGTCTGCTTCATGTTGTGCAGTTTTCTTGTTTTTGTTTTTATTGTTATACTGTGTAGTTTTACATCCCCAGGGTAGACCTGCCAGTGCAGATCTTTTTTCTCATGTGAATGTTCACAATCGTGTCCCAATTTATTTCCGCGTGTTGATATAGTCCTTTGCTACCCACTGCGTGTTTCTATGATTCTCATTTTCCCCAAACATTACGGTAACATCAGTTTTCTGTTCAGAAACCCTCCTTCAGTGGCTCATGACAGTGTCTTAGATATTCAGGACACTCTTCATTTCAAATGTGTGGTCTTTTCTGACATGTTCTGATTATTCTGTAAGTGTGTTTATTGCCAACACAGTGGAGCCATCATATATACTTTTAACATAGATTAATTCATTTTTTAGGCACTTGGCTGAAGAAAGGGAAAAAAATAACTGTTCAGGTCATTCAGATGAATCTGTCCTCTTTTCCAAGTAATGACTTCATGCTCCAGAGTGAGAGAAAAACAGGAGGACTGAGTCTATTCCTTGCCAAATCTAAGGAGTTTCTGACAGCATTAGCATCACAGCAAGTCAAGGATGATATTGGTTGTAAAGTATTTTTCATCTAACATGACATTCCTTTATCAGTTTATCAGTGAGCCTTTGCTGCGTAACAGACCACCCCAAAGCTTATGGACTTAAAACAAAATAATTTATTCGCACACAATTTTCTAGGTCAGCATTTTGAACTGGGCACAGATGGGTGTTTTGCAGGTTTCACCTGGGCTTGCTCATGTTGCTGCAGTCGGGGGGCAGTTTGGGACTGGAGACCATCCATGCATGACCGTTACCAGGCTAGTTACCAGGCTAGTTGATTAGGGTGCTCGGCTTGTTTTTTCCCCACGGGTCTGTATTTTCTCTATGTTATACTTATAAACTGCTTAGTTGCCTCTTTAGCTCTTCTC
The DNA here is from genome assembly GCF_023721935.1 of Panthera uncia. Classification (NCBI taxonomy): domain Eukaryota; kingdom Metazoa; phylum Chordata; class Mammalia; order Carnivora; family Felidae; genus Panthera; species Panthera uncia. The sequence goes on from NW_026057588.1 coordinate 15,013,741, forward strand.
TTTCTTTCTTTTTTTTTTTTTTTAATTTTTTTTTTAAACATTTATTTATTTTTGAGACAGAGAGAGACAGAGCATGAATGGGGGAGGGGCAAAGAGAGAGGGAGACACAGAATCGGAAGCAGGCTCCAGGCTCTGAGCCATCAGCCCAGAGCCTGACGCAGGGCTCGAACTCACGGACCGCGAGATCGTGACCTGAGCTGAAGTCGGACGCTCAACTGACTGAGCCACCCAGGCACCCCAAGCTCTTCTCTTTCTTATCGTATGTAGCTAGGAGCATCCAACGGAAGCCTATAACGGGGTTCCCAGAGATCTCTTTAGCCAGATCTGAAAATCATGAAGTGTTTTTTTCTATTTTCCAAACTAGCACAGGTGACATTTTTGCCAGCATGTAGAATGCATTCCCTTTCTCAAGCCGCCATGGTGGTTTCCTCGCTACACTTCTAGTCTGCACTAACAGTTTGTTTACTACTTTTCCAACTTTTGCTAATAGCCTGGTTTTTTTTATATTAAAATTTTTTTTAATTTTATTTTTTAAATTTGCATCCAAATTAGTTAGCATATAGTGCAACAATGATTTCAGGAGTAGATTACCTTAATGCCCCTTACCCATTTAGCCCATCCCCCCTCCCACAACCCCTCCAGTAACCCTGTTTGTTCTCCATATTTAAGAGTCTTATGTTTTGTCCCCCTCCCTGTTTTTATATTATTTTTGCTTCCCTTCCCTTATGTTCATCTGTTCTGTGTCTTAAAGTCCTCATATGAGTGAAGTCATATGATATTTGTCTTTCTCTGACTAATTTCACTTAGCATAATACCCTCTAGTTCCATCCACATAGTTGCAAATGGCAAGATTTCATTCCTTTTGATTGCCAAGTAATACTCCATTGTGTGTATATATATACCACATCTTCTTTATACATTCATCCATTGATGGACATTTGGGCTCTCTCCATACTTTGGCTACTGTTGACGGTGCTGCTATAAACATTGGGGCACGTGTGCCCCTTCGAAACAGCATACCTGTATCCCTTGGATAAATGCCTAGTAGTGCAATTGCTGGGTTGTAGGGTAGTTCTATTTTTAGTTTTTTGAGGAGCCTCCATACTGTTTTTCAGAGTGGCTGCACCAGTTTGCATTCCCATCATCAGTGCAAAAGAGATCCTCTTTCTTCGCATCCTCGCCAACATCTGTTGTTGCCTGAGTTGTTAATGTGAGGCATTCTGACAGGTGTGAGGTGGTATCTGTGGTTTTGATTTGTATTTCCCAGATGATGAGTGATGTTGAGCATTTTTTCATGTGTTGGTTGGCCATCTGGATGTCTTCTTTGGAGAAGTGTCTATTGATGTCTTTTGCCCATTTCTTCACTGGATTATTTGTTTTTTGGGTGTTGAGTTTGATAAGTTCTTTATAGATTTTGGATACTAACCCTTTATCTGATATGTCATTTGCAAATATCTTCTCCCATTCTGTCAGTTGCCTTTTAGTTTTGCTGATTGTTTCCTTTGCTGTGCAGAAGCTTTAAAAACAATTTTTTTAAATGTTTATTTATTTTTTGAAAGAGAGAGACAGAGCATGAGCGGGGGAGGGGCAGAGAGAGAGGGAGTCACAGATTTCGAAGTGGGCTCCAGGCTCCGAGCTGTCAGCACAGATCCTGACACAGGGCTCAAACTCAGGAACCATGAGATCATGACCTGAGCTGAAGTCAGATGCTTAACCAACTGAGCCACCCAGGTGGCCCTACTAATAGCCTCTGTTGTTCCTGTTCCCAAAGCTAATGCCATGTGTTTTCGGTATTTGTTATGGTAGTTCATTTCTATCTATTGGTTCTTCATTTCTTCATTTCTATCGGGCTTAAAACAAAAGTCATTTGTTAGCTCACAATTCTGTGGGTCAGCCATTAGGCTTGGCACAGATGAGTGGCTCTTCTATTGATTTACCTGGCCTTACTCATGTGGCTGTGGTCAGCTGTGCTGACAGCTCAGAGCCTGGAGCCTGCTTCAGATTCTGTGTCTCCCTCCCTCTCTCTCTGCCCTCTCCCACTCATGCTCTGTCTGTCTCTCTCTTTCTCTCCCTCAAAAATAAATAAACATTAGAAAAAAAAAAAAAAAGAAAGAAAGTCCAGGGGCGCCTGGGTGGCTCAATTGTTTGAACCTCTGACACTTGATTTTGGCTCAGGTCATGATCCCAGGGTCATGCAATCCAGCCCCATCGGGCTCTGCACTGAGCATGGAGCCTGCTTAAGATTGTCTCTCTCACCCTGTCTCTCTCTGCTCCTCCCCCGCTCATGCACTTGCACACACTCTCTCTCTCCCTCTCTCTCTCAAAATAAAAAATAAAAAGAAAGTTCAGAGCCAGGGTACACTTGGAGGGGTTGGTTCTCTCGCTTCATAAGATTATCAAGGACTAGGAGTCGTTCATTCCTCTCGTCGATTTTGCTCACAGTGTCAGCCTCATCCAGGCTGGTTCCCCTCACAGTCATAGGATGTTTATTAATAGCAACTTTAAACTTCACGACCACCCTAAAAGTAATATTATTCAAATACCCATTTTTAGAAAATTGAGACACAGAAATGTCATGTTACTGGTACAAAGTCATGGGAGAAGGAGGGCTGTCATTTAAACATGGTTGTCTCCAAAGTGTGCTTGTAGCTACTATTTCTCAAACTTTTCTGTGAATCAGAATCACTGAAAAGGCTTGTGAAAGCAGATTGCTGGGCCCCACACCCTAGAATTTTTGATTCAGTGGTTCTGATGGGGCCTAGGAATTTGTATTTCTAACAAGTTCCTCAGGGGTGCTGGTGCTGTGGGTTCAGGGACCACACTTAAAGCCAGTGCACTTATCTCTACTGCCTCAGTTGGGTCATCTGTGCCCACCTTTGTGAGCATCACAAAAAGGATGGACTCCCTGTCACTCCATCTGAAAAATGAAGTCTTCTGCTAGGATCCAGCAGCAGGCTACTTGTGTCTTGTCAGGTAGCATCAGCCTCAGATCCATTTTTCAGCTGACAAAGGGACAGATTGCTTTTACACCAGTCTGGCCTCCCCTTGATTTGGCTTTAGTGCCCCACGCTGCCAGCTGAGTTGCTAGCCAGTGAGAGAGGTTTGGAACAGGTCATGGAGTGTCATCCATTTAGAGTTAGCACACTCCCTATGTGTATGGTTCTCCGACAGAGAAACCATGAATTTTTCCAGGGTTGCAGGAATACCAGTTGTGTTAAACTTGTTGAAAAAAATGTGAGTTGGTCTCCAGTGTAGCTACTTTGTCAGCGATTTCAAAGTATTTGTGTGTATATGTGCGTGTGTGTGTGTGTGTGTGTGTTCATTCTAAGAAGGGGTTGTAAAATCAAATCACCAGAAGGACTAGGCAGGTATCTGAAGGAGTGAGTAGTCTTTTTCTTTCCAATATTTAATTATGAAAAGTTTCAAATCTACAGAAAAAATACAAAGACTTTAACATTGACTCACACACCCACCACCTACATTCAATAGTATTTTTTTTTAACGTTTCATTTTTGAGAGACACAGAAAGACAGAGCGTGAATGGGAAAGGGCAGAGAGAGAGGGAGACACAGAATCCCAAGCAGGATCCAGGTTCTGAGCTTTCAGCACAGAGCCTGACACGGGGCTCGAACTCATGAACCATGAGATCGTGACCTGAGCCGAAGTTGGATGCTTAACCGACTGAGCCACCTAGGCACCTCTAGATTCAATAGTATTTTGCTACATGTACGTTACCACCTGTCCATCCACATGTACACTCCTCTACCATCAGTTCAAGGGTATTACTCAAATACTACCTTAAATGCACAGTACAGGATTTTATATTCCTTTGGCCTTTCAAACCCTCTGTAGTCTGTTACAAACTACCTTCTGTCTTTTCCAGCTAGCCACTTTTCTTTTTTTTTTCTTTAATTTTTGTTTTAAATTTATTTTTGAGAGAGAGACAGAGACAGAGCGTGAGCAGGTGAGGGGCAGAGAGAGAGACAGAAACACAGGATCCGAAGCAGGCTCCAGGCTCTGAGCTGTCAGCACAGAGCCCAATGTGGGGCTCGAACTCGTGAACTGCGAGATCATGACCTCATCGGAAGTCAGATGCTTAACTGACTGAGCCACCCAGGAGCCCCATAGCTAGTCACTTTTCATTCTTTATTTCCTCCCATTCTATATGTCTTTCCTGGAGTGCCCACCTCTGTTCTTTCTCTTTGACCCTTCAAAATACTGTGTGCCCTTTAAGACCAAGATCATACCTTCCTCTCATAAAACCTGGTCTCATCTCTCTATCCTGAGATTCCTCTGACCCAGTGATTTTAAGCCATGGCTGTACTTAGGATCATTCATTCATTCATTCATTCATTTTTAAGTTTATCCATTTGAAAGAGAGAGAGAGCAGGGGAGGAGCTGAGACAGATGATCCTAAGCAGGCTCCATAACACCAGCACAGAGCCTGACAGTGAGACTCGAACTCATGAACCTTGAGATCATGAGACCTGAGCCAAAACCAAGAGTCAGACACTTAACTGACTGAGCTACCCAGGTGCCCTTACTTAGGCACCCCATGGAACTGGGTGAGTCAATCCGTTGAGCGTCTGACTCTTGATTTGGGCTCAGTTCATGGTCAGGGTCTTGGGATCAAGTCCCACATTGGGCTCCATGCTGAGCATGGAGCCTGCTTAAGATTCTCTCTCTCTTTCCCTCTGCCACTCTCCCCTTACTCACACTCGGAAGGAAGGAAGGAAGGAAGGAAGGAAGGAAGGAAAGAAAGGAAGGAGGGAGGGAAGGAGAGAGAGGGAGAAAGGGAGGAAGGAGGGAAGAAAGGAAGAAGGGAGGGAGGGAATGAAGGAAGGAAGAGCTAGGGATGAGGGGTAAGAACCATAGCTCTCATTCATCCTGTCTGTGTTTTATTTATAATCATTAGTTTGGTGGAGGGCTGGTTCTGGGATTACTGTAGGCGGGGGACAAAGTGGGGTCCTGTCTTAAAGCCATTCTACAACCAGTATAGAACAGTTGCACTGATAGGGGACAGGAAATTTGGGGAAGGGTCCCCTGAGAGGGGAGAGACACAGTATCATCCCTCAAGGAGTGATGATGTTCTGAGAAAGGATGCAAAGTCAAATCACCAAAGGGAACAGGCAGGTAGCTAAATGAAACAGATAAGGTAGGAGTTGCAGCAACCTGCCAATAACATGCCTAGGGTAATGGACCCCCAGTGTGAGTCACGTTCAGCCAACTGTGGCCCTGCAGCAGTGCAAAGCCCAGAGTAGTCAGATTTATGGATTTTTTTTTAACAGGACTCATAAGTTGATATTTTCATGTGAAATCATACATTATATAAGTAATATAAATAAAACTTTTAATGCTTTGTATGGCTCAAACTAACCCTATCTGTGGACTGCAAGTTTTGCCCTTTTTAAATATTTATTTTAGGGGTGCCTGGGTGGCTCAGTCGATAAAGCATCTCACTTCAGCTCGGGTCAGGATCTTGTGGTCTATGGGCTCAAGCCCCACGTCGGACTCTGTGCTGATAGCTCTGAGCCTGGAGCCTGCCTCAGATTCTATGTCTCCCTTTCTCTATGCCCCTCCTCTGCTTGTGCTTGGTTTCTCTCAAAAATGAATAAACATTTAAAAAATTTTTAAATAATAATAATAAATAAATATTTATTTTAGAGAGCGCGAGCGCTGATGGGGGTGGGGCAGAGAGAGAGGGAGACAAAGGATCCAAAGCCAGCTTGAGCTGACAACAGAGAGCCTGATGGGAGACTCATGCCCCGAGCCAAAGTTGGATGCTTAACTCACTGAGCCACTCAGGCATCCCTTGCCATTTTTTAAAAGACAGAAAAACTGATGGGGTAGGAAGAATCTCAGAACTGGATAACTAGGCTCCTTGGAGCTTGGTTTCTGCATACCTCCACGCCAAGACACCTCACCAGTACTTCCATGCCAAGGGCCATTATATTTTCCCACCTTCCAAAGTACAGCGTTCTAGGTAGTAGAAGGCCATTTGAAACTTTGTTCAGGGAATAATAATAATAAATGCACATTCAGTCATCTAAAAATACTTGACTGCTTAGTGTTTGCAGGCTCTGTTCTGGGCATCAGGGCAATAGCCCTGTGAACAATGCATATGGAACTTAGAGTCTAGCACAGAGTCAGAAAATAAATATGAGTAACATGTGCGTTATCTAGAGTGAAGGGGATACATTAAAGCAGGAGAGGGGAATAAGAACCTGAATGAGAAGGAAGAATTTTCATAGAATGGCCAGGGAATTCCTCTCTGGAGCGCTCACTGTGTGCAGCAGACATTTGTCTTGAATCCTTACATTTACCAACTTCTCTGATCCTCAGCATAATCCAGTAAGATAAATGCTGTTTTTCTTGGTTCACAGAGGAAACGGAAGTGCTGATAGGTTAACTAATTGGCTGAAGAGTACTCTAGTTGGGGACAGGTGAGTTCCAAATCTAGTTGGGGACAGTGTGATCTGAGTCCACAGTCTTCCCAACCACCCACTTGCACTCTTCAGGCCACATCAGGGCAGTGGCAGTGTGAGGGAGAGGGAGGGATGGGTCCTGCTACAAATACCCAACCAATACCCCTGTTGGTTGGTATTCACCCCCTCAAGACACTCAGCTGCTTCAAGCAGGTAGAACATAAATGCTTAGATCAAGTAGTCTCTAATATCCTTCAAACTCAGTAAGATGATTATTTTTTATTGTTTAAGTTTGTGCCTGTGATGGCTTCCTCTTCTTTCTACCTAGATTTAAAGCTCCCAATGTGAAGGGACTTGTATTTTGCTTTTATTCCCCATAGCAGCTAGTCTAAGATGTTGGCAGTAATAGGTGCACAAATGGTGCCAGCTGGATAAAGATAGGAGAATAATGGTCTTTTATTTATTTATTTTGAGAGAGAGAGAGCACAAGCAGGCGAGGAACAGAGAAAGAGGGAGAAAGAGAGAATCCCAAGCAGGCTCCACACTGTTAGTGCAGAGCCTGATGTGGAGCTCGAGTTCACAAACCGTGAGATCATGACCTGAGCCAAAATCTACAGTCAGAAGCTTAACTGAGCCACCCAGGTGTCCCCAGAATAATGGTCTTTTAACCCTTGGCACTAAGGTCATATAGGGGAAGAAAAAAAAATCAGTTTTCCTCTACCTGTTTTGAGTTCATTGGCCAGGGCCTTGTAAATTACACTGACAAAAAGACAGATTAACAAGAGAAAAACAGAAGTTTATTAATATGTACCTCATACCTACACATGGGAATATTCAGTGTTGAGTAACTCAAAGGGGTGGTTAGAACTTGGGCTCATATAGCATCTTAACAAAAGAACAGTAACTTTTTAGAGATGTGACAAGACCAAGGAAAAGGATTTTGAGTTTCCAAGGTGGCAAGTTGTGGGGAGGTAAATACATGGGAGAACTGATGGAAGGTAGGGGCTAGTTAGTAAGGTTTGTTGTATAAATTCCTCTGGTGCCATCTCCTGGCTGATAAATTGTTTCCAGTGACTAACTTCTATTCTTCCTGGTTGGGGGGAGGGAGGGGAATACCCTCACAAATTTATGTTCTTCTTTTAGGAAGATAGGAGGAGTGCAGAGAGCTTTTCTTGTATCTGCTTCTGCTCAGTTTCCTTCAGCTCAAAATAATACTTATTTCAGGGGCTCCTGGGTGGCTCAGTCGGTTGAGCACCCGACTTTGGCTCAAGTCACGATCTCACAGTGGGTTTGAGCCATGCATCCGGCTCTGTGCTGACAGCTTGGAGTCTGGAGCCTGCTTCGGATTCTGTCTCCTTCTCTCTCTGCCCCTCTGCTCACACTCTGTCTCCCTCTCTCTCAAAAATAAACATTAATAAAAAATAATACTTACGTCAAAATGGCATAGTGGCATATCCTGTTACCCTTCATTTACAAAGTAGGGTTTAGAAATCTCTGCCTCCCACAGGGAAGCCTTTTCATTCCTCATCCTGAGTTGTGAGCAAGGCGAACTCCTGGATGAGCAGCAGTGTGTTTTGTGTTAAAGGCATTCGTGGCATTCAGGGATGTGGCTGTGGACTTCACCCGAGAGGAATGGAGTTTGCTGAGCCCTGCCCAGAGGACCCTGCACAGGGAAGTGATGCTGGAGACCTACAACCACCTGGTCTCACTAGGTAAGGATGGCTTCCCTTAGCACTTAAAATCTGTCCCACAGAGTATTTTCTACACACCATGAGGAAAGCCTACCATGAAGCAACTGTCCTAGGGTTGGGCTTAAAAACAATAATTTACATTTTCCCTCAGGGTAAATCTGGATTTATTAGAATTAGAAACAGGTGGATTTACTCATGTTGCATATAATACTGTGTTTCCAGTCCTCTTTCTCAAGTCTGGGGCTCTCCTCTCTTTTTACTTTATGTTGTTTGAAACCTAGGAGATTTTCATTCACCAAGTATTAATATGCTGATTTTCTGATTAGAGTCACCTTTACTTACTCAACTCTTCTTCTGTAGAGAGTTCACTATTTTTTAATGGTTTTTTTTTTAATGTTTATTTTTGAGAGAGGGGGAGCAGGGGAGGGGCAGAGAGAGAGGGAGACAGAGAATCCCAACCAGGTTGTCAGTGCAAAGCCCAATGTGGGGCTTGAACTCACGAACCGTGAGATCGTGACCTGAGCCGAAGTTCGATGCTTGAACAACTGAGCCACCCAGGCACCCTGAGAGTTCACTGTTATAGGTCCTTTGTACCACCTTTTGGGTTTCCCTCCCCATTTTGGCTCTGAGTTCTGGAATGGCCCCTTGAGCCCATAACCAAAAATCTCCTTGTTTGTTTTTTCCCCCTGTGAACAGAAATTCCATTTTCCAAGCCAAAACTCATTTCTCAGTTGGAGCAAGGAGAAGAGCCCTGGATTGAGGAGAAACGATGTCCGCTGGTCCTCTGTCCAGGTAAGTATGACACAGGGAAGATGGGACCATCTGCAGCTTGACAGATAGGGAAGGAGGACACATCTCTCGGGTACAGGAAAGAAGCTCTTCTCGGGTCTCCTAGGTCGTTGGTAAGTCTGCCTGGCATGAGTTCCCTTCCAGAATATCATTTTCAGTTGAGGGAGGGACTTTCTTGGTTTCCTTGTCTCTTTCCTCTACCAGGAAGCCTCCCTTCCTCTTACTTGGCTTGCCTTCTTCGTCATGTTTAGTCTTTCCTCATGCGTGGGCTTCTTTCTCTCATCGTGATCTTAAAAACTGTACCTGCCCCATGGATATGAAGTCTGCTACTCTTCAGATACTTTCCAGTTTCTCTTAGGCGAAACATAATCGATTATCTCTACATGTCCAATTCCCATAGTTTAAAAAATGCATTACTCAGTAATGAAGATTAAGTTCCCATGAGCCAACATCCTAGCTTAAAAAATAAAACATTACCTAAACAATTGAAGTTCCTATTTCCCTTTCCCAGATTCTACCCTATACCTTCCCACACCTCTGCCCAAAGAGTAGTGTTTTTTCAAAATTAGGGATTTATAATTCTATGCATGGCTTTTTGTTTTGCTTCATAAATATGAATCCCTCAACTATCTATAGTTGTTTGGCATATTTTTAAACTTTACATTAGCGTCATCATAATATGTATATCCTTCTGTAGTTTGCTGTCTTCACTGACACTGAGTTTATAAGATTCATCCATGTTGATACAGGTTGTTCTGGTTCATTCATTTGCACTACTATATCGTGTTTATTGTAGTCTATGCATAATTAAAATACAAAATTCATTTATCCATTTTATTTTGTTGGACATCTGTGGTTTTACCAATTTTGGCTATTAAAGAATGCAACTATAAACATTATCATACAGGTGTCCTTGAGCATAGAAGCATTTGTGTCTTTAAGATATGTGCTCAGGAGTAGAGTAGCTGAGTCAAAGAGCGTGCACTTGTCCATCTGGCCTAGGCAATGCCAACTGGCCCTCAACAATTGTTTCATTAGTCTGCAGGGTTGCCATCACAAAAGGTTTTAGTTTTTGACCATCCTTTGGGTATGAAATGGCATCTCACACTAGTTTTAATTTGCTTAGCACGGAGTTTGAGCATCTTTTCAAACGTTCATAGGTTGATTAGCATTGAATTCTGTGAATTGCCTGTTCAAATCTTTTGCCTGCTTTTCTCTTTCTTGTCCATTGGCAGAAGTATTTAAATAAATCCTGGAAATGAATCCTTTGTTAAATGTATTATGTCCATCTTCTTCCAGTCTGTGGGCTGCCTATATGCTTTTCAAAAAGCTGTTTGATTTTGAAATAATAGAAGTCTCAATCTAAAAATAATGCAGAAAGTTCCCATCTACTCTTCTCTCAGCTTTCTCCAATTTCAAAACCCAAGAAGTTGACATTGGTACAGTACTATTAAATAAACTGCAGACTTTAATCAGATTCAGATTTTGTCAGTTTTTACAGGTACTCTTTTTTTTTAAGTTTATTTATTTATTTACTTAGAGAGTGTGCAGGGGAGGGGCAGAGAGAGAGAGGGAGAGAAAGAATCACAAGCAGGCTCTGTACTGTCACTGTCAGCCTGGAGTCCGACATGAGATCATGACCTGAGCCAAAATCAAGAGTCAAATGTTCGGGGCGCCTGGGTGGCTCAGTCGGTTAAGCGTCCGACTTCAGCTCAGGTCATGATCTCGCGGTCCGTGAGTTCGAGCCCCGCGTCGGGCTCTGGGCTGACAGCTCGGAGCCTGGAGCCTGTTTCAGATTCTGTGTCTCCCTCTCTCTCTGACCCTCCCCCATTCATGCTCTGTCTCTCTCTGCCTCAAAAATAAATAAACGTTAAAAAAAAAAATTAAAAAAAAAAAAAAAAGAGTCAAATGTTCAACCAACTCAGCCACCCAGGCGCCCCTCATTTCCTACAGCTTTACAGTAAGTCTTAGTGTTTGGTAGGTTAAGTCCTCCCATCTTATTCTTCACGTGTCTTTGTAGCTTTACCCATTGAACTTTTACAATCAACTTGTCAGATTTCATAAAGTATCCTGTCAGGATTTTGTTGTAGTTGCATTGAATTTATATATTAATTAATATACATGTATTAATATATTAATTTGGAGAAAATTGACCTCTTTTACAATATTAAATCTTTCTCTTAGTGTGGTGTATTCCTTCACTTATTTATTAATACATCATTATTGCTACCTTTTGGTAGGCTTTATAACTTTCTGTAAATGTACATCTTTAAATTTATACGTAGGCTTATTTTTTTGGAGAGCTATATTTTTACAAACTAAATTTGTATAATTTCTTTGTTAAAATATGTAACTAAAATTCATTTCATCATAATGATCATATACCCAGTGGCCTTGTTGAGTGGTTTAATTAATTCAGTAATTTGTCCTGTGTATATTCTTTGGAGTTTCATATGTAGACAACTGTTTTACCTGTTTATTTTGCCTTTTGTTGTTGTTGTTGTTTTTGTCTTTGTTGATCATGTCTATTGTATGTTTTATGTCTGAACTTCTGTTTAATATTTCCTTTCTCTTCTTACTTTGGGCTTATTTTATTATTCTTTTTCTGTTTTTGAGATAGATGCTTAACATTATTACGTTTCAGCCTTCCTTCTTGTCTAGTATAAGGATTTAAGACTATAGATGTCCTTGTATCCCTAACACATATTTGCAGCTTCTTTTCCACCTCTGAATCCTTACCTCTGGTACCTTGAGCCCATAAGGCTTTGGTGTTTCATCACTATTTCTCCACTGCTGTGGTTGTGTGTGTCAGGAGTGCTCTTTAGCAAGAAACTCACAAACGAAATTCTTACCCTTCCCTTTCCATTGCTTTTTTAGTGTAAACTCTCTCCTCCAACCAGTTTCTGGTTGCTTTTGAGTGTTTTCCAGTGACTTTAAGTAATTATTTCTTGTATTTATCCAGTTTCATCATTGTTTTCTGTAGGGGATTCTTGTGACCAATTCAATTTATATATTTTGGACTTGAGATTTGGAAATTATTTCAAAATTACAGAAAATTTGCAAAAATAAAATTAGTACAGGGGCACCTGCGTGACTCAGTTGGCTAAGTATCCAACTCTTGATTTCGGCTCAAGTCATGGTCTCACAGCTTGTGAGATCGAGCCCCACGTCGGGCTTGCTGATAGTGCAGAGCCTGCTTAGGATTCTTTGTTTCCCTCTCTCTCTGCCACTCTCTCTCTCTCTCTTTCTCTCTCAAAATTAAATAAAAATTAAAAAATAAAATTAGTACAAAGAATACCTTATATCCTCTACACACACATATGTGTAAATATATATGGCATATATGTTATTATAAAATAGCATCATAAAATTACCTATTAATATTTTACATTTGCTTGTGTGCTATCTTATGTACTTGTTCTCCCATCGCCTTCTCCCCTCTCCAGATGTATGTGGATATATTTATGTATATATATGTGTGCATGTAGGTTCATATGTGCATTTTGTTAAAAGATTTTTTTAAGGAGGGCAGTGTTGTCATATAACCATGGTAGTTATCAACGTCAATAAATTTAACTTTGATACAGTAATGTTATCTAATATCTACTTCTCATATTATAATTTTGTCAGTAGAAGCAGTAATATCTTTTTTTACTCTGCAGAACATCCAATCCAGGTTTAGGTAGCACATTGACATGTCATGTCTATTTAATCTCCCTTAATACAGATCATTTCAGTAACCTTTCCTGTCTTTTGGACACTGACATTTTAGAAATACACAGTCTTACAGTTCCTGTTTTTTTTAAAACTTCATTGAGATATAATTTATATGCCATAAAATCTACTTATTGTAAGTTGCATTATTTTTGGTAAACGTTTATTGTTGTATGATCATTTCTTCCATTTAACTTTAGAATAGTCCATTGTTCCAAAAAGTTCCTTTCTGCCCATTTGCATCTATTCTTCCTCCTGTCTGAGCCCTAGGGAACCACTGATATGCTGTCTCTCTAGATTTGCTGTTTCTGGACTTTTTCTATAAATGGTATCGTAAAATATATAGCTTTTTGTATCTGGCATAATGTTTTTGAGTTCATCCGGGTTGTGGCATGTATCAGTAATCCATTCCTTTTTATTTCCATATAATATTCCATTGTGTGAATATAGCAATTTTGTTTACCCATTCACAGGTTGATGGATATATGGGTGGTGTCTACTTCTGGCTATTGTGAATAGTGCTGCTAAGAACAATCATGTACCAGTCTCGATGTGGGCATACATTTTCATTTTGGGGTAGATAAGTAGCTATAAAATTTCTGGATTGTATGCTTTGTTCATATTTAACTTTTTAAGAAGCTGCAAATTGTTTTCCAAAGTGGCTGTACATTTCTATTAGCATTTCTATGTTACATTTCCGTTTTCTATTTTTACATTTTCTGTTAGCAGGATGTTAGAGTTTCACTTTCTCTGCATCCTTGTCAGCACTTGGAATTGTCTCTAATTGTGATTGTAAACATTCTGGTGGATGTGTAGTGGTATTTCACTGTGGTTTTAATTTGCATTTCCCTAGTACTGATGATGTTGATCTTTTCATGTGCTTAGAACCATTACATATCTTCTTTAATGAAATAGCTATTCAGTTCTTTTGCCCATTTTTCAATTGGATTGTTTTGTCTTCTTTTTCACTTGTAAGAGTTGTTCATATATTTTAGACACAGTCCTATATCAGATATACGATTTTCACATACTTTCCACTCTATAAAATGAAGTTTCAGAAGACAAGTCTGTGGCTTGGCTTTTCACTCTCTTTAATGGTGTCTTTTCTTTCTTTTTAAAAAAAATTTTTTTTAATGTTTGTTTATTTCTGAGACAGAGACAGAGCATGAGTGGGGGAGGGGCAGAGAGAGAGAGGGAGACACAGAATCCGAAGCAAGCTCCAGGCTCTGAGCTGTCCCCACAGAGCCCGACATGGGGCTCGAACTCACAAACCATGAGATCATGACCTGAGCCGAAGTCGGTTGCTCAACCGACTGAGCCACCCAGGCACCCCAGTGGTGTCTTTTCAAGCATAAGTTTTACACTTTAGTGATGTCCAGTTTTTAAATGGATTGTGCTTTTGGTGGTGTAACTAAGAACTTTTTTGCCTTTTGTTTGGAGTGTTCGGTTTGTTCATATTTAATACAATTATTGATTGCATTAAGTCTGCCATTTAGCTATTTGTTTTTTATATGTCTCATGGTTTTTTTTATTCGTCTCCCTTCCTTTTGGCACAAATATGGAGTTTTTGAAGTTATTTTCTTAGTGCAGCTCTAGGAATTAAAATATGCATCTAATTTATCACAATCTAGTTAATAGTTTCAGTAAAATAGATATTTTATAAAGCCCACAATATGGTGTTATAGGCCTTTTATGATAATCTTAGGCACTTTAGAGAAGTTAAGAGAAGAAAAGAGAAAAATATACAGACATAGTCTTTTATATTCACTTACATGTTTACCAGTGTTGATGGTCCTCATTTGTTCCTGTGGATTTGAGTTAGTGTCTGGTGTCATTTCTTTTCAGCCTGGAGGACTTACTTAGTATTTCTTGTAAGGCACGTTTGCCAGCAATAGATACTTTGTGAGTACTTTTTAATCTGTGAATATCTTTGTATCAATTTTTTTCTTCTTTTTTTTAAATTTAAATTTTATTTTTAAGAGAGAGAGAGAGAAAGAGCGAGCATGGGAGGGGCAGAGAGAGAGGGAGACACAGAATCCGAAGCAGGCTCCAGGCTCCCAGCTGTCAGCACAGAGTCCGATGCAGGAGTTGAACTCATGAACCGTGAAGTCATGACCTAAGCTGAAGTCGGACACCGAACCCACTGAGCCACCCAGGCACCCCTATCAATTTCATTTTTGAGGGATACTTTTGTAAGAATAGAATTCTCCCTGGCTAGCTTTTCTTTTTTTTTTTTTTTTAATTTATTTTGATAGAGAGTGTGCACATACATGCACATGGGGTAGGGGCAGAGAGAGAGGGAGAGAAAGAATCCCAAGCAGGCCCCTATACTGTTAGCTCAGAGCCCAATGCAGGCTCGAACTTATGAACCATGAGATCCTGGCCTGAGCAGAAATTGGAAGCTTAACCAACTGAGCCACTCAGGTGTCCCCTTCCTTGTTAACTTTTTAACCTTTATTTCAGCACTTTGAATAAATCACTCCACTGCTTTTTGGTCTCCATTACTTCTGATGAGAAGTTAGCACTAATCATACTGTTTCCTCCTGTGCATGTTGAATCATTTTCCTTTTACTGGTTTTAAGATTTTCTCTTTGTCTTTTTTTTCTGATAGTCAACAATCTGGCTATGATGTGTCTCTCTAGGACTTTATGTTTTTCTTGGGGTTTGTTGAGCTTCTTGGATTTGCAGATTAATGTTTTTCATCAAATTTCAGACTTTTTAGTTACTATTTCTTTGGACATTTTTTTCCTGTTCTTTCTCTCTGTTGTCTCCTTCATGTGTCCTCGTTGCGCATAGATTGGTTTATTCGATGGTGTCCCACAGGTTTCTGGGGCTCTTTGCTTTTCTTCGATCTTTCTTTCACCTGTTCTTCAGTTTAGGTAATTTCTATAGATTTATCTTCAACTTCATTGTTTCTGTTACCAACTCAAATATGCTGTTGGATCTCTCTAGTAATTTTGTAATTTCAGTTATTTGACTTTTTAATTCCAGAATTTCCTTTTACTCCTTTTTAATAGTTTTTATTCTTTATTGAGATTTTCTATTTCTTAAGTAGTCATACTTTCCTTTAAGTTTTTACACACTGTTTCTTTTAGTTCTTTAATTATATTCATAATACCAGCCTTGAATGCTCTTTTTCCCTCGTACATCAACATCTGGGCCACCCAGCAAAGTTTCTGTTGGCTACATTTTTTCCTCCACATAGGTCACTCTTTCCTGTTTCTTTGAAAACTGGATATTTTAGATACTGCATTGTATCCCTTCTGGTATCTCATGTTTCCTGCCTAGATGTTGTTGCTGTTTTTGGTTTAGAAACATTTCTAACCTTAATACAGGGAATATGCTTTTTCTGTGAAGATGATGTTTCTGCGTGATTTGTTATTTTATTCTTGTGTTTATTTTTAATCCTGGCTTCCTGTTTTCAACCTTGTGTCTGCAGAGCTTAGTGAACTGTGACATTAGCAATAGGTTGTGTTCAAAGACTTTGAGCCAGTAAGGCTTCCTGCCTCTGCCACTGGATGAGTGTGTGGGGTGGGGAGCTCTAAGTTCAGATAGTTTTCAAGCCTTTTCTGGCCTTTTACTTTCCACTGACCCCTCTGATGTTTTCCTCTTTACTTGGTTGTAGCCTCTCTATCAGGCAGGGTTATGTGCATCAATCACATCAATCTTCCCTGCTTTTGCAAACAGCCTTTCAGTCAGCCAGGATTGTGTGGAGAGTTTATCAAGCCCTTCCCTGGCTCTCTCACTTTCAGGTTTCCCTTGCTACATTTCTGGATGGTCTACCAGTCTTTTTTGTTGTTGTTCCCAACCAAGACTGAACCTCAGACAGCAGTCCCTGGTGGCCTTCCGTGTTCATTTACCACCTAGATCACATTTATGGACAGTTCCACTGGGCATTGGTTTTTCACCTCCCCCTCAAATCAAGTGACTGCCCCTCTGGCAGCGGCAGCACTGATCATTCTATGGCCTGTCCTAGTATAACGACCACACCAACCAAGCTGGGGGATTGGAAGGGTGAGAACAGCTCCAGGCAACAATGCTACAGATTCCCACTTTTCTTATCTGGAGTTCAGTATTTTTTGTGAATAAACACTTCTCAAGTTACTGTAGGTTTTTGATTGATTTCTGGAATTAAACTTTGTAGTCTGTCAGGTATTGTGAAAATAAGTTTTTAGTATGAGTTTTCCACATTGCCATAGAACAAGGGTCAAAAACTTTTTCTGTAAGGGGCTACATTAGTAAATATTTTAAGCTTTCCAAGTTATGTGCCCCATTGGTTGGTTGGTTGACTTGCTTTTCTTTCTTTCCTTTCCTTTCCTTTCCCCTTCCCTCTCCTCCTCCCCTTCCCCTCCCTTGCCCCTCCCCTTCCTTCTCTCTTCTTTCTTTCTTTTTTCTTTTCTTTCTTTCTTTCTTCCTTTCTTTTTCTTTTATCCTTCCTTCCTCTTTCTTTCTTTCCTTCTTTCCTTCCTTCTTTTTCTTCCTTTCTCCCTCCCTCTCTCTCTCCCTTCCTCCCTCACTCTCTCTCTCTTTCCCTCTCTTCCTCACTCCCTCTCTCCCTCTCTTTTTCTTTCCCCTTCCTTCCTTCCTTCCTTCCTTCCTTCCTTCCTTCCTTCCTTCCTTCCCCTAGAAAGGTAAAATCCATTTTTAGCTGGTGGGTCATACCAAAACAGGTTGCAGGCTGAATTTGGCCTACTAGACAAGTTTGCTAACTCCTGTACTTAAAAATGTAATGTTTAAATTCAAATGAAAAATAGCCATTTTTTATGGATGAAAGGATGTCTGAGTGGGAGACATGCTGTGATATAAACATATTATGAATGACCAACAGGCAGAGTAAAATGGCCCAGGCAACCCTACCTATGGCTACTCTGACTAAATATATTCTTTTTTCACCAGGATCAAAGCTAGAAATTCAACCTTATCTCCCCTGCCCGTTGGCATTCTCTAGTCAGCGAGGCCTCAGCCAACATGTGTGGCTCAGGCATCTTCCTCAGCTCTTCTCAAGTTACTGTGCAGGAAATCATCTCCGTCCAGGGAAACCCTATCCAGAAGATCAGAAACAGCAGCAGAAACAACTCTTTGATCAAGCCTGCTTGAGTGACAAAGCAGAAATTCAAGAGACAGAAGACTCCAAGCCCTTGTTCAGGAGAGTAAGCAGAAGAGGCCCTTGGGAGGTGTTGTCCAGCCCACTGCAAGAACAGCCAGTCAGGTCCAGGGAAGACAACACGGTGCTGGATATAGGGCCCAGCCTAGGCCAGAGGACAGACCTTGAGGAATCAGACAAAGGATCGCGTGGTGTAGAAGTCTCAAGATTTGGGTCAGTCAAATGTGGGGAGTTTGGGCGAGGCTTTTTGAGGGAGTCAAACCTGCTCAGCCTCCAGAAGATGCATACAGGGGAGACACCTTACTTGTACACTGAGTGGGGACAGGGCTTTAGCAACATGTCAGTCCTCATCAAAAACCAGAAGAAACACTCTGGGGAAAAACCTTATGTGTGCAAGGAGTGTGGACGAGGCTTTACCTGGAGGTCAAACCTCATCACACACCAGAGGACACATTCAGGGGAGAAGCCTTATGTATGCGAGGAGTGTGGACGAGGCTTCACCTGGAAGTCAAACCTCATCACACACCACAGGACACATTCAGGGGAGAAACCTTATGTGTGTGAGGAGTGTGGACGAGGCTTTACTTGGAAGTCAAACCTCTTCACACATCAAAGGACACATTCAGGGGTCAAGCCTTATATGTGCAAGGAATGTGGGCAGAGTTTTAGCCTGAAGTCAAACCTTATCACACACCAGAGGGCACACTCTGGGGAGAAGCCTTACGTTTGCAAGGAATGTGGGCGTGGCTTTCGCCAGCATTCACATCTCATCAGACATAAGAGGACACATTCGGGAGAGAAGCCTTATGTGTGCAGGGAGTGTGAGCAGTGCTTTACCCAGAAGTCACATCTCAGTAGACACTTAAGGACACACACAGGAGAGAAGCCTTACGCGTGCGCGGAATGTGGGCGCCGTTTTAGTTGGAAATCAAACCTCAAGACACACCAGAGGACGCACTCCGGGGTTAAACCTTATGTGTGCCTGGAGTGTGGGCAGTGCTTTAGCCTGAAGTCAAACCTCAACAAACACCAGAGGTCACACACGGGGGAGAAGCCATTTGTGTGCAGAGAATGTGGGCGAGGCTTTACCCGGAAGTCGACTCTTATCACACACCAGAGGACACACTCAGGGGAAAAGCCATTTGCGTGCAGGGAGTGTGGACGAGGCTTCAACGATAAGTCAACCCTCATCTCACACCAGAGAACACATTCAGGGGAAAAGCCTTTTGTGTGCAGGGAGTGCGGTAGAAGGTTTAGCCAGAAGCCAAACCTCTTTAGGCACAGGAGGGCACACTCGGGTCATATGCCGTTTGTGTGCAAAGAGTGTGGGCAGGGCTTTTGTGATAAGTTAACTCTCGTCACACACCAGAAGGCACACTCCGGGGGAAAGCCTCACGTGTGCAGGGAGTGTGGGCAAGGCTTTAGCCGGCAGTCACACCTCGTTAGACATCAGAGGATACATTCAGGAGAGAAGCCTTACATTTGTAGGAAGTGTGGGCGAGGCTTTAGTCGGAAATCAAACCTCATCAGACATCAGAGGACACACTCAGGATAGACACCTTGTGTGTACAGCGAGTGTAGTGAAATCTTTAGTCAAGAGTCCTATTTCACAAGATGCCAGAAGTCACACCTAGTGGTTTTAGTAAGAAGTCAGCCATTACCAGACACCAAAGTGGAGACAGCTACTTACATGTGACAGGAATGTTCACGAGCCCAATGGGAAGAGTCAACCTCTCCAGTCCACCTGAAGGAGAACTACTGGCTCATATTCAGGAGCTCTGGCTTCCCCCAGTGGGGATGGTGGGTTGTGGAAGATCAGGTAACTTGATGGAGGGAGCACTTAGAAGTAGATTGAAATAAAGGAATAGAGACTATTCTAATGTCATTTCCTGAGAATATTTAAACCCTCCTTACACAGTAGCCTGGATGTTAGAGATAACAGCAATAATAGAGCTCGCCCCTTAAAATCTGTCCGACTTTCTGAGAACAAGGGACTTGACAGAGACCATTGCTGATTTTATCTTGCTTTCCCAGAGCAGGACCCAGCAGCAGTCAGTTTCAGGGAAGTTTGGGAAATGATGAATTCATGGAGACAGAGGTAGTATGTGGGTAGAAGAAGGTTTTATTATGCAAAAGGGCTTACAAGTGAGAAAGACCATGACTGTCCTAGCTCTAGGTTTTGGGAGGAAGTATCCATTTTTGCTTGCTTCCAGGGGCTGTCTCTGGTTTCCAGGTTGAATCCATACTGAAGATACTCTTATTTACCGATGTATTTAGACTAGAAATGTATTATATGCTTTTATGAAGAAAACTGGTAGTAATTTTTGTGAATTTGACTTTCAAACCAAAAGTTAGAATATTGAAAAACAACTGTCGCCATGAACTTGACAGCTTTCCACTACTTAGTCTTTTGTGACAAGATTGCTGATGATATTAATGAATGTGATTTTGTAATACCATATAATGAAATACGTAAACATTTGGAAGATCTGCCTAACTCACTGAACAAGTATTTTCCAAATGATTAGTGTGTGATGCTACAAAATCATCCATGGTGATATTAAAGTATAAGATAGGCAAATGGATTTCAGTTTAAAAGATAAAGGTACCCGGCTGGCTCAGTCAGTAGAGCATGCAGCTCTTGATCTTGGAGTTGTGAGTTCGAGCCCCACCTTTAGGGATAGAGTTTACTTTAAAAAAGAAAAGAAAAACCAAAAACAAAAATTAAAATTAATACCAATCTTTAATTTTTTTTTTTTTCAACGTTTTTTATTTATTTTTGGGACAGAGAGAGACAGAGCATGAACTGGGGAGGGGCAGAGAGAGAGGGAGACACAGAATCGGAAACAGGCTCCAGGCTCCGAGCCATCAGCCCAGAGCCTGACGCGGGGCTCGAACTCACGGACCGCGAGATCGTGACCTGGCTGAAGTCGGACGCTTAACCGACTGCGCCACCCAGGCGCCCCAATACCAATCTTTAAAAAAAAAAAGAGATAAAGGCCAGAGTCCACATTACAGTAACCTTTAAAAAATTATCACTTGTTGACTTTTGGTATACTTTGGTATAGTCAAAGAATAATATTAACAAATATCTGAAAAGGTCATTAAGATACATCTCCATTTTTTAAATTTGTACATGTGGGGTCATATTATTTATCTCAGCAAATTAAATGCAAGAGCACATATAAAATACTAGCTATATTAAGATTAAAGAGATTTTCAAAAATACAAGATAATGCCACTCTTCTCACTGATCTATTTTTTTTTAATTTTTTTGGTGGAAAATATTCAAACCCAAGTGAAAGTGAAGCACTTTACTTCTCATTTAAAGTGCATTGTTTCTAGATGTTTATGGTTTTGGGGTACCTGGCTGGCTCAGTCAGTGGAGCACGTGATTCTTGATCTCAGGGTGTGAGTTCAAACCCCACACTGGGTGTAGAGATTACTTAAAAATAAGTCTTTAAAAAAAAACAAACAGGTTTGGGGTTGCCTGGCTGGCTCAGTTGGTGGAGCATGCGACTCTTGATCTCAGGGTCATGAGTTCAAGTCCTGTGTTGGGTGTGGAGCTTAACAACAAAACGTTTAGATGTTTATGGTCTATATCTCACAACAAAAAATACTTCACACACACTTAAACACCAAAAAAAGAAGTTACCTAACATGCTATTATACTTAATATAATTTAAACTAGGCATGGGGCACCTGGCTGGCTCAGTTGGTGGAGCATGAGAATATTCATCTCTGCGTCATGATTTCGTCCCCATGTTGGGTGTAGAGATTACTAAAAAAAATAAAATAAACTTAAAAAAAATTAAACTAGGCATAGAAGAAAATTACCAAATAACACAAATGCAAAGGAAATGCTTGTTAACACCCACTGGCAGATGTAAACCTACAATTTAAGTATGCTGCTCTATCTAGACAAAACACACAAATCTTGGGGAATACTCATTGCTAGAACTAAATTATATAATTACTTAATCTCTGTGCCTGTCGCTATGTCTCTTCCTGAATATTCTTGCCAATTTTTCTATTTTTTATTAAAATCTATTCTTTTAATCTTTCCAATGTGTTTTTAACTTATATTTTGTTAATTTTTGTTAATATTTACTAATATCTTGAAGCTAGTTTTTATTAATTGCTTTTTGAAGCTTATTCAATCATACTTCAGGTTTTTTTTTTACCTTTTCCTTTTTATTTTCTTCTGAAAGTCAAATCAGTTATAATTTTTATCTTTATTTTTTCTTTTAGCCAAGAATTACTATTTCTACAAATGGCTAGATGGATGTATTCATTTTTACACTCTCCTAGTATTTAGTTTTTTTAAATTTTATAGCATTATAGTCAATATATTTTTGTAGTTTCTTCCATTTTATTAAAAAATGTTAATGTATTTATTTAAATTCAAGTTAGTTAACATATGATGTAGTATTGGCTTCAGGAGTAGAACCCAGTGATTCATCACTTCATATGACACCTAGTGCTCATCCCAACAAATGCCCTCCTTAATGCCCATCACCCATTTAGCCCATCCTCAACCCACCTCCCCTCCAGCAACCCTGTTTGTTCTCTGTATTTAAAAGTCTCTTATGGTTTGCCTCCCTCTCTGTTTTTGTCTTATTTTTCCTTCCCTTCTCCTATGTTTATTTGTTTGGTTTCTTAAATTCCACATATGAGTGAAATCATATGGTATTTGTTTTTCTCTGACTTATTTTGCTTAGCATAATACACTCTATTTCCATCCACATTGTTGCCAATGGCAAGATTTAATTCTTTTTGATCGCCAAGTAGTATTCCATTGTATGTATGTATGTATCTTCTCTATGCATTCATCTGTGGATGGACATTTGGGCTCTTTCCATACTTTGGCTATTGTGGATAGCACTGCTTTATAAACATTGGGGTACGTGTGTCCCTTCAAATCAGTGTTTTTGATTCCTTTGGATAAATACCTAATAGTGCAATTGCTGGGTCATAGGGTAGTTCTATTTTTAATTTTTTGAGGAATCTCCATGCTGTTTTCCAGAGTGGACTTCCAGTTTAATTCATAAAGTTTAGTTTTGAATCTAATCAGGCTCTGAATTTTCATGTATATCTTTTTTTTTTTTTTTTTTTTAGTTTATTTATTTTGAGAGAGAATAGGGGAGGGGCAGAGAGACAGTGAGAGAGAGAATCCCAAGCAGGCTCCACACAGAGCCCAATATAGGGCTTGAACTCACAAAATGAGATCATGACCTGAGCTGAAACTGAGAGTCAGATGCTTAACTGACTGAGCCACCCAGGCACCCCAGTTTTCATGAGTATCTTAAAAAGCAAGTATGTAACATGAGTATGTGTATTTTAACAATATTCTACCAAAATTAACACAAAAGGTTATAAATGTTGATGTTTTTCTATATCGTTACCTTATTCTCCTGTTGTTTTGTATTAATTTCATATTTATTTCTATGTTAACATGTGAAATTAGATTTGTAATGTAAATATAGATACAAGTAATATTAACAGAATAAGCACCATTGTACTCACCCCAGAAGAAGTAGTAAGCCTTAATTATTTTTAAAAACTTAGCACTTCCATTTCTGTAAGTGAAATAGTAAATAAATTTATGGTCATGTTAAGAAACACTTCTCCATGTATTGCCATCAAATTTTGCTTAATACATTTCAAGGCTATTTTATTTAGATCTACAGAAATTAATAAAATTTCTTCTTGATGGATTTTCTCTTTTAAAACCATTGAGCAACCCCAGGTCCCATTCAGTGCTTCTAATTAGTCCGTTCTCAGTACTGTTTGCATTTGCCTTTTTTGGTAGTATTTGCTATACTCACTTTTTCATTTTCATCTTGATATTCTTGTTTTGTGAATAGAGCATCCTATTCAAGTACTGGAAGCCACAGTCAGAACAATTAGGTAAGAAAGATAAATACAAAGCATCTAAATTGGAAAGGAATAAGTGAAACCATCTCTATTTACAGACATCATTTTATATATAGAAAATCCAAGTGAACTCAAACTGATAAAGCTAATCAACAAATTGAGCAAAGTTATAGAGTACAAGATCAACAAACAAAAATCCGAGAAAATAGAGAATTCTGGTTTCTTGAGGGATCTTGGCTGATGGGTTGCCACTGAGTAATGAATTGGGTGACCATGGGGGTATGAGTACTATATACCCTTTAACTCAAAGTTTCTTAGATTTGGCCAATGGGAGCCCCTTCAAGCTGGCCTCTTGTGTCTTGCTGACATGTTTCCATCATTCATTAAGCATCTCCTTAATTTCTGACAGATAGTAAAGGCTCATTTTGTACTTTCTCAGCCCCGGCCCTGGAATTCACCATTTCTCTAAGAAATTATAGTTGCTTTCAGTGGAGAATGATATTTAGGAACCAAGACCTAGGTAATAGGTGTGCTCATTGGTCTTAGACCATCTCTGCTGACAGAGCTAGGAAATTTACGTGTGTGTGTGTGTGTGTGTGTGTGTGTGTGTACACAAATACCTGTTTATATCTGAAAAAAAATCAGTTCATATGGATACTTCCAATTTCAATCCAACATCACAATGTTTATTCTAACCTTCCTTTCCACATCTGTAACTCCCTTTTCTTTCTTTTTTAACGTTTGTTTATTTTTGAGAGAGACAGAGAGACAGCATGAGCGGGGGAGGGGTAGGGAGAGGGGGAGACACAGAATCTGAAGCAGGTTCCAGGGTCCTAGCTGTCAACACAGAGCCCAATGCGGGACTCAAACCCACAAACCATGAGATCATGACCTGAACCGAAGTTGGATGCTTAACCGACTGAGCCACCCAGGTGCCCCTGTAACTCCATTTTCTTATAGTGAAAAACCTGGTTCTCATTATCCATCATATATTTACTTATTTGCTCATTCTTGGAATACATATTAAGTAGTTTCAGAATTGCTAATGCATACAATTGTGATAAGCATACCTACTCATTGGAGTTCATTATTTTTGTAGATCTTTTTGTCTTTGGCCTGAGGACAAATTACTTACTACATTTGAATTACTTGGGTTAGTTCTTTTTCCACCCTTCACTGTGGTTATGTTATTCATTTGATTTCTGTTTGTGTTTAGTTTTAGGGTTCTCTTCATCTTTGCTGTTGTGAACACATTTAGGGTGTCTCCCATGATTCTCACTCCTAATAACCACACTGTTGAGTAATCCCCTCCCCTTGAGTGTGGGTGGGACTATGAGCAGCTTCTAACCAACAGAATATGGTAAAGATTATGGGCTATCACTCTTGTTTTTATGTTAAATTGTATGGCAAAAGTGAAGGGATTTTGCAAGTGTAATTAAGGTTCCTAATCAGTTGACTATGTAGGGGAAAGGGAAATTATACTAGGTGGCTCACCTAATCTGGTAAACACTTTAAGAGGGCCTCAGTCAGGGCACCTGGGTGTCTCAATCAGTTAATCGTCCAACTTCTGGCTCAGGTCATAATCTCATTGTACATGAGTTCAAGCCCCACTTTGCTGACAATGCAGAGCCTGCTTGGGATTCTCCCCCTCTCTCTACCCCTTCCCCACTCACTCTTTCTCTCTTTCTTAATAAATAAAAACTTTAAAAAAAGAGCCCTGAGTTGGGCTCTGTGCTGACAGTGTGGAGCCTGCTTGGGATTCTCTCTCTCTCCCTTCTTTCTGTCCCTTCCCCCACTCTCTCTCAAAATAAATAAGCATTTAAAAATTTAAAAAAAAGAGAGACTCTGAGAATCAAAGATTTTCTCTTTATTGCTAGCTTTGAAGAAACAAACTGCCATAAATTATTTTTTCTTTCTATTCTTTTTAAAAGTAGGTTTCACATCCAGCACAGAGCCCAATGTGGGGCTTGACTCACGACCCTGAGATCAACACCTGAGCTGAGATCGAGTCAGATGCTTAACTGACTGAGCCACACAGGCACTCCAAACAGACTGCCCTGAATTCTATAGTCACAAAGAAACTATTTCTGCCAACTACCTAAAAGAGCTTGGAAGCTAACCCTTTACTTGTCAAGCCTACTGATGAGACTGCAGCCCACCTGACAGTTTAACTTCAGCTTTGTAAGACCCTGAGTAGAAGAGCCAGCTAAGCCCAGATTCCTGACCCACAGAAATTGAGATAAATGGGTCTGTAGTAATTGGTTGTATAACAACAGAAAACTAATATTTGTTAATTTTATCTACTCTTTTAATATGTGAAACACTAACATTTCTAAAAGTCTAAACTACACAAAACAGTTCACTCAGGGAAGTATAACTCCCTCAATCACTTCTATTCCCTCCCCTCCCCATATGCTCTTCCCCTTCTGGATTTGGACTCAAGGCATCAGAATGTCTGGCTGTGGGCTGATGTGCCAAAGCCAACAAGAAATAGATACGGCAAGAATTAGGTTCTCTCAGCCAACATGCAGAAGCTGCAATGAAAATTAGGTTAAAAAAAGCTGGAAGGCTCTTGAGAGAAGAAGAAAGTCATATAAATTCCTTGTGATACATCAAAATACAGGTAAATGAATATGCATTTAAATATTTTAGGATAAAACTCAAATGGTTTTGGCATGTATCATTTTTTCATGATTTCACACTAAAGCCAAATTTTTGCAATTACTCAACCAACTGCATTTGATAAAAGGTATCTACTATGAAAATAAATGATATAAAATACTTTTGATATAATCATTCAGCTGCTAAGCCAACTGAACGTTTTGCCAAGTGGAGAAATAAATACCTTTATTGTAAAAGCCACTTCCACTTGGGCATTACATAACTTCCAGCTAAAAGCATCTTAATTGAAATTCCCACATTCTTACTCCAACTGCCAACCTTTCCACTGAGCTACATCCACGTCTAAATGCCTACTTGATATCACCTCTTTAACATTCAACAAGTATCTCAAGCTTAACATGACCTCACCCTACATAGTCACTGTTTACCATCTTAGTAAATGAAACTACCATTCATGTAGATGTTCGGGATGAAAATTTAAGTATTGTATTTAACTTCTTTCCTTCCCATTCACATCCAAGCATCAGCCAGCCACTCCTGTTACTTCTACACTCAAATTGTATCATTTTGACCATTTTTCATTGCCTCCAACATTTACTTCCCTACTTCAAAGCACCCTATCTTAACAAAATCAGTGGTGTCCAAACAGATTGTAGAGGAAGCAAACCTGCCACTGACATTTAGAGACCTGGGTCAACATACAAGTAGAAGTCGCCAGCCAGCTCCCTTCTCTTAACCATCTCCACCTTTGTCCCACACCAAAAAGGGGCCTCATGTTCACATTGGTGGGCACTCCAGATTGTATGTCTAAGCTGTCTAGTCTCACCATGTAGCTACCACTTGGCCACCTTGTGCACATAGGCAGCACATTGACCTTCCAGAGGACAGATGGAGGGAGGGAGCTTTGGACACAGAAGAGGCACAGACTCTGGTAGCAGCCTTGAAGCTACTTGAGTGGAAAATTCGCAGATACCCTGAGCACGGTCTAAAGGAGGTTTCACGCTCTGGACACGAATGTGTCTTTGCATCTCGATTTCTCACCAGGAAGGAAAGGGGCTTGGCCAAATGAGGGCCAAACTGTGACCCTTTGTATGTTTAATAATTATTAAAATGTAAAATATATTTGTTACTAGATACTGATAATTGTATTAACCGAATCGTTAAAAATCTTTTTGACACTTATAGAGTGTTTTGGTCACAGGGAAAAATTAAAATTTCATTTTTGCTGCAGAGAAGTAAATCAAGATGATTAGTAAAAGATTTTTAAGGATAGGCAATTATTGCATTAAGACAAAATTCAGTGGTGAAAGTTGAATGGAAACGATTTCAAGAAAAAGGCACAGTGCACACTTTCCAAACGTTAAAAAAGCTTATGTATGTTTAATTGATATTGGTATAGAAAATATGCTACAATGGTATCTTTGAGTCATTTAAACTTATAAAGAAAATACTGTAGATGTCAATAATGTAAAAGGGGATACATTAGTTTTTGAAACTGTTGTAAGGGGAAGGTAGCAAAACATTTGAAAGACCACTACTCTGATAAAAGAAGATCAAGTTTAGTAAATGATGTATCAAAGTGTACCATCACAGACACGTGATGCTAAAGAGAAGTAAATGAGGTTGACTCCTATCTCATACCAGCTATCTCAACTTTTACAAGTTGTCACACTCCTGAGTCCCCCAACTGAAAAATTGGATAGGAATATTTATTTGTACTATTGTGAAGAACAAATGAAATAACATTTATAAAGGAAATTGCACAGTGTTTGGATCTTAGACATTCCCCAGAAGTCAGCCATGGGTTTTTTATTTATCTGGATTTGACATTCATGAATTATGGTGTGAGAAGATTCTTCACTAGTATTAATAGTAGGGTCTGGATTCTTTACAAATGCCCCAATAGGCAGTGCTAAGTAAGCCCTGGTAAAATTGTGCTTTATCCGTCCCTAGGCGGGATTAGAGAAAAACATTCTAGTGTAAAGAATATGGGTGGTCCCTCAAGCCAGTCAGAGTGGCCAAAATGAACAAATCAGGAGACTACAGATGCTGGCGAGGATGTGGAGAAACGGGAACCCTCTTGCACTGTTGGTGGGAATGCAAACTGGTGCAGCCACTCTGGAAAACAGTGTGGAAGTTCCTCAAAAAATTAAAAATAGACCTACCCTATGACCCAGCTGTAGCACTGCTAGGAATTTACCCAAGGGATACAGGAGTACTGATGCACAGGGGCACTTGTACCCCAATGTTTATAGCAGCACTCTCAACAATAGCCAAATTATGGAAAGAGCCTAAATGTCCATCAACTGATGAATGGATAAAGAAATTGTGATTTATATACACAATGGAGTACTACGTGGCAATGAGAAAGAATGAAATATGGCCCTTTGTAGCAACGTGGATGGAACTGGAGAGTGTGATGCTAAGTGAAATAAGCCATACAGAGAAAGACAGATACCATATGTGTTCACTCTTATGTGGATCCTGAGAAACTTAACAGGAACCCATGGGGGAGGGGAAGGGAAAAAAAAAAAGAGGTTAGAGTGGGAGAGAGCCAAAGCATAAGAGACTCTTAAAAACTGAGAACAAACTGAGGGGTGATGGGGGGTGGGAGGGAGGGGAGGGTAGGTGATGGGCATTGAAGAGGGCATCTTTTGGGATGAGCACTGGGTGTTGTATGGAAACCAATTTGACAATAAATTTCATATATTAAAAAAAAAGAATATGGGTGGTCAATCAAAATAACTAACACAAGAAATCTTTCTTGGCTTCTTCATTCTAAATTTGATTTTATTCTCAATTCAGAATGACTGCCTTCAAATAAGAAAAAGCTAAAAAAAGAAAAAAACCTAAACACATCAAAGAGGGGCAGCTGGGTGGCTCAGTAGGTAGAGCATGCAACTTTTGATGTGGGGTCATGAGTTCAAGCCTCACACTGGGGTTTAAAAATTTTTTTTAATTAAAAAAAAAAACACATGAATGATACAGAACAAATTGGTGGTTGCCAGAGGCGGGGTATGCAATCTAGGTGAAATGGGTGAAGGGGCACCTGGCTGGCTCAGTTGGAGAAGCTTGCAGATCTTGATTCCGGGTCGTAAGTTAGAACCCCATGTGGTTTAGATATTACTTAAGTAAAACTTAAAAAGAAATAGGTGAAGGGGGTCAAAAGGTACAAACTTCCAATTATAAAATAAATAAATCATGGGGATGTAATGTACCGCATGGTGACTATAGTTAATACTGTATTGCATATTTGAAAGTTGCTAAGAGTTAAAAAGTTCTTATCACAAGAAAAAAAACTTTTGTAACTATGTATAGTGATGGATGTTGACTAGACTTATTGTGGTGATCATTTCACAATATATACAAATATTGAATCATTATGTTGTACACCTGAAAATGACATTATATATCAATTATATCTCAATTTAAAAAAGAAATAACTAATATAATCTAAGTTTATTTTTAAAAAATCACATACCATGAATTTCACACTTACTAGGATATTGTGAACTGTTAAGTCATGGGGGCAATTAGTGGTTCACCATGAAATATTTATATTAGATGACACAAAGTTAGAAAATGTATAAATCAATATTTATTATCAAAATTACAACAAAATAGGTAAAAACATGAGTTCATCCAAATAGCTACATGTTATATACTGATAGCTATTTCAGAATTTGAATTGCTTTGTTATTAAGATACTATTACTAAACATGCACCATTTTTTGTTATTTAATAGGATTCCTTTATAAGGAAGTAGTGACAATGTTAAGAAAAATTTCTAAGAAGAAAAAGTAACATGAAAAATTATATGAATTAATTTATTTTCCAGAAAATTTAAAAAGGATCATAGACTGATCATTTCCCTGTCATAGTTTCGGCTTCAAGCATGCCTTTCTCTATTCTGAGATGCTGGAGCTGGGACTTTGACAAAGATGTCCCAGTCTCCCTTGCTACTGTTATAGTTTGCCCATGGAGGCATTAAAGGGAGACTGGAAGGCTCAGTACGGAGAAGAAAAGGGGAAAGGGAGAAGGAACTCACTTGTTTTCCAGTTCTTTCAGTATCTCTAGCAGTAGAGGAGGGCTATAGCTTGCCTGCAAATTCTTTTTGCTTTCTCAGCACCAGACTGCTAAACCCAGTTAACAGTCATGTTAACAGACTCCTCTTCCAAACTCTTAGGTTCTGATAAATCCTTCCTCTCTCCTTTGTTCCCTAAGCTCTATGGTGTTAGCTGTTTCTTGAAGTTACAAATCTGTCCCCTTTTTGCTCTTTCAGTCATCCAACATTGTATAATCAATTTCCTGTAATTAAATATTGTTTGAAATTACCAGTATAGTTCTGCTTTTTTTTACTATATCCTGATGGACATAGTCCTAACCACAATTTGTTTTAGCAGTACAACCGCTTACTTGTGGGAATACTTTGAGGACCACTGTCCTACTCTACTGGAGATGACTAGACTCAAACCAGTGTTGGACTTGGTGGTATGACATAAGAAAAGTAAATAAGGGACAAAAAGTCTTCCTATGATCAATTACTGACATTTGAAGAGATAGTCGTACACAAACTTCCTCTTTAAAAAAAATTTTTTTTAATGCTTATTTTTTGAGACACACACACACACACACACACACACACACACACACACACACAGAGTGCGAGTGGGGGAGGGGCTGAGAGAGACTGGGAGACACAGAATCCAAAGCAGGCTCCAGGCTCTGAGATGTCAGCACAGAGGCCGACATGGGGCTTGAACTAAAGAACCGCGAGATCATGACCTGGGCCAAAGTCTGATGTTTAACCGACTGAGCCACCCAGGTGCCCTCAAAGTTTCTCTTGAAGGTATATTATGCCAGTCAAGAATGGAGTATCTTAAATTTCTAGCATTTAGTATGAAATGTCCAAGATGATCTCTATCCTGCACTGATAATCAGATCCAGGGAAGAGCTGTTTGATGTATTGGTCAAGTAGCCAATCACAGTTATCCAAAGAACACTTACCTAGTACATTTCCCCACTGAAGCAACCCAATTATTAAATGTTCTAGAGCCTTAAAAAAAAAAAAAAAGGTGCTTGACTTCTTCTGAAAGTAACAGTGCCCAATTTCACATTATAAACAGCAAATCATTCAACCCTACTAGCCACACTCCTTTTGTCCAACTCTCCAGCCTTAGCTATTAGAGGTTTCTTGATGGAATGGGGATCGGAGGATTTATTCTCCAAAGATTGGTTCTCATTTCAAGAACTTCCCCCCTTGTTTCCACATACCTCTATTTACCAAGATCTTGACTTGGGTGCACCTTCCAGATCTTCCAGGGTCTGGGGGTGGGGAAGAATGCTGCTTTGTTCAGAATTTCGACTGTTGGAGCACCCGGGTGGCTCAGTTGCTGAAGCGTCTGACTTCGGCTCAGGTCGTGATCTCAGGGTTTGTGAGTTCGAGCCCCACATCGGGCTCTGTGCTGACAGCTCAGAGCCTGGAGCCTGCTTCGGATTCTGTGTCTCCTTCTCTCTCTGCCCCTCCCCCACTTGTGCTGTCTCTCTCTGTCTCTTAAAAATAAGTAAATTTAAAAAAAAAAAGAAAAGAAAAGAAAAGAAAAAAAATATATTGACTGTCAAATACTTCCTCCTTGACCAAATTTTAGTTAGGCTCCTCTGGACTCTCTTCTCAACTAGGATTCAACTTTTGGCTTCAGTGTTTGTCTTTGCATTACCCAGTTTTAGCAAGAATTCTGTCAACTCAGTTTAGCCAGACCTCTTGATATCTCATTACTCTTAATATCTAATTAAAGTCTTCATCCACCCAGGCGATATCTGATATCAAGAACTCTCTTGGTCAGTCCAGCAAGAATTTCCCCTTACCTTTGATGTCTCCTCTTAATTTTCCATCCACTGACTTCCCCCCACTCCCACCAACTTGCTATTGCATATAAACCCTATTTGTTCTTTCTGTATTTGGAACTGAGCCTGGTTCTATGCTGAAGTTCTTCTCCCCTATTGCAGTGTTCCTGAATAAAATCTATTTTTGAACTTCTTTAACTACTGTTCAGTTTTGGTTTTCTTTATCATCACTCAGGGCCTCGCTTTCTTGTCTTCCTGACTGTGGATAGTTTTCTTGAAGCTGGACCCTAATTGAAGTTGTAAGGTAAAAAGGTGGAAACAGCATCAGGAGCACCCCCAGAGCTACTGGCTATCATATTATAAAGGGCTCTGGTGCAAATGAGCGTCTCCCTAACAAACGGAATGTAATCACCCTTCTGTGGTATCACATTAGGTCCTAGTAGAAAAGGGATATAAACATGAAGGTAGCAGTGACCCGGCCCATGGCCGGGGATGAGGGGTGGCGTGGGGGGCTGGGAGAACAGTTAGATCTGGAGACAGTCACACACAAAGGCACACAAAGAAACCTCTTCCACAGGCTCAACACTAAAAGCCAGCCCAGAAACGAATAAAGCTCCACCTCTGGTCACAGGTAAACTCCTTCGACCTCTGGCGTAAGAACACAAAGAAATGCTCGTCCATTTCAGGCACAGTCCCTCTCACAAACCCACAGGCACCCTCACATTCTCGGCGTCACACATCGACCCACAATCACGGGACGTGATTTTAAATACAGAAGCTGACTGCACTGACAGAAGGCTTCGCCCCGTGGTGCACAAGCACAAAAGTGTGCAGCGACGGTCACACAGAAATCGCCACATCTGAGAATTCAGTAACAATCACGGACGTGCGCAAATTCACGGTTCCCTCACGCACAGCCGCCCACAGTCACTTGCGTGCCCAAGATCCGCCAGGGTGGCACACGGTTCTCGGGTCAAGACTCCCACGGCTGCGGCCACCTGCGCAGGCGCGGAGTAGAGGCGGGCCTTGGGGCCCTCTGGGAAATGTAGTTCAGCAAATGAAGGCCGCGGCGCAAAGCTCTCTGGGGCTGGTGGTTCGAAGGGTCCTAAGGAAAAGCTGAGCTGCGTCCAGTCCAGCTGGATGTGTCCCCAGAGGAGCTCGCGGTCCCGCACGGCTCAGTCCCTGCTCCGCTTCGCTCCGCGGGGCATTCTGGGAGGGGACGTCGTGGGTCTCGGGTCGCTGGGCGGGTTTCCAGAGCCCGCGGCGACGGGAGGTGAGTTGGGCCTGGCTGAGCGCGGGAGCCAGAGGTCAGGGCCGGGCTTGAGGTGGACCGTCAGGGACCGGGATGGGGCCAGGGAGGTGCCCTCAGGGGTTCCTGTATAACTGTGTGAGAGGTCGCGATGTGACAGAATGTGATCTTGTGTGGCACCGTGTGTGTGATTATGAAAGATTATATGTCTCAGGTATAAAACTGTGTGTGTCTGTGTGTGTGTCTGTTTCTGCAGGTGTAACTATGTGTTACTGTATATGGGTTTGTGAGAAACAGCGGGTGTGACATTGTGTCGCTGTATGAATATGTGTGATTATGTTTGACTACTTGTCTCTGTGGATATAACAGTGTTTGAATGTGTGTGACAGCAGGTGTGATTGCGAACCCATGAGCATCTTTCTCTGCAGGTATAAATTTGTATGAGTAATGGTGACCGGATGTGTGACCTTGTGTCCTAAGTCACTGCGAGATTGCGTGGGACTGTCTGTCGGAGTAATTGTGTGTCATCATCTCTGTCTTTGGGTTAATGCCACTGTGTATGTGTTTGACATTACAGGTGAGCTTGTGTGACCATGTATAGTGTATGTGTGTGACTGGGTGAGAATTTGTATGTGTACGTGAGACTGAAGGCTTGATTGTGTGGGACCTAGTGTGTGATTGTGGGCGCAGAAAGATTAAAATTACTTGCCCAAGTTCAGACAGTTTATAAGTGACAGAACAGGGTCTTGAGCCTAGGCAGAGGCCTTGCTTTTAATTACTAAACTCTCTTGGTCTTTCCCATACTGTGAGAGTGAAAACTGGGGGCCTTGGATTCTGAAGGTGTTGGAGAGGATTGTCCCTGGTCTTGGACGAGGAACTGTCAGGATATGGGAACTTAATGTGGGTCTCGTCCTTCAGTCCCCTTGTGAGTCACAGAACCCAGTCTAAAGACATTGTAGTGAGACCATCCTCAAACTGACTGCTCTGGGGATGGAAAGCTCAGTCTGAAAGCCAGGTCTTCCTCACCTCAGGCCATGCAGTTTCAGATTTTAGCTTTGTCTTTGTCAAAACTCTTCCACGTTTGGTGCTGAGAGAGGCCAATCCATGGCTCTTTTTCTGATATACCAAGTTAGCTAAATTTTGCTTCTGACTTTCATAGTTAATAAAGAAAAACGGTCTCATTTCCTTTCCAGATGTGTGTAGAGAATGTAAGCAGGAACGAGGGTAGCACTTCTTTACACCAGCAGTTGGCAGTGAGACAGTGAGGAAAGAAAGGTTCTGAGAGATGGAGTAACTTGCCCAAGGTCATGCAGCCAATGAATGAAGGAGTGGAGAGTCACCATGCGCCTGGGGGCTATGTGAAGCCCAAGTCTTTAACATCACCTTCTTTCGGAGACTGATGGCTTATCTCAAACTTTGGAAGTATTACCCAAGTGATGCACCACTCTTTGCAGACAGAAATATAAAAGACATTTTTGGGGGGCGCCTGAGTGGCTCAATCACTTGAGCTTCTGACTCTTGATTTCAGCACAGGTAATGATCCCAGGGTCCCCGGATCCAGCCCCATGTTGGGCTCTGTGCTGAGTGTGGAGCCTGCTTAAGATTCCCTCTCTCTCTCTCTCTCTCTCTCTCTCTTTCTCTTTCTCTCTTTCTCTTTCTCCCTCTGCCCCTCTCCCCTGCTTGCGCTTTCTTTCTCTCTCTCTCTCTCTAAAACAATAAAAAAGTAAAAGACATTTCTTTTATGCAGATGCTATGTAGGGCTCCCAGATGCAGAGAAGGCTTCATTGATTCTCCTCTCAGGTTGCAAAGGCTTTTATGGACAATTTCAAGCTGTGTTGCACTAAGGAAATAACTTTCTCAGAGACTGATTGGCCAGTGCAGAGTAGCCCAGGTTTAGGAAGTCGTATATCCTGAATTCTAGGTCAAACATGACTGTCCTCATTTTCAGATTGAAGAAATGTTGGCTCTGAGAGAACAACAAATATTTCAGGCTGTGCAATTTGTTATTGGTTTGTATTAAAATTTAGCAATGCCTGCCTCAAGCTCTATTTCTGTGAAGTAATAAAGGTAATATCTGCATCTCTGAAAATGCCTCTCTAGTAGATATATGGCTTTGATTCCCCAGGTTATGTTAAATAATTCCCATTCAGACATTGTAGGCTCTTGAAAGAGGACCAGTTTTGAGTCTCGTCGCAGTTGATTCTTACGACTTTGAGTTAGTTGCTTTAGCTTTTTGAACCTCAGTTTTACTTGTTGGCAAGATAAGGATAATAATATTTACCTTTGCGTTTTGTGAAGAATAAAGAAAATAATGACATATGTAGGGGTGCCTGGGTGGCTCAATCAGTTGAGCATCTGACTCTTGGTTTCAGCCCAGGTCATGATCTCAGGGGTCACTGACAGCGCAGAGCCTGCTTGGGATTCTCTCTTTCCTTCTCCCTCTGCCCCTTCTCTGCTCGTGTGCGTGCGCGCTCTCTCTCTCAAAACAAATAAATGTTAAAAAAAAAAGATAATGGCATGTACAACATGTGTAACATCGCTATTTATATTACAGGAGGCCCAGTAAGATTGATTTATTCATTTAATAAATATTTTTTAAGCTTTTATTTTGAGAGAGAGAGAGAGAGAAAATGAGTGAGGGAGGGAGGGGCAGAAAGAGATGGAGAGAGAGAATCACAAGCAAGCTCCATGCTGTCAGCTGGGAGCCCAATGCAGGGCTTGATCCCACGAACTGTGAAATCATGACCCGAACCAAAATCAAGAGTTGGATGCTTAACCCTACTGAGCCACTCAGGCGCCTCCATTTAACAAATAATTTTTGAGTGCCTGCAAAGGTTCTGGCATTATTCTAACACTAGAGATACAATCAGTGAACCAAACAAATCCTAGTTCTATTATATCCCACACTGTTGTTTGGGGAGACAACAATAAACAGAGAAAAAAAGTAACATGTCCAATGGTGTCAAAAGCTACGAAGAAAAATCACAATAAGGAAAAAGAGACTGGAAGGGAAGTTATCTTTAGATAGAATTTTCAGGAAAGTGCCTCTTATGTGGTAACAACTGAACACAAACAGGAATGAAGAGAGGGAGTGAGCCATGTCCAGGCAGAAGGAAAATCAAAGGTAACGGCCCTGAAGATGGACTGTGCACAGTGTTTGAGGAACTGTAAGAAAACCTGTGTGCCTGGAGTGGGGCGAGCAAGCGGAATGAGGGTAGGAAATGAAGTCTAAGGGGCATCCAAGGGCCAGATCATAAACCACCTTGTTGGCCATTTAGATTTTGTTGAGTTCAAGCTATATGTTCTTAATACCAGTGAGGACTTCAGGGGTTAAATTAATCTGTGGCCTTTTCTCAGATCTTAGAAGGCTTAGGGCTGGCCTATGCAAGGAGGCTGTAGAGACCATAAAGGGACAAGTGTTCTATCTTTGTGAATCTCTCAGATCAGCAATCTGGGGCTGGTTTGCCATTTTTTTTCCCCTTTAATTCTCGTTTCTCAGGACATTGTTCTCCAAAAGAGAAGATTAAAGAAGAAAGGAAGAATGGCTGTTGGACTTTGTAAAGCCATGTCTCAAGTAAGTTGGTGTTTTCACTTTGTTTCCAGAAATTCTACTTCTTTTTTTAGGACTTTGTGACTTCAGAAAGTCACAAATAGCCCAGTGAGCACTCTCACACTTGTCTCTCTCAACTACTTCATATAATCTCTCTATAAATCACTTAGTATCTTTTTTACTCAGTGCTGTGCTCAAATATGTGATGGAAGAGAACTATCCTTTTTAGATAGCTCATGATTTGTTATGCTGGGGATTAGTGCAAGTGGAATAAAGGACAGAGGTGTGATTATTGAGCGCCCTATTAAATAGGGAAGTCAAGGATGGCCTCTCTGAGGAAGTGACATTTAAGCAAAGAAAAACTTCAGTGAAAGTAAGGATTAGGTTTCGTGGAGATTTGGAGAAGACCTTTAAAAGTAGAAGGAATAGCAAATATGAAGTTATTATGGCGGGAACATGTTTGATGAGCTCTAGGAATATCATTGAGCCAGTATCCTCAGAGGGAAATGAACACTATGAGATCAGAGGAGTAGCTGGGGAACAAGTTATATAGGCCCTTGAAACTCATGACCAGAACTTTGAGGTTTGTTCTAAGAGTGAAGGAGAGTCATTGGAGTGTTTGTAATGTAATTTGATTTATATTTAAAAAAATTTTTTTTATGTTTATTTTTAAGAGAGAGAGAGACACAGAGCACAAGCAGGGGAGGGACAGAGAGAGAGGGAGACACAGAATCTGAAGCAGGCTCCAGGCTCTGAGCTGGTAGCATAGAGCCCCATGCGGGACTCCAACCCACAAACCATGAGATCATGACCTCAGCCAAAGTCAGATGCTTAACGAACTGAGCCACCCAGGCACCCCAATTTGATTTATATTTTAAAAGGAAAATAGAAAGGAATTAAGGGTGGAGTGGGCGATCAGTTAGGAGACTACCACAGTAATCTAGGTGGAAGGTGATAGCTGCCTGGACTGTGGTGGTATCATTGGAGCTGCTGGGATTGGGGTATATGTTGGAGATAGAAAATGTGGGATTTGGTCAGGGGTTGGTTGTGGAATGTGAGAGGAAGAAAGAAGTCAAGGATAACTACAAAGATTTTTGACTTGGGCAACTGTACAAATGGTTGTGCCATTTACTGAGATGGAAAGACAGGGCAGAATGAGATGGGAACAAAAACTGAGTTCTAGATATATTAAGTTTGTGAGATTGGGTATCCAAGTACAATATTGATTATACACTGGAATCATGATTGGGGGTGTGAATTTGAGAATGATTAGTGTATTTAAAGCCGTAGGACAGGATAGGATTATCTGATTGTGAGTGTCTATAGGAAAGATGCCCAAGGACTCAATTTAGGTATTCAGTATCTAGAGGCTGACAAGAAGAAGAGGAACCAGCAAGAGAGACTGAGAAGGACTGATGTAGAAGGAAAACCAGAAGAGTGGGGAAGTCAGAAGTACAGAGTATTTTATAGAGGATGTGACCAACAGAATTAAATTCTTCTGAGGAAGATGCAGACTGAGAACTGACCATTGGATTTGGTAACATGGAAACTACTGATATTCTTGACAAGAGCTACTTCATAGAGGGGTTGAGATGAAAGCATCATTACAGTGGGTTCATGAGGGAACACTGGCCTAAAAGGTGAGAATCGAGATGAGTCTAGACCTACACTGCCCAGTAATGTACCCAGTAGCCACATAAGACTGCTCTGAATTAAGATGTGCTATAACATATATACCAGATTTTTAATTTTTATTAGTATTGTTATTTTTTTATTTTAGAAATAGAGAGAGAGAGAGTACAAGTCAGGGAGAGGGACCAAGGGAGAGAGAGAGAAAATTTTAAGCATGCTCCAAGGAGCCTGATGTGGGGCTTGATCCCAGGACCCAGGGATAATGACTTGAGCTGAAATCAAGAGTCAGACATTCAACCGACTGAACCACCCAAGTGCACCAAATATATACCAGATTTTGAAGATTTAGTACAAAAAAAGAATGTAAAACATCTCATTAATAATTTTTAGATTGGGTATATGTTGAAATAATATTTTAGATATAATGGGTTAAATTAAGTATATTATTAAATTTACCTATTTCTGTTAACCTTTTTTTCCTTTTTTGCAATATAACCTAGTGATTCAGCATGACATTTGGTCTTAAACATCTATAAAATGTGTTTTATACTTTTTTCTTACTTTTTTAAAATAAGTTTTACAGTGAGATTAAATAAGATAATAACTGTAAAATGCTTATTAGGGTGTCTGAAATGTAGTAATTGGGCAATAAATAGCAGAATATAAATAGCAGTTATTCTTATTTTTTCCATTATTGAATCTATTTGCTTTGTTGATGTAGCTACTAAAAAATTTTCAACATTTATTCATTTTTGAGAGAGAGAGACAGAATGCGAGTGAGGGAGAAACAGAGAGAGAGGGAGACACAGAATCTGAAGCAGCTTCCAGGCTCCGAGCTGTCAGCACAGAGCCTGACACAGGGCTTGAACCCATGAACTGTGAGATCATGACCTGAGCAGAAGTGGTACATTTAACTGAGCCACCCAGACGCCCCCTAAAAAAATTTATTACGTGGCTTACATTGTATTTCTATTGGATATTGTTGATGTAAACAACTCTTTGGAAGAGTTTTCTTATTTTTTTAAAAGTTTCATTTAAGTAATCTGCACACCCAACATGGAGCTCGAACTCACGATCCCAAGATCAAGAGTTGAATGTTTCTCTGGCTGAGCCAGTCAGGCACCCCTGGAAGAGTTTTGTTAAGAGCAGTAAGGAAATGGGACAATAACTACAGTGAGATTGTGGAAGGGACTTTATCTATTTATAAGATGAAAGTATTGCATCGGTTTGTATACTGATAGAAATAATCTAGTAAAGTGAGAAAATACCGATAAGGGAGATATCTTATATCTTCCTGATAATTACAAGGGAGAGAGGTGACAGTGTCTTTGTATGGACAAGTGAAGGGATTGGTCATAGATAGGAGCCTAGAGTTTTATGCATTGAAACAGAGGGAAGACAGAATATATGAGTATGGATACAGGGCAGCAAGGACTTGTAATGAACAAGAAGATGAGGAAGTTCAAAGAGAGAACAGAGTTGGTGGTAGTTTGAGAAAGAGAGACAGAAACTATGAGAGTTGGAAAGTGAATTTATTAGGGAAGTGTAGTGGTGCTTTTGTGGAATCTCTGGTCATATCCTAGAAGTACATTGGGTTAACATTTTATCAGTCAGGGTTCCAGCAAGAAACTCAAAAGGGGACTCTATAAGCTATGATCAGTATATAAAGAAACCACAGAGGATAGTGCTATACCCTGGGACTCATAACAATAAAACTTGGGCCTGAACCCAGAGACAGAGAGATCTGAGTGCAGAGGGCCACTGACAGACATTGTGACCTAGGAGTGAAGGACAGGGGCCACACAGGGCGGAGCTGCAGGGAGGGTGCCAGCAGAGTAAAAATTGTGCTTCGCTTGCCTCTCTCTCATCTCTTGTCTGTGGCTGAACCCAACTGAAGATGGGGTCGGGAAAGGGAGTCTATTAATGCAATTAATACAGGTCAACCTCACAGGACATAGAGAAGTGTAGAGGGGCACACGGAAGTTATACAACAGTATGTATTTGTCTGATGTTTTTTCTCTGGCCACATTCAACCACATTTCTACTATGTGGAATAACCATATTTAATATTTATTTATTTTTGCAATTTGATGGACAACAATAGAACATTTAATTTGAAAGCACTAGCAGAAGAGATTATTTTCTCCATAAATTTAAAATATAAAGACCAGCTCAAAAAATAGAAAACTAAATAGAGCAATGTGCAAGAAAGAGTTAACATAGCAGGCCCGAAGCTGCTGTGTTTAGAAGAACCCACTTGCAGGTTGATTTGGCTGGCGTCTGAGATCTTGGCACTAGATTCATTCTCGGCACTGATAGCGATTTTATTATTTTTAATAAAAAATGAGATCATACTCTGCAAAACGGAACTTAAAATGTCATTTTAAGCATTGAGTACTCTTCCTTCCTATGGATATACTATAGGAAACTACCATTTATACACTGAGTGGCAAATATTTACTGTTTACAATGTGACCGGTTTTATAATAGACACTGGATAATCAAGAGATTGTAAAACAGATATCCTTCCCTCATACAGGTTATAGTTCAGTGGTGTAGGCTAAACTCTTATTTTTTGATATGTAAGTTTTTTTCCAGATGTAACCTTCCAATGAAAATTCTATCTAAATATCTTCACATATACTTTATTATGTCTTCAGGACACATTTTTGGAAGTTTTTCCTTACATATAGAGTCTAAGTTTCAGACCATACCCTTTAGTCAAAGCCCAATTTAAGGCCTTTCTTCACTTCTCTGACCCATGTGATATCCCAGTTTGGGGAATATAAAGGAATCATCCCTATAAGAATTTCCTGATACATAGTGTATGTAACATAAAACAGCCTTGTTCACATACTTGCATGCTATAAACTCATGTTTCATGCCATAAGCTATTTTTTTCCTGTGTATAGGTCTTTTTTTATTTACAAAAATGTGAAATGTTTTTCTCTCAAAATATTCGACAAACTTGGACATGTACTTGCTCCCCAATAATCAGTTTCCTTGGACCACTTAGAGAACTCTGGCAGAATTCATCTTTTCTGCCAGGA
This sequence comes from Panthera uncia, assembly GCF_023721935.1. Taxonomy (NCBI): domain Eukaryota; kingdom Metazoa; phylum Chordata; class Mammalia; order Carnivora; family Felidae; genus Panthera; species Panthera uncia. Next base: position 15,055,288 of record NW_026057588.1, read on the forward strand.
CCATATGGGAGCACTTGGCAAATGAGATTTTTTTTTCTTTTTTCTTTTTTTATAATTTCAGGGTTTGGTGACCTTCCGAGATGTGGCTCTAGATTTTTCCCAAGAGGAATGGGAATGGCTGGACCCATCTCAGAAGGATTTATACAGAGATGTCATGTTGGAGAACTACAGGAACTTGGTATGGCTTGGTAAGGATGTCTCCCCATAATTCAGAATCTTCCCTCGGGTGTTTTTGCTTCCTCCATTAGGAATATTTAGGTCATCTTAAGTGCTTAGCTGAATTTCTTCTTCCTGTTCCCAGGAAATAATTTGAAGTAGTTTCAAAGAGTTAGAAATGAATAGTTCCCATTGTTGGAGAAGGGTGGTTTGGAATAGCAGCATCAGTATGGCGTAGGAATTTGTTAAATTGAAAATTATAGCATCCCACTATAGACCTACAAAATCAGAAACTCTGGGAATATGCCTAGTAATTTGGGTTTTAATGAGCCCTCCTAATGATTCTGATGCCCATTAAAGTTTGAGAACCACTGTGGTTTCTGATTCAGTAGGTCTGGGTTGAGGCCTGAGAATTTGCTTTTTTTTTTAATGTTTATTTATTTATTTTGAGAGCGAGAGAGAGAACACATGTGTGCTGAGCAAGCAGGAAAGGGGCAGAGAGAGAGACTCCTAAGCAGGCTCCTATCTGTCAGGGTGAAGCCCAGCTTGGGGCTTGAACTCACAAACCATAAGATCATGACCCGAGCTGAAATCGAGAGTAGGACTCTTAACTGACTGAGCCACTCAGGCGCCCTGAGAATTTGCATTTCTAATAAGTTCCTAGGTGGTGGTGCTTCTGCTCTAGCACTTTGAGAACCACTGCTACGGAAAGAGTTTCATCTTCATCCTTCATACCAACATCATTCCCTTCTCTGGCCCTTCCTCTAATTGCCTTTCTTGCTTAATGACCAAAAGATTGCGTTTGAGTCCTAGAAAGGCTAAAGCAAGTTGATTGTCTCTGTGTGTCTCTTTCTTGCTCTCATTTTTCTTCTCCTGTAAACAGGACTCTCCATTTCTAAGCCCAACATGATCTCCTTATTGGAGCAAGGGAAGGAACCTTGGATGGTGGAGAAAGAGATGTCAGATGGTCAATATGCTGGTGAGTGACAGGGAACTGGACAAGGAGTGTTGTTGTAAGGTGCCAGCCCAACTGGTCATGAGAATGCTTCCCTGCACTTGAGGAGGCTACCCTGGGCTTGGTGGGGGTGGGTTTCTCTCTATTTCTATCAAAGTATATGCTCTATGATTCGTCTAGAAATAACCCAAATCTCAGTCCTCGCCAGCTCTTTTCCTTTTAGGATCGGAAATGTGTACATTTCCAGATTTCATTTTAGAGTTTTTATTTTTATCCAAGTTATTATAAAAGTTATACATGCACATTTCTTAACGAGTCAAGTAGGTTTACAAGGCATATTCCCTTTAAAAAGGCAGTCTTTTGTCCACCTCCCTAGCTTCCCTCTCCTTAAATGGACCAACTTTCTTTACTTTTGCAACTTTTTTGATGTTTTCTTCATTTCTTTAACAAATACGTATATGTTGCTATTTCTTAATTACTTTTTCAGGTTTAGTCGTCAACCAGTATCTTCTAAGAAAATAAGAATTTTGTTTTTGAAAATAAGAATTTAATACTTTCTTATCCTAAATCAAATACATGTATGTGCTCACACACATACACACATACACACGTGCACAAACACACACACACACACACACACACACACACACACACACACACTTCCCATCTCCTCAGTATCATAATTTTGATTGAATCACTGTTCAGGGTTTATATTATTGTGTTTATATTATTGTGGCTATTAAGTGCTAGTCATAGCCATTCTGTGTATATACCAAGATTACTTTTCCTACACAACTTTTTTTTAATGTTTATTTATTTTTGAGAGAGAGAGAGAGAGAGAGAGACAGAGCATGAGTGGGGAAGGGGCAGAGAGAGAGGGAGACAGAGAATCTGAAACAGGCTCCAGGCTATGAGCTGTCAGCACAGAGCCTGATGTAGGGCTCGATCTCAGAACTGTGAGATCATGACCTGAGCTGAAGTCAGACGCTTAACCAACTGAGCCACCCAGGTGCCCCTCCATACAACTTTTTATTTTTCCTGGAGTTAATAATTTCTGGGGTGGGGGTGGGGTTGTCTATTTGTTTGTTTTTTTTTCCCCCTTGATTTTCTGTATACCTATTCCTCACTCAATTCCCAACTCTCCATCAACTATCTAAATCTCTTAAGACAGTCAGACACATTAGCTAATCTATTGATTTTATCATCGTGGAGGAATCTCTCCCAGACTCTTCAGATATACTTCAGTCTGGACAAATCGCTCATTACATCTGCTTGCGCTCAGTTGGGGTTTACCTGATGTTTTCTCGTGATTAGATTGAGGTAACGCATTTTTGGAAAAAGTGCAACAGAAATAATGTTAAGTTCCACTCAGTGCAACATACTGGATTCATAATATTGATATGTCTTTGATCACTTGGTAAGGTAGTGTCTGTCTGGTTTCTCCAATGTAAAGTTACTATTTTTCTATTTGTAATTAATAAGTATCTTAGGGGAGATACTTTGAGGCTATTCAGTGTCTTTGAAACTTTTGCCCACTAATTTTAGCATCCATTGCCCCATTGGATCTTGTCTGCAATAGTTATTACTGTGATATTGACCTAATGTTGATTTTTCCATTTCCCTCCTTTACATATATTAATTAGGATTGTCTTAGAAAAACTGTTTCTTTTCTCCCATTTATTTATTCAATTATTTCTTTATGGAATCATGGATTTTTATTTTTTCTGAGGGAGATAAAGCCAATAAATCATTATTTTGTTGCTCAAATTGCCCTAGCTTTGACCATTGGGATTTCATTCCAGTTGGTTTCTTTGACCTTTTAACATGCTCCTATCCATTTTCGAGCACTTCCTTCCTCCCCAGCTCTGGGTGTTCCCGGTTCATCTTGTTTTCCTTGCCCCAGCCTTGAATCAGGTCCTGCTCCTAGGAGCTCTGGTTCCTTTTATTGGGAAATGATGTTTAGAAACCAAGGTGTAGGTGCTATGAGTGCTCATTGCTACTGGGATGTCTTTGCTCCTAGACCCTCACAGCAGATTGAGCTGGAAAATATATGTATATATACCAACACACACAGGTACACAGACACTTCTATATTTATTTCTGTCTCAGTTTTTTTTATATATATTAAAATTACCAGTTTATTTTGATATCTTGATTCTAGTTTTACTCCATAGGGCTTATTGTAACCTTCTTCCTTATCTGTAATTTGTTGTTCTAACAATAAGAAACAATGTATTTACTTATTTACTCAATTTTAGCATACACAAAATTTCAGAATTTCCAAGATACTCCTCTGTGAGAAACAAATTTACTAACTAGATTACATTATTCATATATGGTTCCTTTTGTCTTTAGTCTTATAGTATTCAGCCAAAATACTATTTTTCAAAGTTACTTAGGTTAGGGGCGCCTGGGTGACTCAGTCTGTTGAGCGACCAACTTCGGCTGAGGTCATGGTCTCATGGTTTGTGAGTTCGAGCCCTGCGTCGGGCTCTGTGCTGACAGCTCAGAGCCTGGAGCCTGCTTCGGATTCTGTGTCTCCCTCTCTCTCTGCCCCTCCCCCACTCATGCTCTGTCTCTCTCTGTCTCAGAAATAAATAAACATTTAGAAAAAAGTTAGGTTAGTTCTTTTAGGTTCATTTGTTACTGTTTGTATTCTGTTTGGGTTCTTACCACATCGTGGTTGATTTTAATTACTTATTTTTTTGGTATCTGAAACATTATTATGCTTTTAAGAATCAGAGCTATACAAAAATACGTCCTCAGAAATGTGTTACTCTCTCCTCATCCCCACTATCCTATTTTTATCTCCTTAACTTCTTCCTCTCTCTTATCTGCTTCTTGTAGATACCAATCTCTGTATTTTCAGGTTTGTCCTTTTTATGTTTCATTTGTACAAATGAGCCAACATATGTATAGTTTCTTGTAAGTCTTTGTACATTACATGAAGGGTAGCATACTGTAGATACACTTTGCATTTTATTTTTCTCACTTAACTATATACACAGGCAATCACTCCATATTATTCATGGAGATCTTCCTCATTTTTTTAACAGCTGCAAAATACTTCATTATGTGGGTGTTATGGTAATTTACTTAACTACTTTCTGATGTGTGGACTTTTAGCTGTTTGCACTATTTTACAGTTATAACCAGTGCTTCAGTAAATAACCATGTTCATACGTATTTTCATAATGTCAAGGCTATGTTTTCAGGAGAGTTGGAAATGGGATTCCTGAGTAAGTGCATATGTAGTTTTGTTAGGAGTTGCCACATTCCCCTCCAGAAAGGTTGTGCCAGACTACTTCTGTATTAATTTTGTATTGCTGCTGTAACAAAGTACCACAAATTTAGTGGCTGAAAACAACAGGAATTTATTATCTTATAGCTCTAGAGGTTAGAAGTAGAAAATGGGTCTTACAGGACTAAAATCAAGATGTCAGCCAAAAAAAAAAAAAAAAAAAGTCAGCAGCCTGCCTTTTTTGTGAATGCCCTAGGGAAGAATCGGTTTCTTGCCTTTTTATGCTTTTTTTAGGACCTTTACTCAGACTTCTATTTTTAATTTTTAAAAATCACTTTATTTTAGAGGCGCCTGGGTGGTTCAGTCAGTTAAGCATCTGACTTCAGTTCAGGTCATGATCTTGTAGTTTGTGAGTTCGAGCCCTGTGTCGGGCTCTGTGCTGACAGAGCCTGGAACCTGCTTTGAATTCTGTGTCTTTCTCTCTCTGCCCCTCCCCTGCTCACACTCTGTTTCTCTTTCTCTCTGGAAAATAAATAAACATTAAAAAAAAAAAAACCACTTTATTTTACATGTGGCATTTACATACAGTATAGAATTGAGTCTTGCTTTGTGAACCAATCTAAGTATCATTTCAATTTAATAGGTGAAAATCCAGGTACATTTTTGATATGTTTGGGCTTAACTCTGTATATTGTTTTATGTGATGTTTTCTGGTATTTACAGTTTTTAAAAAAGACTTTCACTTGTCTGTTTTCCTAGCCTTTATTTTGGTCATCTAATACTATAGCTTTTATAATAATGAGGAAGATTTTTTGTTGTTGTTGTTCTAGTGTTGTCTTTGAATTTTTTTTTTTTTTTTTTTTTTTTTTTTGGCGGGGGAAGAGAGACAGCAGGAGAAGGGCAGAGTTAGAGAATCCTAAGCAGGCCCCATGCCCAGTGCAGAGCCTGTCTCAATGGGGCTTCATCTCTTGACCCTGAGATCATGACCTGAGCCAAAATCAAGAGTTGGACGTTTAACTGACTGAGCCACTCGGCCATCCCCTTTTGTTCTAGTGTTATTGTGCTCTGTTTCTATATACAATATTTATTCTTTCTATTACTTAATAAGTTGGCTTTAAATAAACTAGCCCTTGATTTTTTAATCTATTACAGATGAGTCAATTTGTTGTTCTCTTCCCAAATTTTGTTAGTTGTATGTTTTTTATATTGTCACAGCATATTATATTTACATGCTGTTCTGTCACATTTATTCCAGCCTTTCATTTTGTCTTTTATGGGTAAATATATTCAGTGTTTTTCACTAGATCCTTTTGCTAAAATTTCTCTGGAAATTTCTCTAGATTGTCCTCTAGCAGTTTCCTCAAAAAGAGCTCATGAAAATAATGTCCCCTCCCCCAAGTTCTATCTTGTTCATAATTGGCCATTCTTCCCTTAAATTTATTATAGCATAGTATTAATGTTGAATATTGTTTATGAAGAAGTCTGATGCCAACTTGATATTTTCCCTTTAAGTATATAATTAGCTTTATATTTTGTTCTGGTCTCCTAGATGGTTCTTTAATTAAAAAAAATTTTTTTTTGTCGTTTATTCATTATTGAAAGATAGAGACAGAGCATGAGCGGGGGAGGGGCAGAGAGAGAGAGAGACACAGAATCCAAAGCAGGCTCCAGGCTCTGAGCTGTCAGCACAGAGCCCGACGCAGGTTTTGAACTCACAAACCATGAGATCATGATCTGAGCCAAAGTCGGACGCCCAACCGACTGAGCCACCCAGGCACCCCGATGGTTCTTTAATTTTAAAGTTATTTAATTAGATACGTCTCAGTCTGACCATTTTGGATCACTTTTTCCTGAAATGTGTGTTGTCTTTCAGGATGTAGAATCGAGTTTTTATTTCAGGACATATTTTTATTTCTTTTTATAGACAAAGTGAAGAATACAGGAAAGTACAGTGACTAATACAATAAATGGCTACCACCCGGAATTGATCATTGTTAATGTTTTGACATATTTTCATTTTTTGATGAAGAGATAAACTGTCTTAAGTACAAGTTCTCTTTGTTTCTCATTCTCAGTTCATTTTTCCTCATCTGCTTCTTGCTCTGAGAAGCAACAACAGTCATGAGTTCATCATATGTCCTTCTAATTCATTTTGTAAACATATTTTGTAAATATCTATGCATTTGTTGAAAAAAGTTATTTTCTTTTCTTTAATGTTTATTTATTTTGAGAGAGAAAAAATGTGTGCATGCACACACAAGCCAGGGAGAGGCAGAAAGAGAGGGTGAGAGAGAATCCCAAGCAGGCTCTGCACTGACGTGGGGCTCAATCCCACAACTGTGAGATCATGACATGAGCCGAAACCAAGAGTCAGTTGCTTAACTGACTGAGCCACCCAGGCACTCCAAGAGTGTTTTTATTTTCATAGGTAGTATTCTTTACATTTTCTTCTACAACTTGCTTGAATTACTCAACATTTTCCTGAGATTTATCCTTGGTAAATCTATATGTAATATATTTCCATTTTTTAAACTGTTGTATACTATTGCATGTTTTGAATTTGCCACGTTTTATGCAACTCTTTCCCTATAGATGGCCATTTAGATTGTTTCTGTTTTTTGCTAACTCACATAGTAGCAGGGTATGTTTCTATGCACATGCACGTAAGAGTTTGTCAAGGATTTGTACATAGTAGTAAAATTGCTGGAGCATAGGAGTGCACACTTTGTTTTACTTGATACTCAAACTGCTCTTGAACATGATGGTATTATTTATACCTCTACTAACAATATCTGAGAGTTCTAGTTTCCTTATTCCCTTGATATTCTCCATCTTAAGTTTGTGATATTGCCCTTGATAAATTTTTACCAGTATGATGAAAGAGAAATGCTCTTGAAGTTGTTTTAATTTGCTTAGTAAGACTGAGCATTTTCCCGGAAATGCACTGTCCATTCAGAATTTCTGTTCTGTGAATTACCTTCTCATATTTTTAACCCATTCTTTCAGGTAAGGTTATTTGGCTTTTTCTTACTGACTTTTAGAATTTCTTTTTGTTAAAAAAAATTTTTTTTTTTTTATTTTAGAGAGAGAGAAAGTGCATGTGAGTGGAGTGGGGTGGGGAAAGGGAGAGAGAGAGAATCTTAAGCAGGCTCCATGCTGAATGTGGAGCCTGACCTGGGGCTTGATCCTGCAATCCTGGGATCATGACCTGAGTCAAAATGACCTCAGTCAACTGACTGAGCCACCCAGGTACCACTAGAACTTTTTTAAAACATATTCTGAGTATTAATCATTTTTCTATGATACGTGTTTTTGTCGTCTTTTCCAGACTCTCCCTTGCCTTTTACCATTGTGGTGCCTTCTCTCACCCAGTTTTTTTTTTTTTTTTTTTTTTTATGTTTATTTATTTTTGAGAGAGAGAGAGACAGCACAAAATAGGGAGAGGCAGAGAGAAAGGGAGACAGAGGATTGGACCCTTAACCTACTGAGTCACCCAGGTGCCCCGACTCACCCAGAGGTTTTTTTTTGTGTTTTGTTTTTGTTTTATTTTTTTATTATTTTTTTTAATTTTCTTTTTTATTTTTTAAAATTTACATCCAAATCAGTTAACATATAGTGCAACAATGATTTCAGGAGTAGATTCCTTGGTGCCCCTTACCCATTTAGCCCATCCCCCCTCCCACAACCCCTCCAGCAACCCTCAGTTTGTTCTCCATATTTATGAGTCTCTTCTGTTTTGTCCCCCTCCCTGTTTTTATATTATTTCTGTTTCCTTTCCCTTATTTTCATCTGTTTTGTCTCTTAAAGTCCTCCTATGAGTGAAGTCATATGATTTTTGTCTTTCTCTGACCAATTTCACTTAGCATAATACCCTCTAGTCCCACATAGTTGAAAGATTTCATTCTTTTTGATTGCTGAGTAATACTCCATTGTATATATATACCACATCTTCTTTATCCATTCATCCATCATTGGACATTTGGGCTCTTTCCATACTTTTACAGTCTTCTCCTATAATCCATCTGAGCTTTAATTTTAAAATATGATGTATTAGGCCTTTTTTTCCACATGGAGTTTTCCCAGTACTGTTTATTTGTCAATTTCTTCTCTATTAATTATAATGTCACCTCTGAAATATGCTAAGTCCTTATGTTTGCATGAATCTTGTTTCTGTCCTCTGTTTTTTTGTTACATTGATCTATTTACTTATTCCTAAGCCAATGCTATACTATTTTCCTTACTATGTAGCATTATATACCTTTAGATGTTTGGTTATTGTTGGTATATAGAAAAAGTATTAATTTGCATTATTGTATCATCTATCTAGCCAGTTCAATATACTCTTTTTTGTAGTAGGTTTTCAACAAGTCTCTGAGTGTATTAGTCAACATAAATCTAATTATTTTAACAAAGCCTCAGTGAATAAAAACAATAGGGATTGTTTCTTGCACATGTCACAGTCCAGTGTGAGGTTATCCTGGGCCTCTGCTGCATGCTGTCATTCAGCTATACAGCTCTATTTCATCTGTTGGCTGTGTCATCTCTTAGGACTCACCATTGCCTGGAAGTCCTCTGCTGAATCCTCTGAAGCCAGCCACTGAGAAAGAAAGGGGGAGATAGAAACACACGCACACACACACAAATGGATGAAGGATCTCTCAGGACGTTTTTAATGGACTGGTCTGGAAGTACCATTTGTGGCATCTATCACTTCTGATTAGCCAGGATTCAGTCACTTGGTTGCAAGGGAGTCTGGGAGATGTTTCTATGGACTTAAGAGGAAAAGGCAAACTATTTGCTGGATGTAATAATACCTTTCCAGTATATATGTTCCCTTTTCCCTTTTCTTATTTTAATTCTACTTTATCAACCACAGTTTCCATATTTGTGTTGAACAATTGCTATAATTTTTTTCTTTCTGATATGATGGGACATTTTTAGGGGTTTCAAACTAAATGTGCCTATTTTTTTCTATCCCTAGCACTATGTATTGTATGTACGGATGTATATATTTTAAGCATGAGAGGCTTTTGAATTTTATATATTTTCAGCATCTTTCAAGGCAATTATTTTTTTCTCTTTTACTATTTTTTCTTCTATAAGAGTTATAGATGAAAAATTCTATAAGAATTTATAATAGGGGCACTTGGGTGGCTCAGTTGGTTAAGCGTCCAACTCTTGATTTTGGCTGAGGTCATGATCTCATGAGCATGAGATCAAGCCCTGTGTTGGGCTCCATGCTAAGCATGGATCCTGCTTAAGATTCTCTGTCTCCTCCACTCATGCTCTCTCTCTGTCTCTCTGTCTCTCTCTCAAAATAAATAAATAAACATTTAAAAAAAAGAATTTAAAAAACAAACAAAAAAAGAATTTATAGTAAAGATTTCCTCTTGCTGAACTATTTTTATATTTCTGGATTGCATACTTGCTTCTGTGTATTATTCATTCAATATAGTGCTTGATTCAATTTTTAATATTTAAAGTTTTGCCTGTTATCTATGGGGGAGAATAGTCTGATATAAAGGCAGTGAAATAGATCAGTGGAACAACAGAGAAAGTACAGAAATATACCCATGTACACATGAGAACTTAGTATTTGATAAAGGTAGCTTTTCCAATTAGCAGCATGGAGAGATTTTTTTTAAAGTTAAGGATGGTATTTTTATAATACTGGATTTTGGAAAGTCTTTCTTAAAATGACATCAAGGCAAGACTCTATAATGGAAAACTGGGAGATTTGACTTCATAACATGTTTTCAAAAATTTTATCGAAAGCACTATAAATGAAGATGACGTGACAATAAAAAATGATGATTTGAAAAAAGTGGGAATTTGAGGGAAAAAAATATTATAAAGCCTTAATGCCATAAATGTATAAATGACTTCTTTAAACCACTTAAAAGAAAATGCTAGTGCAATTAAAATATGTGTAAAGGATATGAATAAAGAATTCACCAAAGATGAAACCACAAAATACATAGTCAGTACATGTATTTTATATCAATATATAAAAATCCTCTTTTTTATAATCAGAAATTTGGAAATTATAAAATAATGAGGTACTCTTTCCTTACAGGGGCAAAGATTTTAGAATGATGTTAGGATAGATGAGTTTGATGACATGTACTTTATGTTCTGGTAGTAATGCAAATTGATAAGAATTATTTTGGAGGGCAGTTTGACAATGGATATTAATAGTTAAAATATGTATCTATATAGTGTTATTTAATTCTTCTTTTATAAATCTATAGAAATATAAAATTGTGCAAAACAGACTGCTGTTTATTTGATTTGTAAGTGATTACTTTTTTAAAAAGTTGGTTATGAGGAATCATGAAAAATACACATGTGAGACATTTTATTTTAACTGTATAACATATATATAAATATTCATTAATTTTCTGATATAGTTATAAAGCCTTTATTTGAATATGATCTGTTGGAGTTTAGCACTGTCCTCCTTATATAAGCCACACTCGTGATGCACTATCTACAATATCTATTGCTCATTTTTTTAAGCAAAGCATAACATTTCAAACCAATGTGAGTAAAGAATCTTTGTAGAGATTTTAACGTTTTTAATAGGCTTTCACAATTCTTTTCCACATGGAATACAAAAGCAAGTTTTTAAGTGACACACTTTTAGCCTATTTTTCTAAAAACTTTCAACTTAGTTTTCATTAAAAAACAACTTTCTTAGTCTTTCTCCGTCTGAGTTATTTCACTTAGCATAATTCCCTTTAGGTCCATATGTTTTCACTCATATCTGGAATCTAAAAAAAAACAAATGAAACAAACTCAAAGTAGAATCAGAGAACTCAAGTAGAATGGAGAACAAACTGACATTTGCCAGAGGGAAGGAAGTGGAAGGATGGGCAAAATGGGTGAAGGGGAGTGGGAGATACAGGCTTCCAGTTATGGAATGAGTAAGTCATGGGAGGGAATAAAACACACAGCATAGGGAATCCAGTCAGTGATACTATAATAGCATTGTATGGTGACAGATAGTAAGTACACTTGTGGGGAGCATAGCATAAGGTATACAGAATTTGGATCACTGTGTTGTATATCTGAAACTAATGTAACATTGTATTTAAAAATATTTTTCTCCAAATTTTTATTTAAATTCCAGTTAGTTAACAAACAGTGTAATATTAGTGTCAAGCATAGAATTTAGTGATTAATCACATACATACAAACTCAGTGCTCATTACAAGTGCCCTCCTTAATACCTATCACCTATTTAATCCATCCCTCTGCCCCCCTCCCTCCAGTAACCATCAGTTTGTTCTCTGTAGTTAAGAGTCTGTTTCTTAGTTTGCTTCTCTCTTTTTTGCCCCTGCTATATTCATTTGTTTTTGCTTCTTAAATTCCACATGAGTGAAATCATATGGTCTGTGTCTTTCTCTGACTGACTTATTTTGCTTAGCATAACATTCTACAGCTCCATCCACAGCATTGCAAATGGCAACATTTCATTCATTTTTTATGGCTGAGTAATAATCCATTGTATATATGTACCACATCTTTATCCATTCATCAGTCAATGGACATTTGGGATGTTTTCATAATTTGGCTACTGTTGGTACCTCTGCTGTAAACATCAGGGTGCATGTATCCCTTCACATCAGTATTTTTGTATCCTTTGGGTAAATTCCTAGTAGTGCAGTTGCTGATTTGTAGGGTAGTTCTATTTTTAACTTTTTGAGAAACCTTCATACTGTTTTCCATAGTGGCTGCAACAGTTTATATTACCACCAATAGTGTAAGAGCATTCCCCTTTCTCCCCATCTTTGTTAATACTTGTTTCCTGAGTTGTTCATTTTAGCCATTCTGACTAGTGTGAGGTGATATTGCAGTTTTGATTTGTATTTCCTTCATGATGAGTGATGATAAGCATCTTTTCATGTGTTAGTTGGCCATCTGTATGTCTTCTTTGGGAAAATGTCTATTTATGTCTTCTGCCCATCTCTTCACTGGATTATTTGATTTCTGGGTGTTGAGTTTGATAAGTTCTTTATATATTTTGGATACTAACCCTTTATTAGATACATCATTTGCAAATATCTTCTCCCATTTTGTAGGTTGCCTTTTAGTTAGTTTTGTTGATTGTTTCCTTCTCTGTGCAGAAGTTTTTTATTTTGATTAAGCCCAATAGTTTATTTTTGCTTTTGTTTTCCTTGCCTCAGGAGACATATGTAGTAAGAAGTGGCTATGGTCGATGTCTAAGAGGTTACTGCCTATATTCTCCTCTAGGATTTTGATGGTTTCAGGTTTCACATTTAACCAATATTGAATTTTTTTTTGTGTATGGTAAAGAAACTAGTCCAGTTTCATTCTTTTGCATGTTGCTGTGCAGTTTCCCCAACACCATTTGTTGAAGAGACTGTCTTTTTCCATTAATATTCTTTCCTGCTTTGTTGAAGATGAATTGACCATATACTTGTGAGTTCATTTCTGGGTTTTCTATTCTGTTTCATTGATCTATGTATCTGTTTTTGTGCCAGTAACCATACTGTCTTGATGATTACAGCTTTATAATATAACTTGAAGTCTGGAATTGTGATACCTCTAGCTTTGCTTTTCTTTTTCAAGATTACTTTGGCTATTCGGGGTCTTTTGTGGTTCCATACAAATTTTAGGATTGTTTTTTCTAGCTCTGTGAAAAATGCTGTTGGTGTTTTGATATGGATTGCATTAAATGTGTAGATTGCTTTGGGTAATAATAGACATTTTAACAACATTTGTTATTCTTCTGTGGCTCCTGTAATATGAATGTTACTACTTTTGATGGAGTCACTGAGTTTTTGAAGTCTATTCTTTGATCCATAATTCTTTCTCTCTTTTGTTCACCTTCATTATTTTCCATTATTCTATCTTTAATATCACTTATTTGTTCCTCTGCTTTTTCCATCCTTGTGGTCATTACATCCATTCTGTTTGGATCTCAGTTATTATATTCTTCATTTCCCACTGATTGTTTTTTTAACTCTTTTATCTCTGTGGTAAGGGCCTCCCTGAAGTCTTCCATTTTTTTTCTCAAGCCCAGTAAGTATTCTTATGATTGTTTCTTTAAATTTTCCATCAGGCATATTACTTATGTCTGTTTCCATTAGATCTCTGGCTCTGACCTTGTTCTTTCTTTTGGGATGAATTCCTACACCTTGACATTCTGTCTCTGACTTCTTCTGTATGTTAGAAAAGCCTGTTATGTTTCCTGCTCCTGAGAGTAATGGCTTTATGAAGAAGAGCTCATATAGTGTCCAGGGCATGGCGCTTCAAGGAATGTCTCTGGTGTGTACTATGTGCCCTCTGTTGTTATGTTTTTTGGCTGCTCTTTCAGGCCAGTCATCTGCAGAGGCTCTCCTTGCCTGCAGTGGGCAGTGTTTGGTCCTTGGCCAGAATGTAGTGAGTTTTAACTAGATGTGGTTATGTACCTGAAACTATGTAACATTATGTGTCAGCTATACTCAAAAACATTTTTTTTTAAATCTCTTTCAACACTCATTAAAATTTTTTTTGAAAAATGTTTATTTATTGCAACTAGATGGATGGAACTAGAGGGTATTATGCTCAGCGAAATTAGAGAAAGACAAATATCATAGGACTTCACTCATATGAGGACTTTAAGACATAGAACAGATGAACATAAGGGAAGGGAAGCAAAAATAATATAAAAACAGGGATGGGGACAAAACATAAGAGATTCCTAAATATGGAGAACAAACAGGGTTGCTGGAGGGATTATGGGAGGGGGGATGGGTTAAATAGGTAAGGGGCATTAAGGAATCTACTCCTGAAATCATTGTTGCACTATATGCTAACTAATCTGGATGTAAATTTAAAAAATAAAGTAACAATAAGAAGATGTTTATTTTTGAGACAGAGAGACAGAGCATGAGCAGGGAAGGGGCAGAGACAGGGGAAGACACAGAATCCTTAGCAGGCTCCAGGCTTGGAGCTGTCAGCACAGAGCCCAATGCAGGGCTCAAACTCACAAACCGTGAGATCATGACCTTAGCTGAAGTTGGACATCCAACCAACTGAGCCACCCATCCACCCCAACAGTATTTTAAGTTTTTTAAAATATATTTTTTTTAATTTGAGTAAACTCCATCATCCTGAACACACTTAGTTGAAGGGAATCTTATGGAAAAAACACATGGAAGGATTCCATATCTATCTGAATATGTATGAGAGGTGCAGCTAAGGACCAGCTAACATTTTCCCTTTTTTTTTTTTTAAGTAATCTCTACACCCCATGTGGGGTTTGAACTTACAATCCCAAGATCAAGAGTCACATGCTCTACTGACTGAGCCAACCAGGCACCCTTTTCCTTTTTTCTTTTATTAAAAAAAATTTTTTAATGTTTATTTTTGAGAGAGAGAGAGACAGAGACAGAGACAGAATGTGAGTGGGGGAGTGGCAGAGGGAGAAGGAGACTCAGAATCCGAAGTAGGTTCCAGGCTTAGAGCTGTCAGCACAGAGCCTGATGCAGGGCTGAAACCCAAGGACCGTAAGATCATGACCTGAGCTGAAATTGGATGCTTAACTGATTGAGCCACCCAGGCACCCCTCCTTTTTTCTTTTAAATAGAAATAATATTTATTAGAAAATATTCAAGCAATTAACAAATGTATAAAGTAGAAAGTATACT
The DNA here is from genome assembly GCF_023721935.1 of Panthera uncia. NCBI lineage: Eukaryota > Metazoa > Chordata > Mammalia > Carnivora > Felidae > Panthera > Panthera uncia. The sequence goes on from NW_026057588.1 coordinate 15,070,298, forward strand.
CTCTCAAGATATCATCCAAAGACCACTCCTATTCATGGTTGGATCTGTATTTTTCTACAATGTCTCTTGCACAGATACACACACACACACACACACACACACACACAATTTTTATATGCATCTATTTTCAACTTGCTTAAAAAAAACTTTTTTAACTTAAAACATTGTATTGATGAGGATGTGGAGAAAAAGCAACCCTAGTGTACTGCCAGTGGGAATGTAAACTGGTACAGCCACTGTGGAAAACAGTATAGAAGTTACCCCCCAAATTAAAAGTAGAAATACCATATGTTACAATAATTCCACCAGTGAGTATTTACCTGAAGAAAATGAAAACACTAATTCAAAAAGATATATGCACCCATATATTTATTGCAGCATCATTTGTAATAGTCAAGATATAGAAGTAACCTAAGTGTCCATCAATAGACAAATGGAGAAGTAAGATATGGTGTATATATGCACAATGGAATATTACGAAACCATAAAAAGACACAATCTTGCCATTTGTGACAACACTGATGGACCTCTACGGGGCATTATGCTAAGTGAAATAAGACTGAGAAAGACAAATACCATATGATTTTACTCAGAAGTGGAATCTAAAGAAACTAAAACAAAAAGCAGAATCAGACCTATAAATATGGAGAACAAACTTATGGTTGTGAGAGAGAAGTGGGGAAGGGGATGAACTACAGAGCTCTTTGCTCTGTTCTCTACATCCCATAAGCTTGCATGCTTCAGGTGTTTCTCTTGACATTTCCCTATAATATTAGAGAATTTTACAAGTCACCCTGGTTGAGTCCTTTCCTAGGGATTTTAATGAAATGAAGGTATAAAATGCAATGCTTAGGTCATATTATTGGTCCGGAAACTTTTTTTCTTCAGAATTTTTTTTTATATTATTGCTCATTTTTTGCCATGAATCCTTTAAAATAATTTCATAAGTTCAGAAATAAAATCCTTGATTTTATAAAAATAAAATTCTGATCGAAACTGACCTGATACAAATTAAGTTGGGGTAAACAAGCATGTGTATCCATTTTTTTTTTCTTTTGGTACAGTTATATCTTACATTTTTATTTACTTAAATCTTCTTTGAAAAAATCTTTGAAATAATTTCATACCATTTTATGGGACCTTTTTGGTGTTTCTATATACCATGTTCCCTTCTCTCTTCCAGTCACTTCTGTACCAATTGTAATCTCATTTCCTTTACTTCAAATTCTCTTGCATTGTCTTACCACTTGCAGTCTGGCTTCTACCCCTCTAATTTTGCTAAATCCAGGTATCTTTATTTTTCTACTTGTCAGCATACTGAGATGTATAAGATAGTTCTGCTATCCTTTTTCTCTGTCCAAAGTTCTGTTTCTCTCTCCCTTTAACCTACTCCTGTCCCTATTTTTCTGTCTTTTCCTCATTCAAACATAAGATCTTTGTCATGTTACTTTGGATCTCTATCCAGTGCTGTCTAGTAGAACATTCTGTGAGGATGGTTATGATCTGTGTTTGTGCTTTCCAGTATTGTAGCCACTAGCCATATTTGGCTGTTGAGCACTTGAAATATGACGAGGCATTACTGAAAAACTGAATTAAAATTTTTTTTATTTTAATGAATTTAAATATGTGTTGAATTGCCATATGTGGTTAGTGGCTACCATATTGGACAGCATAGCTCCATACAGGTTTTGTTTTTGCTTTTTGGTTTTCTTTTTGGAGAGAGACAGAGCACAAGTAGGAGAGAGGGACAGAGAGAGAGAATCCCAGGTAGGCTCCATGCTCAGTGTGGAGCCTGATGCGGAGCTCAATCTTATTACCCTGGGATCATGACCTGAGCTGAAATCAAGAGTCAGATGCTCAACTGACTGAGCCACCTAGGTTCCCCTCTATATGGCTTTTTAAAGGTGAAGATCCAATCTCTAAATCTATGGGTCATTGGTCAGGCTATTCATTGGAACATGAATTCTGGGCTTTAGCAGTAAACTTTCTCCTTCTTAAGATTTCTCCTTAGGTCCTGTCCTTTTTTCCCCAGATTTCCTACTAGAATCTTCTGGGTTTCATGCCAGGAGATTACTTACTTCATCAGGATATCTACCAGTTTGTCTACTGCTCATCAGCTCAGCATGTGAGAGACTCTACAGTCTAGTAAGAAAGAACTTTTCCTCTTCCAACAATAAATAACAATGCTTAATACTTTTTGTGCAGTTCTGATTGGATTCCAAAGTTGATCATTCTTTGATTTTTAATTTCATCCATTTGTAGATTGTAATTAGTTGGAAATCACACATCTCTAATTGAAATCACACATCTCCGGGGCGCCTGGGTGGCGCAGTCGGTTAAGCGTCCGACTTCAGCCAGGTCACGATCTCGCGGTCCGTGAGTTCGAGCCCCGCGTCAGGCTCTGGGCTGATGGCTCGGAGCCTGGAGCCTGTTTCCGATTCTGTGTCTCCCTCTCTCTCTGCCCCTCCCCCCCTTCTGCCCCAAAAAAAAAAAAAAAAAACGTGGGAAAAAAAAAAAAAAAAAGAAATCACACATCTCTAATTGCCTGGATATATTTTAACCCCAAAGGGTTTACTTCTCCCATTCTGTGTCTTGCCACTTGACCATCAGTCTATTTCATAATCCCTTTTCAGACATAATGGTGTACGTATAAGAATAACTGAATGAATACATATTAATTTGTTTCATTGTGTGATAAGTGTCACTGAATACCTATAATGAACCAGATACTCCTAGATATTTTCTAAATTTATTATCCTTTATTCTTATACCATACTAGTAAGGTCACCTCATTTTGCCTGCTGTGAAACTGAGGCTTAAGAGGTGGGTTAATCAATTTGCTAAAGGTAGAATAACTAGCTAGCTAGATGCAGAAGTAGGATTAAACTCGCCTATGACCCCAAACCCTATGTTGTTTCCATTGTGACACATGGATGCCCATTTGGCTCTCTCCCAATTTACCTGAATCCATAACTTCCCTTTTCCCCCAATCACTGATATGAGTGAGTTGTCTTCTCTCTTTTGCTGAATGTCACCATAATATCTTAATACCACTGATTTCTAAGTATTTCTCTACTCCAAGCATAATGAATACGTCTTCCTTCGTACTTACTTCTTGCTGTATACTTTCCCTAGGCTATACTCTATACTTTCCCCTGGAGTGCCCTATATGGAGTTCCTTCCCCTATAGTATTCATTTGCCTAAGTACAGAATATCTTTTTTTTTTTTTTTTCCACAAAAAAGCTTGGAGCTCTAGGCATCTGGTTGGAGCTCTAGGCATCTGATGTTGGAAAATGTTTGTAGTCTTCTCCCATCAGTCTTCTTTTACTCAGCATTACAGTAGGTATTGTATAAAGCTTCTGGAATAGAGAATAGGTTTATTCTTGGTAAGAGGAAATGTAGTGACCCTAGGTGATGAATATAGGAAAGGAGGTTCTAGGAGAGTTGGTGAGGGAACAGAATGAGTTTCTGCCAAAAAAAAAAAAAAAAAAAGAAAGAAAGAAAGAAAGAAAAGAACAACAGTGTAGACCTAACAGAGGATAAGTGAACAAATTCCTCTCAGGCCTTGGTTGAGATAGAGCCCCAAGTATGAGAAAATCTGTGGCTGTGCATAGGAGGGATAGGTAGGGATGGGGCTTTCCTTGAGTGGAGGCTGTATTGGAAAGAAGAAAGATACAGATGCATGATGTGTTCTTTGCTTTTTAATTTGTGCTGACCTGGGCTGGAAGCAGCTTTTCTTTCAATAGATGGGATGCGGTTCTGGAAAAGACTATATCTAATTAACTAAAAAAAAAAAAAAAAATGCTAACATGTACAGTTCTAAAATAATCCCTGTGAATATCAAAACATGAAAGTGACTGTTAATAAAATAATCACTGCATTTTGGAAGCTTGATCATAGCCTTGAAAATAAAGCTCAGATTCTCCAGGAATTATTCCTTAACTAAACTAGTGAGTTTTGATCTCTCTTTTCTGACACTTATACTACTAATAATCTGTATCATATTAGCTAGTCCTTCATTATGTGTCATGTTGAATTTTTGTATGCACAAGTTTCAGCTCCTTAGAGTTTAAAAAAGGGAGAAGGACCTGTGTGTGTCTCAGACTTTTTTTCCTCTACTGGATGCTGGGCACATAGTAGTAGATTGTGTACAGTTGAATATATTGGCTGATTATTGTGTGTGACATGAAAAGGACTTTCTCAGGGCGCCTGGATGACTCAGTTGATTGAACATCCAACTTCAGCTCAGGCCATGATCTCACGATTCATAAGTTCGAGCCCTGCGTCGGGCTCTGTGCTGGCAGCTCAGAGTCTGGAGCCTGCTTTGGATTCTGTGTCTCCCTCTCTCTCTCTGCCTCTCCCCTGCTCATGCTCTGTCTCTCTCTCTCAAAAATGGATAAACTTTAAAAAAAAAAAAAAGAAAAGGACTTTTTCATTTTCCTTTTTTTTTTTTTTTAAATTTTTTTTTTTAACGTTTATTTATTTTTGAGACAGGGAGAGACAGCATGAACGGGGGAGGGTCAGAGAGAGAGGGAGACACAGAATCTGAAACAGGCTCCAGGCTCTGAGCTGTCAGCACAGAGCCTGACGCGGGGCTCAAACTCACTGACCGCGAGATCATGACCTGAGCCGAAGTCGGAGGCCTAACCGACTGAGCCACCCAGGCGTCCCATCATTTTCCTTTTTTTAATGTTTATTTATTTTTGATATAGAGAGAGAGAGACAGACAGAGCGCAAGCAGGGGAGGGGCAGAGAGAGAGGGAGACACTGAATATGAAGCAGGCTCCAGGCTCTGAGCTGTCAGCACAGAGCCCTGACACGGGGTTTGAACTCAAGAACTGCGAGATCATGACCTGAGCTGAAGTCAGACGCTAAGTCACCCAGGCACCCCTCCTTTTTTTTTAAGATTTTATTTTTAAGTAATCTCCACACCCAACATAGGGCTCAGACATACAACACCGAGATCAAGAGTTGCATGCTCCATGCTCCTCCAACTTAGCCAGCCAGGCTCCCCTCATTTGCCTTTTTTTGTTGAGGTCATCTTTTAAAAACAGTTTTCTTTCCATCTTGTCTCAACCAACATCCTCTCCTGAAAATATCAAGTGTCTGTTATGTAGGTAACATTTTTCTCTCAATGATGAGAAAAGCTGACCTCCAGATTTATTCTAGACACCTAAAAAAAAAAAACAAAACCCAAAACCATGATAATTTTTTTCTGGTCCTTGGTAAAATCTTAGAAGTTGTTGAGCTTTTTGTTAGCATTCATTCATTCATTCAACAAAATGCTACCATTGTCCTAGGCACTAAATGCAGCAGTAAGAAGAAAAAGAAGTAAACATTAGTCACTGACTCATGGAGCTTTTAGTCTTATGAATAGGACTAGATAGTGAATAGGACTTGAGACTTCAAGGCAGGGAAACTGATTATGATCTAATCAGTTGTTTTCAATTTCTTATTTTCTCAGCCTTTACCTTTGTCTGCATCTAAGTACCCTACATTTTATCTGTATATAAATGTGCTTTGTGCCCTACGTTTCCTCTATCACCTCCTCACCATCACCAACACATATATCTTCCTTTATCAGCTCTCTGTTCTTCTTTCTTTGTTTTGTTCATATTGCATGGCCATATTTGAAAGGTGTCAAAACCACGTACTTTCTCCCCTCCATCCCCCCCCAAATAAATTCTTATTTCTTCTATAACAGTTTTCTCCTTGCAAAGGATAAAAAAGGACACATTTGCTTTCTTGATATTTTTCAGACTGGGAGTCTTGGTATGAAATCAAGGAATTACCTCCAAAATGGTACATTGATGAAGAGGAAATATCCCAGGGCATGGTAATGGAAAGACTTACAAGTTATAACCTTGAATATTCCAGTTTCAGAGAAGCCTGGAAATACGAGGGTGAATTTGAGCGGCATCAACAAAATCAGGAGAGGCATTTCAGGCAAGTGACAACTCTTAGGGAAATCTCTGCTGTGAAAAGAGACAATAAATATAACAATTCCGAGAGAAGTGTTTTCTTGAAGTCAGTACTTTCGACACAAGAGAGAGTTCGTACAGTAGAGCAAATGCATAAATTTGATATTTATGATAAAATGTTTCCCCCACATTCCATCCTAATTGAACATAAGAGATTACCTGCTGAGAAAGAATCTTTGATAGATAATGAATGTGAAGAATTCAACCAGAATACATACCTTAGTAAAGATATAGGAAGTCCTCCTGGGGAGAAACCTTATGAAAGTAATGATTTTTCAAATCTCTTAAGTTTCCATTCATTACTTACTCAACATCAGACGACTCATTTTGGAAAATTACCACATGGATTCAATGAATGTGATGATGCCTTTAGCTGTTACTCATTCTTTACTCAACCTCAGAGAATTCACAGTGGAGAGAAACCATACACATGCAATGACTGTGGAAAAGCCTTTAGCCATGACTTCTTTCTCAGTGAACATCAAAGAACTCATATTGGAGAGAAACCCTATGAGTGTAAGGAATGTAACAAAGCTTTCAGACAGAGTGCACACCTTGCTCAACATCAGAGAATCCACACCGGAGAGAAACCCTTTGCATGCAATGAATGTGGGAAGGCCTTTAGCCGTTATGCCTTCCTTGTTGAACATCAGAGAATTCACACAGGGGAGAAACCATATGAATGTAAGGAATGTAACAAAGCCTTCAGACAGAGCGCACACCTCAATCAACATCAGAGAATTCACACTGGAGAGAAACCCTATGAATGTAATCAATGTGGAAAAGCCTTCAGCAGACGCATTGCCCTTACTCTGCATCAAAGGATTCATACAGGAGAGAAACCCTTTAAATGTAACGAATGTGGGAAGACTTTTGGCTATCGCTCACACCTTAATCAACATCAGAGAATTCATACAGGTGAAAAGCCCTATGAATGCATCAAATGTGGGAAGTTTTTTAGGACTGACTCACAACTTAATCGACATCATAGAATACATACTGGAGAGAGACCTTTTGAATGCAGTAAATGTGGGAAAGCCTTCAGTGATGCTTTAGTTCTAATTCACCATAAGAGAAGTCATGCAGGAGAGAAACCCTATGAATGTAACAAATGTGGGAAGGCCTTCAGTTGTGGCTCATACCTTAATCAACATCAGAGAATTCATACTGGAGAGAAACCCTATGAATGTAATGAATGTGGGAAGGCTTTCCATCAGATCTTGTCCCTTAGGCTACACCAGAGAATTCATGCTGGAGACAAACCCTATAACTGCAGTGAATGTGGGACTAATTTTAGCTGTGCCTCAGCCCTTAGACGACATCAGAAAATTCATAATAAAGAAACTCTCTGATTATAACAAGTATAAGGAAGAAAACAGTCACCACTCAGTCCTTATTAAATAAATATCAGTCAATTAATTCTTTGGTTAATGATTCTATGAATGTAGTAAATATGGAAAAAGCCTTCAGTTTATGAGCATCCCTTATTTGAAATAGCCTGAATAGTAGACATCTGTTACTTTTGGATCTGTTCTATGCCCCGTTTGAAATTTACCTCACCCTCATTGCATATCATTCTGATGAAACTATTAATCAGGGAAAGCAGTGGATTGGTCATGGGCTGGCCACAAGCTAGTTAATAAGGGATTGGCAGATGGCCTTGTCTCGACCACTAGAACCCTATAACAGGGTATTGTTATGGATAGTCAGAGAAGATAATGTTTTTCCTGGAATTGCAAGCTGCAAGGACTTTTTTTCCAGGTTAAAAACTCACCAGTAGCCTTTTTGCCACCACATGAGGAAAGCCTTCCCAGGATCAGTCCAACACAGACAGAAATCTGATGACATTGTTTTATCTTCTTAATTCAATCATGCCTGAAGCCTATACCATCTTTTACTTTTTCATTTTTGTGATACAATAAATTTCCTTTTTTTGCTTAAGTTAATTTGAATTGGATTTTTGCCTCTTGGAATTATAGTACTGATTCATGCACCCTGTATTTGCTACATGTGAGAAAGCCTTAATATTTTATATGGTGTAATTATCCTGAGAAACCTTTTGCTGAAACAAGTTTATGGAAGTTCAATATACAGCCTTCACAAAGCTGAGAGAATTTTTACATTTTATTTGTTGATAAAAGTTAGTATTTATTAGACTGCTTCATAATAAGGATAATTTTTTTAAAAATTCACTTAGTAAAACTCCTTAACAGGCTTTCCCATAAGGAATTAAAAACATCTGTGGTAATGACTCACCGTAGGCCTTTAAAGAAAGAATGACAAGCTGAGAGAAAAGTTCATGAATGGCTCTTCATCTTAAAGGAATTATTTGATTTTCTGTTTACAGTATGGATTTAAATATACTGTGTAATAGAATATAACAGAATTGTAAATGAGGTCTTCGTTTGTGGGTAGATTATAATTTTGGTTTAAGAAATTTTTATCTTGTTTGGAACTAGAGATTCAGACAGACATTACTGGCAGAAAGGATGAGACATTTTCAACTCATGGCGAAGGTAAAACAGTTGGAGCGTAAAATTTTGAGGGCATAAATTATTACCATTCTTCAGAGTAATAAGGCATATGAGGGTATAGGGCAGTATATTCCTATTTTATTTGAGTGGATGTAGGGAAGTAAACTTTGATGATATGGTAATGGGGCCACCTTGAACAGTTAGAACCATTAGAATTTTGGACATTGTCTGGACAGCATCTATGAAAACAACAGAACAAAGGAATTATGAAAGAATAAAGGATTTATATATGCGCATGGAGTGAAACAATGACTACTACTCTTAAAAGTTCTTTATTAGTCAACTTATTCTTATATCTAATACAAATCTGAAAATTTCCCAAATATTAAGACAAATGGCCTTGAAACAACTTAAACCATAGATTTAGTATGATTTAATACTTCAAACCTTGAACAGAAAAAAATGATTATAAAACGCTGCCAAACATACCACATCTAACCTAAAATGTCAAAATCATATGCTAAAAATCAATGTCACTTCTTTATTCTTTCTTATATTTCCTAGGTGTACAGAAATACTTATTTTAATACTTTCTAAGAGTTGAGTAATAACTTATTTTGGAACACTCCCCAAGGTTACAGTAAACTTAACAGGCCTAAAGGAAAAAGAATAATGACTCAGACCAAAGAAGAGTTTGAGTTATTCACTAACTGATTCTGATCTAAGTATGGCACCTGATTTCTTCCTCTGATTGATTGTTTTTTCAATTAAACTTCACTTGTAATGTTGTAAAATCTTTTACACCCATGCCTTTAGCATAGGTGTTTGTACTTATATCTGGTGTTTTACCTCACAGTGAGGTATTAAATTTTGTTTATCTGCAACTATACAACCCACTGTCTTATTGTGATATAGTGACTTGATCTTGTAGCATTATTAAAAACTTATGCATTATTGGGATGCCTGGGTGGCTCAGTTAAGTGTCTGACTTCGGCCTGGGTCATGATCTCATGGTTTATGGGTTCAAGCCCTGTGTCGGGCTCTGTGCTGACAGCTTGGAGCCTGGAGCCTGCTTCAGATTCTGTGTCTCCCTCTCTCTCTGCCCCTCCCTTCCTCATGATCTGTCTCTCTCTGTCTCTCAAAAATAAATAAACGTTGAAAAAAATAAAAAAAATTATGCATTATTAGTATCTTAGAGTTATTAGGATCATCTAGAGATTTCTTGTCCAAAGAGATGTGGTTTGAGTTTGTTCAGTTAATTCTCTTTAGAACATGGACTAATTGATTTAAACACAATGGCAAAACCCTTTCCACTTGGTTATTCGATATGATCAATGGTGATGGAACTATTGGATTCCTTTTTTAATCTGGTTATTATGCTGAACATATCTTTCTGCCTTGTCGGTTTATGCAATTTTTGCTTCTCATATTTAAAAGTTTTCTTTTATTTACTCTTGATTAAACAGGAGGGGTGTGTGCCTGTGTGTGTGTTTTATTGAAAAACTTTGTATAGAGTACCTACTGTGTGCCAGGCTTTGTTCTAACCTAGGCATTGGAGATACAGTAGTGAACTACACGGACAAAAATCACTGCTTTTTTATAGAGCTAATTTCTAGTGAGGAAGACCAACAATAAATAAATATATATATATATATATATATATATATATATATATATATATATATATATATATGAAAAAATATAGTATGTAAGAGAGAAAATTCTAAGGAGAAGAAGATGAAAGAAGAGGTAGGGGACTGGCTTGATATTTTAGATTATATGGCCAGGGAAGGAAGCCACCTTTGAAGTTGACTTTTGATTAAAGACCTGGGAAAGGTAAGAGATCTGTCTACCTATACTGTGTACACACACACACACACACACACACACACACACAGAGTTATATGCCTATTGGAAAGATAATCCATATAGATATATTTATATATATGTAATCCATGTATGTAAATATTACACTTTATACTTACCAAATTCATTCTCATATTTTATTATGCCTCTGTATTTGCATTATTGCATTTTAACATTTTTCTTTTTAGTTTCATGCATTCATGGTCTTTTAAAATCCTAATACATTTCAATTGATTATGTATATTTTTTGATGCTCATTGTCAGAATGAGCCATTGGGAGCCGCTTTAGGCTAACTCTTTGCTCCCTTCAGCACTGCTCTGACATTGTTGCAAGCATCCTTACTTTCTGGCAATAATAGGATGTTCCAGGCCCATCATCATTGTTTCCTGCCTAAAGTCATGAAGTTAGCTACCTTGCAAGGAATTTAGGGAGGGAGAAAACAAGCATGCATTCCAAAGGGGATATGAAATCAGAAAGATAAATTTCCCTCTTTTTTAAAAATTTAAATCCAAGTTAACATATAGTGTAATAATGATTTTGGGAATAGAATTTGGTGATTCATCACTTACATTTAACACCCAGTGCTCATCCCGACAAGTGTCCTTAATACCCTTCGCCCATTCAGCCCATCCCCCCCACCCAACACCCCACTAGTAACCCTTAGTTTGTTCTCTGTATTTAAGAGTCTCATGGTTTGTCTCCCTCTCTGTTTTTATCTTATTTTTGCTTCTCTTCCCTTATGTTCATCTGTTTTGTATTTTAAAGTCCTCATATGAGTGAAATCATATGATATTTGTCTTTCTCTGGACTGATTTATTTCTCTCAACATAATACACTCTAGTTCCATCCACGTTGTTGCAAATGGCAAGATTTCATTCTTGATTGCGGAGTGATACTCCATTTTATATATATATATATATATATATATATATATATATATATATATACACACACACACACACACCACATCTTTATCCATTCACATGTCAATGGATATTTGGCTCTTTCTAAATTTTGGCTATTGTCGATAGCGCTGCTATAAACATTGGGATGCATGTGCCCCTTTTGAATCAGCACTCCTGTATCCTTTGGATAAATATCTAGTAGTGCAATTGCTGGGTCATTCTGTTTTTAATTTTTTGAGGAACCTCCGTACTGTTTTCCAGAGTGGCTGCACCAGTTTGCATTCCCATCAGCAGCGCAAAAGGGTTCCTCTTTCTCTGCATCCTCACCAACATCTGTTGTTGCCTGAGTTGTTAATTTTAGTCATTCTGACAGGTGTGAAGTGATATCTCGTGGTTCTGATTTGTATTTCCCTAATGATGAGTGATGTTGAGCATCTATTCATGTGTCTGTTAGCCATCTGGATGTCGTTTCCCCCCTTATGAAAGGAAATAATGTTCTTCAGTTAAAGGTATTGCTAGCTAGACTTAGGGACCTAAGAAAGAGTGTAAAGTAAGATTGCATTTGCCATATGTACTGTATTTTCTATCATTCCTGTTGCCCAACAAGAAAAATCCCAATTTCATGGTAGAACTTACTTTAAATAAGTATATACTAAGCTCACACTAATAAGAACTATGTATTAATTACCTTTTATAAAACTTGAAGTTGTTTCAGAATTTTTGAAACACTGTTTTAAGTTAAAAATTACCAATTTAAAATTAATGATAATTTAAAATTACCTCAACTGTTGTAAATGAGTCAAAAGGAAATGTGGCTAAGCTTCTTCAGGTGTGTTATGATTCCACTTGTTCTCTTCTGCACACAGACGTTTTCCATCCTTTTCTAAAGTTTTCCAGATCTCTCTTCCTGAGCAAACACAATACAAAACTTTGATATATACGTAAATTTCCCACAGAGTCCTGTACCTTTTTGTAGTTACTATATTTGTATGCTAGGACTTTGCGTGAATTTAGGGCAAAATTGCTGTCATTATGATAGGGCCTCTTTTAGAGACAGCTGGAAAAATGTTTCCTTTTTTGAATATAATTTCATATTGATTTTGAGTTCCTACCTAGCATGTTAATTTGCTGTATCCTACTAAGATTTTCTACTTTGTCCATAAAGCTCAAAAGAGAGACAATGGGTTATATGGTGGAGAAAAGCAGATTCCTTGAGGCCATGAGGTGAGGATATATTAGTGACAGAGAACTGACTGGTCAGCTTTCTTAAAGGCACTTGCATGATCATTCATCACATATTCTTCCAGAAAAGATCTGCTCTTTTGTTTATTGGCACAAGTAGAGGTGTTGGAGTTAGACCTTCATATGGATGTCAACTCTTTTAGGAAAAACTGAAAAGTGATTATACTTTCTTTCTTTCTTTCTTTCTTTCTTTCTTTCTTTCTTTCTTTCTTTCTTTCTTT